>NC_137512.1:16672500-16865000 GCF_041902795.1 Electrophorus electricus
TCACCACACGTTTAAGTGCTTGCCGATCATGATCATTCAAGATTTTTTTCCGACCACATTCCTTCCTCGAAGATGATGTTTCCCCACTGTCCTTCCACTTTTTAATAATGCGTTGGACAGTTCTTAACCCGATTTTAGTAGTTTCAGCAATTTCCTTAGATGTTTTCTCTGCTTGATGCATGCCAATAATTTGGCCCTTCTGAAACAAATTAACATCTTTTCCACCACCACAGGATGTGTCTTTCAACATGATTGTTTAACAAATGAGAAGCTACTCATTGCATCAGTTAGGGTTAAATAACTTGTTGCCAGCTGAAACATAATCACCCATGCAGTAATTATACAATGGAAGGCTCTTACCTATTTATCTCCAAGATCTTGGAGGTTATAGCCCCTAGTGCTATGATTACCATGGAAAACACAGTTGCCTTCACCCTCCAAATCCTTTCTATCTCTTACTTCAGACCTTGTTATTTCTCAAGCTTTCATGTTCCTGTTGCTATATGTTGCTATTAAACAGGATTGCCATATCTATTACTACGGCCCTCTTCTGTTGTTTGTCCATAACTACTGTGTCTGGTTGGTTAGCTATTACCATCCTATCTGTCTCCCACAGGATCTCAGCATGGTCATTTTCCACCTCCTTTGGGGGTATATCCCACTTAGACATTGGAACGTCCAGTCCATACACTATGCCAGCCACTTATGGCATTCCATGTACACCCTGCCTCATAGCATCTTGCATCTTGTTGTTTTGTCTCATGGGCGTCTTTGCACAACCTGCATCTGGGTCCTGACTGGTATGGTAGATCCCAGCCCCTATTGATCTCTCTCTCTCTCTCTCTCTCTCTCTCTCTCTCTCTCTATCTACACACACACACGTGTTTGTGTGTGTGTGTGTGTGTGTGTGTGATTCTAAATTAGCATATATCCTTTTGATGACAGATAGGCGGAGGATAGCAAGTTTGATTGATGAGTTGTGTCTGACTCTGCTGCTATCATCATGACTGCAGAGCAGCCTGATGGAATTCCAATGGGAATAAACACACTCAGCGAGCCATTTGCATTACCTGATGCATCAGTGTTTAACCTATGACAAGCACAAACACATTTAGGTCCAGGCAGATACACATTTTAATCAGTAGTGACAAATTCAGAGAAAATAGGCTATCTACTGCTGTTCACGAAAAAGGTTAAAACATACAGATTCATGATATAGGTGAAACATTTACATTTGTGTTTAATATGTTTAATGACAGAAGTATTGTTGTATAAATGTTATTATTATTCTATTGATAACAATTATTTACCTGTTATTAAATGTTCTCATAAACCTTTGATTAAACTGTACATGCATAGTGATGGCACCCTCAGTTCCACGGGTTTTCATGGTGAAGGGGATTTACATGGACTCACCTGGCTCGAGTAAGAGAGCTCTCTGCACCTATTAGAGTCAAGTGGGATGGATGACAATTTTAAATAACAACTGCAACAAGTTTTATTTATATAGTGCCTTTCCCAAGCTCAAGGTCACTTTACAGATCAGGTCAAGGAACATGTATTAATGATAAAACAAAAATTGGAGAAAAAAACAAGAAACAATAGACATATAGAACACACTAAATACTGTGGTGACAGAGACCGTCACCACCTCACTGGACCGTCATTGGTGGTCAGGGCATGTGTTTACCACCTGATGGGCCTGGGCTTCAGACCCAGGTATGGCCTTTAGCCTTCTTCAGAACTGGTGTCAGAAGTAGGATGGTATGGTGAAGCCATTGGGAGTCTTCCCATGGTTAATGAACTCCCTCCCTTGCTCTGAGGGGATGGTGCAAAGCCCAGTGCGAACCTTGGTGAGGGACATGGGTGTAACCGTAGATAATGAAGAGTTGGAGTGCCTTTTGGACCTGGGTTCGAGACCAAGGTATTGTTGTTTCCTTCAGCCATTGTCACTAATACAAAACATAGGATAACGCTATAACAAGTATATACTGGACAACAGCAGAGTGCAATGGATAGGACAGAGAGAAGAGGTATGGTTTTAACTGTGATTTGAAGACAGAAATTGATAAGATGCTACAGATACTCAGAGGGAATTTGGTCCAGAATTGAGGCACTACTACACTGAGAAAACATGCTCAAAATGTGTTTGGCACCACTCAGCTTTGTTTTTGTTTTCAATGCCTGAACTCCTGACCTGCACTGTGACCTGTGATGCTTATGTCTGTGTGATTGATTAGCTTTGAAAGGGCTGTCCATCTTTTTGCCCCACCAATAGAAGAGTGACGGGACCATCTGGGAGGTGGGGCACTGTGGCAAGAAATGCCGCTTCACCCAGTCTCGTCAAACTGGCCTTTCTTAGAAGCCCTCCTGCCATGCTCACAAAGCCCACTCTTACCACACACAGCATGCCTGCACCTGACACAGTTAGCAGGAGAGTTGCATTCTGCCCTGAAATACACAAACAGACACACAAATCATAGGATGAATCAGTATGTGAAGCACAGAACTTTAAAGAGAGTAGTGGGAGTGGTGTGCCTCTGGGTGGCCTCGTCTCTAACGGGGCAAATCCAGGATGAAGTGCATCAAAAGTCTCTCCAAACTGGAACATAATATTCAGTGGGCTGCATCCTGCTGTTGAACACATACTCACTTGTCATACAACGATGCAATATGCCATTCATAATAATGACACTCATACTCTTATTTGGCATTCACCATTCATGCATTTATATGACTGGTGTACCTGTTATTCTAAGAGACTAAGCATGGGTAGATGTGACTGTGGTGGACCATGTGCCTGTTTGGGAATACAGATTCCCCAGTCTGGACACTGAAGTCAGTGGGCCTGAACCAGCTGTATTATCCTGGGTGATACCTGCAATACAGCATGTTATGAGTCAGTTTATGTTGACATGTATGTTCATACATTCAAAATTTGCGAGCTCATCCGTCAACCCATCTGCACGCACGTTTAGACATGTTATGGAAGTCTGTCAATGTCATCTTTTGCTAACAGCTATGTTACAACAGGGGTTCTGAAGTATGAAGATGAATGTCAGTCTTGTGATATACATGGTTACATTCTGAACTTTGGCATCCATCAGGAAGGGGAAGCTATCAGGCTTTGTGGAGTCTACCTTCAAAAGAGTCACCTGGACAGGCACAATGCAACAGAAAACATGATTGTGGAGTTTTAAAAAAGGTAATTAGAATAGGGTAGATATACAATACTCAGTTTGTGTTTCTGAGTTTGAATTTGGGCATGTGTGTGCATGTTTCTGGCTAATGAAGATTCTAGAATGAGAGCAGTGGCAAGTGGAAGTGTGGCTTTGGTGACCTCGATTATGATCCCACCGGAGGCCTAAGCCAATTGCTCGTACAGGGAGTTGCTTGGGTTGGTCACTGACAAATACAGGCACAAACACACACACACACACACACACACACACACACACACACACACACACACACACACACACACACACACACACACACACACACACACACACACACACACAGAAATGTATATACTGTTCATGTGCCAGTATACATGAGTACATTTGAGTGAGTACATTTGATATTCGAATATTGGAATATACATGCGCATTCACACTAATTAAATGAAACCAGGAAGTATGAGGAGGGCTTATTTGGAGTTCTTCTGGTCTGGTCGATGATTTCAGTGGTGACTCTCCGCACTTCTGAAATGTCATCCTTCATACTCCCAGTAGTATCAATAACAAAACACAGCACTGAATAACAAGTAATTCCCAGCATACTACAAGAGATAGATAGATAGATAGATAGATAGATAGATAGATAGATAGATAGATAGATAGATAGATAGATAGATAGATAGATAGATAGATAGATAGATAGATAGATAGATCATTGTCTTGTTGTGCAGTGACAATGTGTAACATACCTAGTTCATTTCACAGAAAACAGGCCAACATGAAACCTCTGTACACTTTCAAAAGTATTAGAGGCTAGTATACTGCATGGCTATACATGATTCCATGTCTCACAGAAAGAGGAGAATGCTTTCCATAAACAGTTTTCCTCTTTTGTCTCCACCTTATCTTTGTCAAATATGTCTGTAAACATGAGCAAGAACTGTACTGATTAATTTATACACTTATTACTTGTTAGTGGTCTTTTAGTGGAAGTGGTACTGATGGGAGTAAGTCTTTTGTGGGGAAGCCTTTATAGTCTTGTTGTCAAAGTCTTTACTCCGTCAGTTTTGTGTGTGAGAATGTGTACACAAATATATATATATATATATATATATATATATATATATATATATATATATATATATATATATATATATATGCAAGTGTTTGTGTGTGTGTGTGCGTTATATCCAGCAGTATATATACTGTAGGGACATTGTGTTTCTAAATGCACTGCAGATGTCCTGCATCAAGTCTATAGTGGCCAAAGTGGCAACTTTAACAGCTGCCAGGTGAGGGATTAAGCCCTCAGGGGTCACATCCCCACCCCTGTTGATCCCACCCCTGGTGCTGTATTCATGGTTACATTTACCTAAATAGAGAGACAATACTGATTAACTCTAGTCCCTTCAGTGTTCACTGCATTTATTTCTTGGTGTGGAGAGGTGTAGCACCTGTTTTTTAACAGTCACATAACCTGAGGCCAGTGTGTTTCTGGAAGAATAATGTTACAACCCACTCTCTCCTCACAGCCAATACATTTACCTGACACTTTTATCTAAAGCAACTGAGTACAATTTGAGCAATTGAAGGTTAAGGGCCATGCTCAGGGGCACAACAGTGGCAGGGCTTGAACCAGCAACTTTCCAATTACAAGTCAAGTACCTTGACCACTGAGCTACCACTGCCCTATATCTAAAGAATACCAGAGCGTCTGCACATAACCAAAGACTTAGTGAAAAATCACCCCCAAAGCACACACACCTGCAATATTCTGGAGTGGGAGGTCAGCAGACAGTAATTTGAGGTAAGGGTTCTTATTTCCCACTTCAGTCCAGTTACTGTGATTGTAGAAATCTTGCAGAGAACAACATATCAGCTCAGAGAGCAAGAAAGAACTCAGAAAAAAACAGCACCAAGAAGAGCGGGGGAGCAAAAGTAACCAGATGGTAAATAATTTGGAAAACAAAAAATGTAGAATTTTCAGAGAAAATGAGGCCTTTGCTAGGAGCATGTTTCAGATGCAGCACCTTAAAGACTCCTAGCTGGTCCATGTTTTTCACCTTTCTCTCCAAACACGCGTTTACTTGAGAGTTTCTGAGATTTTGTGCAAAACACGATGTCTCTCTGTCATAAAGGTATATTTTGGAGACAGCTTTGCCTCACCTGAAGGGTGTGGGTGACACTCTCCAGGGCTCTCCTAGCTGCGTGCAAGTTGCCTTGGTGTAGGCTGGCTCTGATGTCATTCACCTCCTGAGTGATGATCACCCATCCCCCTTCAAGTGCTTTATCATTGAAGTGGTGGGTAGAGCTAAAGGCATGGTCTCTATCGATGAAAATATTCTCAGGTATGAACTCTTCCAGCAGCTCCTTGAACTTTGACCCTGACAGATGTCCTGCATCCTCTGATACACATAGACATGCATGCATCACTTCCTCTGGGATCAACAGGACCTACAATACACACATTACACAGATGCACAAAGTAAAAAATAAATTCAGATTATTTAGCAGGTGTCACACATACACACGCAACTGAACATTTTAAAACATTAACACATACACAAAATACTGCTCTTACAGCTGGAATGAAATTCTGCCCCTTGTCCTCTGCCTCCTCTCTGCAAGCATCTTTAGCTACTGTGAGCACCACAACTGCTATGATGCCAGTGTGGGTGAGTGCCACGCCGTCGGAAGGGAAGGGCAAAAATGCCTGCGACCAGCCTATCAGGATGCAGAGGAAGGGCAGCGCATACGCCATTGGACTATAGGTGGAGCTATGGTGCACCCAAATGCATTCCAGTCTATAACTGACACACCATAAGGCCTAGAAACAAATGTGCAATTCCAGTGAATTCCTTGGCTCAAGCCAAACAAAAAAAACCTCAATAACTATTAGCTCTGCCCACTTAGATCTTTTGCTAATATGCAAAACATACTTTTGCAAAATAGTCCTCGGTTCTTCAAGCCATCGGCACAAAATTAGTGTCAAAACTTTCACAAGAATCTGCCCTTCAATAATCATCGAAAACATTTTGACATTTCAAAACAATATGGCCACCATATGCAAATTAACCCTTCCAGTTAAGCACATATTTTGCATAAAGGGCTATAACTCATGAATGATTCATTCAATTTTGATGAAATTTTAAATCCTTAAATACTGGATGGAGGACAGGAGATAGCCCAATCTATATATATATAACTTTTCAAATTTTCAGTTCATCAGAATACTTTATTTCATTGTCACCTAACCTGTACCACCTTTTTCATAGCATCTTCAGGAAATAATAGACAAAGTCAGAATGTCATGTGTCTGTGGCAGGTGGTTCTGCATTCACGATGCTTCATGTCAGACTTGTGACGCTGTGCTTGGACCCAGAATTGCTGCTTGCAGCTATATTTTATACTTATTATTCATGAATGCATTGATAAATCAAGGTTTTTCCTGTTTGAAACATCATCACATGAAACTTAAAAACACGAATATCCTGTTTGCACTTTTGCTTCATTTTTAAAATACACCTGATATCAACTTAATTAGTATGATCTGCTATGCAATGCCATTGTTACTGCTAATGTGTAACTTAAAAGAAGGATGTCTCTTATGTCC
Source organism: Electrophorus electricus (assembly GCF_041902795.1). Lineage (NCBI taxonomy): Eukaryota > Metazoa > Chordata > Actinopteri > Gymnotiformes > Gymnotidae > Electrophorus > Electrophorus electricus. Next base: position 16,679,293 of record NC_137512.1, read on the forward strand.
GATGTGCAGGCCAACAGTAGGGTTTTATGAACTGATTCTCTGTCTTGTTTCCTAAGTATATGACACTGCTTTACCTCAATTAAGCACAGCCTTAAAAACATACTGAACAATTTATTGCCATAAAAATTCTACCCCAGATATGAAAATGAACAGAAATCTATGAAAAGTAAAGTTTTTTACACATTGCAATTGGTCACAGATATTTTATTGACCTGAATAAATATCATGAAAACAAAAACTTTTACTGGATCATTATCAGCTTTGCCCATTGTAATTAAGCATTAGTGAATTATTAATTATTATAGATATGAATTTTATTATTACAAATTCATAGTTACAATTAGAGAGACTACCAGAAATAAAAATGATGCAATGTGGAATGATTCAACTAACTTCTCTTCAATTCGACTAATCTCATTCCTGCTTATGCCACGGTGTACAGCACATCCAGCAGGAAGGACACATGCCCACTCAATCTGACACAATCACACACACACACAAATCTGCCACAGTCACAATCTTCCACTTACTGATCAATACACACACCTGTTTCCTATTGCACCTGCTTTTGTTCATCTCATTAAGTGCTGCGTATTGCTACTCAATGACCTACTGCTTGCTATTTAGTATTTTCTTTGTTACACTCAAATCTGAGCTTGTTATACAGAATAAAAACTCTCTAGAACTTCAGTCGTCTCTTGCTCCTTCTGTGCTGCCTCTGTCACAGTTTATTGTCCTCATAAATATATACAAACATACAGTATACTGAATATTGTTTGGGTTATTCCCAGTATGTTCCAATATGTGCACTCTAATAGTTGCATAAAGTTACATGTGTATACAGGGGTATAGAACAATTATACAGTATAGTAAGGCATAATAAAAGTACTTAATATTATAATATTTACTATCATTCTAGCACTAAAATGAACAATTACAAAATTACCAGTGCACACGTTAAGGCATGTGAATATAAAGCGAAACTATGATTTTTTATGCCGTCCTACCTTGATGAAGGAAGGTTTCAGAACGGTTTGAGGGTTGATTGGCTTTACTCTGAAAGGAGCTGGTCAGGAGCCGAGGAATTCTCTCAGAGCAAGTCTGCTCATGACACGTTACCGCCCTGGATTTACACACACACAGACACACACACACAAACACACACACACACACACACACACACACACACACACACACACACACACACACACACACACACACACACACACTCATGACTGCATATGGCTGGATAATTATTAACTATTCATTCATGTCACAGAAATAAAATCTTAGTACATGAGAGCTTAGCACAACCTTTTATAATTAGAATTAATTTAAAAATAACATGGGCTAATAATGTTGTTGCAACATCCAGTTACTGATGCTCATTTAGTGATGTTCATATAATTTAATAATTTCATGTGTTTCACATATAGAATCTGATTTGAAATAAAATAGGAGGTTTTACTGAAACACTATATTGGTGCAATATGGCTTTAACTTGCTGTCCTTTATTAGGGAATTCCAGATATGGTGGCACATCCCATAATTCTGAAGAAAGATTAAATCCCATTGTCTTGGAGTTCTGCACTGTGGCAGAAGGGCATGTTGATGTTAGATAAATACCCACATTTCCTATGGTGTTCAAGGAAATATGGACACAAAACCTTCAAACCTGAAACTTAAATCTGAATTATTACACACACACACACACACACACACACACACACATACACACACACAACCCCCCCCCCCCCAAAAAACACCTTTCCTGTCTCTGAATAACACATAATCCCTTTGTATCCTATGTTGTTTTATTACATAAATCAGGATTCAAAAACTAGCAATGTCACCAGGAGTCAGATATTTCCTGCTATTATCTCAGTTTTTATATCAGTTTGGAGGCACATATGCACTGATTTCCTCTTCAAAACCAAAGTGTGAGGAATGCTAATCTTAGGAGTTTCACCTCTCTGCACAATGAGTTTCTTTTTGTGTTACAGTTAGAGAGACAATAAATGTATGTCTAAATTTTTCTATTATGAGTTTTCTTAATCTACCTTTAACCTTAGCATTGCACTGACCATCACTCTTGATGTGCACATACATTGCAGACCATAATTATTTGGACAGTGAAACAATGTTTTGGATCTTAACTCCAGTACACTAGATTTAAAATGAAACAATGATATCAAGTTCAAGGGCAAACTATCATCCTTAAATGGAGAGCATGCATAATGAGTGATACAATCAATAACACATATCTGGCACTTGTTCATCATCCCTGGACATGATGAAAATATGAATTTAAAAAAGGCTTCACTTCCTGTGTGGTTCACTCTTCAAATAAACTTGACATTATACCCATTCTGACCTCAGTTTTTGCAAGATAGATCTACTGGATTTGGTCTTAATTAACACCATTTATGTAAAAGTGTCTGGACTTTATAGCCAAAACAATAAAAATGTGTTACTGCCAAAACAATCGTTGCCTCCTAAACACCGCACTTCAACGACAGTATATAAATGACTGGAAAAACATCCTTCAACGGCTTCCAAATGCTGAGTAAGAGTCTGGGCATTAACAAGCACTGGTCGTATGCCCTAGAGTTGTCATTCATCACTACATCATCATTTCAAAGTAACATATGCATTACCACAGGCATCCTTCTTTTAAAAAGAACTATAAAATGTAATTGCAGAAATTAATCCATCGTTTCTTTTCATATTTCCTGAATAGCAGGTTGAGCAATGGAATTTATAAGTCATCATTTTATTACAAAGTCCTTAGTGAGCGGTGTAAGATTTCAAAAAGAAAAACTTTTTGAGAAATAAAAGGCAAAGAAATTCCAGTGAAAATGACGGAAATCACATGTCCTCAAAAGTTACTTTTGGGTCAAAGTGGCCTAATCTTTAAAGCATCATGCATATTTCACAGAGAAAACTGCCGACTCCGGGATAAGGGTTGCGTGCCGGGGGTAAAGAATCGCTTCTGCATCCGTTTTGTTCGTTTATTTAAACGTAAATTTTAGATGTGAGATTCTAGCAGCATCACAGCAAAGCTTCCATATGTCCTACATTTTCGTTATTTCGAAATCTTCTTTTACCTGATTACGCACAAGCTTGTTGGCACATACGTGCGGGTCCTTCAAATTCACTGCCGTCTGCTTCTGCAGAAATGTCCCAACCCTCTTAGTCGATGTGAGATGAAAACTGCCTTTTCGAGTTTGTGGGTGGAGTGGGAGGAGGTTAGTAGCGAGCATGTTCCGTCTGTAGTAGTTTAGCATTCTGTGCGAAGAAGACATGGCTTGTGAAATCAGTGCACTAGAAGAACTCCACACCGAGCTAACATGCCCTATATGTTTAGACATGTTCAATGAACCGGTCATACTCGAGTGTGGCCACCACTTCTGCAGAAGCTGCATTCGCCAGTGCTGGGAAGCAAAATCAGAGGAGAGCACGAGCTGCCCAAAATGCAGGAAGAGATGCACTCGCTCCCTGAGGCCAAACTCGCTCCTTTGTAATGTTGTCCAGAGCGTGCGACGCGCAAGAGCGAAGGACGCACGACCCAAGGAGCGAGCTCCGAAAATGCCGCCCGATAATGCGAAGCTTTCTAGCGTGACCGCGTCCCATGCCGAACCAGTGAGTAATCTATGCACGGATCACGAAGAAAAGCTGAAATTGTTCTGCGAAGACGACCAAGTGGCTATCTGTCTTGTTTGTGGACTGTCACGAGACCATAAAACGCACAACGTAATCCCGATAAATGAGGCTTACGACAACTATAAGGTAGACCAATGTTTGTTTTTGAAAATAAGGCTCTGTAGTAAGTCCTCTAGAAAGCACGAACTTGTGCAAGGCATTTGTTTTCCACTGAACTGGCATTTAACATTTCTGTTTAGAGAAATGGCAAATAAAGTTGCTGCAGTTAGTTTAAAGAAGCGATCGATCGGTTGATTTACTTAAACTTTACTCATGTCCCGGTGGCGTGGTACGGCCGTTAGAGAACTTGGCCCTATGAGGCAGTTAGTCTGGAATTTACCATCTGAGTGCTACTTTTCAGGTTAGGTTCCAGACCTACTACGGGTGTTGCATAATATGCACAAACAATCATGAACTAAACTGCCCAGATTAAAAGAACATATCGTTATGATATGTTTGTTTTGGAGTTGACAGAAAGTCAATGAGAAAGCAAAAGAAGCGATAGGGAGCGGTGAAGTAGCTCTCTCTCTCTCTCTCTCTCTCTCTCTCTCTCTCTCTCTCTCTCTGTGTGTGTGTACTCTTTCAGGAGACATTGTCTTCCTTGGTGCAAAGAGTTGAAGAGCAAATGGGCACTGCATCCCAGTATCAGGTCCTGACAAATGATATGATCCTACAGATGAAGGTAGTGTGTGCGGGTTTTTAAAAACATGCTTGTTTGACTCAAGTAAAATAAGCGTTTTTGGTGACAGTAAATTTATTAAAAACATAAACTCTTTCTATCCAGCTTTTTTTATGTTTTAGTGTTGTGTTTAGTGTAACATGTTATAAAAACATAGAACTTCTATCATCACTTCTCTAGAATGTCAAGAGGATCTAAAATCAGTATGAAGTCTAGAATCACTATGATTTTAGATGGACCTATACATAAATTTAGTACTGTATTTCTTTACAGGACCAAGCAGATGTTTTGGAGATACAGATCAGCTCTGAGTTCCAGAAAATCCGAGACTTCTTGTCCAGGCAGGAACAGGAAATGAAGATGCGACTGCACCAAGCAAAAGAGAAAAGACTAAAAGTACTGGGTGATACCCTAACACACACCACCTCTCAACTCAGCCAGCTGGAGCTCAGCAAACATCTAATTCAGACAAAACTCAGCCAGGTGGAGAACCCAGAAATATTGACGGTGAGAGAGAGAGTGAATGAGAGTGAGTGGTAATTATTACAGAGATCAGTTTGTATAATCAGAGACCTGTAAACAATTTTCAGTGTTTTTTAAAAATATTAAACTGGAGCTATTTGTTAAAAGAAACATTTATTAAGCATTTATTTAGGAGTTTAGAAGTTTATTTAAGAGAAGATGATAAATACATTCGTTGTTTTCTTTCCAAAGGACATAAAGGATTTCATAGAAAGGTATGTACTACATCTGTTGTACACAATTAGATATATACAGTTTATTAGATCTGATTTTCCTCAAAATGTGCTAAATTGCAGGGATTCCATAAAGAGTCAAATATAGTACCACTAGCTCACGTTCTTAAATCACAAACTTTCTTTTTAAATTCTCTCTCTCTCTCTCTCTCTCTCTCTCTCTCTCTCTCTCTCTCTCAGTGTGCAATGTGAGTTTAAACCTCCCGAGCATGTGTTTGTTACCTTGCCTGCAGGCGAGTTTGTTGGGCCTTTGCAATATCGTGTCTGGAGGAACATGAGCTCAATATTGCAGCCAGGTGACACACACACACACATACACTAATGCATGCAACTGTACGCATGTACACTTACAAGCACACGCTTTTTTATCCTTCTTGAACTCAGGCGTGGAGGCCATAACCTTTGACCCACTGACGGCATATCCTCGTCTGTGGGTGTCATGCTGTGGTCGGAGTGTGTGTGTGGGCAAGATTCAGACAGGTCTACCTAACAACCCAGAGCGTTTCACCCTCTATAACATCGTGCTGGGATCGCAGGCCATCTCTGAGGGACGACACTACTGGGAGGTGCAGGTAACTTTCTGAGAGGACATTTGTACTTGTCCTTTACAGACATTTCAAGTAAACAAATATCTGCAACTTCACCGTGTAAATGCAAAAGGTGTATGCATCTACTTCAAAGAAAACTGAATGGACTAAACAAAGAAAGCATAGTGGAGCCTTTGCAGAAAAAGACTAGGGTCTCCTTTTCACTTCAGCTGTGTTTTCCTCTGTTCCCATGCACTTGGTTCAACTTTATAATCCACCTAGCAGGCCCTTTACCCTCCAAACTTGGATGACTACCTAAAAGTGGGTATAGACCTGGCCTGTGGTTTGATGTTAAAAGCATAAGCCCCCTGTACAGACTATGGGGGGCTGGTGTGTGGGAGCTGGGGGAAGCACAAAACTATGGAGTGTCTTTAGAACTGGGAGCATGCACCACTGCTGTACATAACACCATATACCTAGATTTCACCCTCACACATAGAAGGGTATCACTCACACCGATGCTATTGGACTTCCCTCTGTAGGTAGGAGGAAAGACAGCTTGGGGACTAGGTGTGGCCAGTGCATCTGTTAATCGTAAGGAGGAGCTCAGCCTGTGCCCGGAAGAGGGGTTTTGGACCCTGGTCCTAAGTGAAAATGGCTACGAGGCATGCAACAGCACGGTAGAAAGCCCTCTTGAGCTCGCCCATCCACCTAGAAGAGTGGGTGTGTACCTTGACTATGGGAGGGGCCATGTGTCATTTTATGATGCTGAGGACATGACGCACCTATACACCTTTGTTAACGCCCACTTTACAGAACCTGTATACCCTTATTTTAACCCCTGGCCAATCATGAATGGGCGCAATCGTGAGCCTCTGACCATACATATGCCACAGCTCTGAGCTGTTGCTAAACAACTGGGCAAGCTACATTTCAACATTTTTAAAGAACAGTTATGAATTGACTCCAAGACCAGATGTAGGCAAAGTAGCCCATATTTACCCAAGTTGGTGTCCGACAGACTTTATTTTAGCCTTGTGACTCCCCATAATCACAGGTTTGCGTCTTCTGAAAACATGCTTCTGGCTGAACTTGGGAACGATGTTCCAGAAATGAAGGTTCACTGGAGTATCCTTCAGAAGACACACAGTGCTGTGTAGTCCACCAGGGGGAGTAAAAACTCAGCAAACAAGTATGGACAACTGAAGTTTATATCTCTCTGGAACCTGAACCTGAACCACCTGTCAGTGGAGTAAATTATGTCCTCACTTACCTTTAATTTGCTAACAGGATAAACATTTTCCTTACTTTGAAGATGGTTTATGTAATGAAATGTTATATGTAATGTGTGTTCCCTGTGGGTAATGGACACTTGGGGCCTAGGTTTTTTTGGGTCTTTGCACACTAAATCTTCTATTTCAGAAACACACAAACAATTCAAGGTCAGACGAATATAACTTCTTAAGTTCTGTTGAAATAATCTGTATAAAATTTCAAACAAGGTGACTTAGTCCATGACCATGTGTTATCTTCTTTTTTTTTTTTTTAAGTACATTTTTGGAAGTAGTTACCAGGTCTTGTTTGAGTTTGACATGGATTAGGTAAATTACTCAATAACAGGCTTCAATAGTTCAGTTTTTAACTTAAGGACAAAGGCTTTCCTTTTTGTTCTTCCTTTGTAACAACGCATTTGCACAACATATTTGGGTTTGGTAGAGTTAAGGTAAGTGTGAGCATTGTCTTTGTTTAAACAAAATTCTAAGGCATTTTCAAGTTAAATTTATTTTGCTGATTCTTTTCTTCTGTTGTTGTCTGTAATTTGCACTTTGAGGGTGGAATTAGGGGGTTGGATATGGTTTGAATTTTGAGAAGCACAAATTATAGGCCAGTTATAGTAAGTCAGCCCCTGTGTCTGGGGCTGTGCTAGCCCAGCAATAAAACAGTTTTGCTGAGAGCAGTGGTAAGGGGCTTGATCCCATATGATGGCATTAACCCTGAACGGTCTCCATAGACATCTCCTTTGCAATTAAAGTAAGTCACCTTGATCGAAAAGTTAACGTAACATACACGTGTCTGACGACAGTTACTGGCTGCACAGCACTCAGTATGAAAGTACAAGGCAATCTCACTGGTTTGGAGAAGGGCAAACAGATTACAATCACCACATGTTTAATTCATACAAATGAGAGTACACCTGTCAGAGATGCCGAGGTTGTGATAGAATCTCAATGTCTTTAACATAGCACAGGAAATAAAGCACCAGATGCTTGCCTACAAAGCCAAAAATGTGCCTGCTTCCTCCTACTTGATGGCAATGGTCAAAACCTGATCTCTACCTCAAGCTTCAAATAAGGCCTGGATTGACCCACTAACTTTCAAGATTCATGGAACTCAAGCATCGAGATTCTTCTCTGTTCTAGCATCCAGTTGGTGGAATGAACATCCACTGGCTGTCCACAAGCGGGCATCCATAGCTGTTTCGAACACAATCTCTTTGAAAAGCACCTTAATTAAATGTAACCAGACACTTGTAAAGAAGATTTTAATTGCACTTATGTGCTTTAAGTGTATTGTATTTTATCATTCTTTTGTAGACCACATTGCAGATTTTAGCACTGACACTTGGTTCTGGCAGTCCTGACTACTAAAGCACTTTTGTAAATCGTTCTGGATAAGCATATTTGCTAAATGCTATGAATGTAAATGTAATGTATATATCTTAGGATCTATTACATTTTGGAAAGGTTTTGAGAAAAACACATCAGGGGTTTTGGTTTAAAAATGCTTTTTAATACAATTATGACACTGGTTGCTTTTCTTGAATTACAACGTACTAGGTAATTTGAATTCTTTTAGTAAGAAATATCAAAATGGGTGAAAATATGAACAGTCAGGAAACCACCCACTGTTTGAATTTTTGTAAAATTTGTAATCCAGACAAATATTTTAATCCAAAATTAATAAGGGGCTTTGTCAAGAACAAAACATGTTTTTATTGCTGCATTACTTTAAAAAGTGACCTTTATATTTTTTTTCTATCACTTTTGGAATAAAATAGTACAAGAACACTTACAAAGTTCCTAGAATGAGTCCAAATCAGTCTTCCTACCCTCTGCAAATGTTAGCAACAATGGTTAGAAATGTGGTTCATTTTGTTGTCCATTGGTTACCATGTAGACATTAATGCCGTTTATGTTTCTTAATCAAATGTTGAATTTTTCCACAACTGCAGGGGTCTTAGGGGTTAAAATATGTCATATAGTTAGCTCTCCTGAAATGTGGCTTTGTGCTCTATACTGAGTGCAACACAACCTTCTGCTGATTAAAAGCAATGACGCCTGTACCCATATGCAAAAGGTCTGTGAATTCCCTCTGCCATATGCAGTACTTAAAGTTAAAAACTAACCTACATTTAATACTAAAGTCAGTAGTAATCACATGCACAAAATTACTACTAAAACATTCAACACATACCGACACATACCAACTTATACTAAGTAGGTAGGAGCCAAACAGTCTTGAAGTAATTGAATGGAATCCCAGCCAAGTGCAATGCATATGTTTAGATCCATGCACTCACTGAAATCATGAACACAATCAATTAACAATAGACCCTGTCTACATTACAAGCTCCAATTTCTATCTATCAGCATTCATGCCTTTCTACCATTTCATTTATTTCCAGGCTGTCTTTCTCCCATTACCTTCTTCTATCCCTCATTCTCCTCCTTTCCTCCCTCTCTTAATTGTCAGTAATTCAATAGCATTGTGAAGTGAACAACATGTAGGCAGTCCTTCAGTTTTACTTTACTGTTTTGTCATGCACCAGTTTCATTTGACTAAACACCCCTGTCCTGCTCTACAAGACGTCATCCCAACTCTAACACGAATGACTAAGCTAATCTTTCTCTTTCCTTGTGCCAACTAACACCATGTCATTCTGAACACAACTAACTTCTACCTCCTTCATGTTTTCAAGTCCCTGTGTTTCCTTTCTATAGTGGAGTCACCCCTCTGAATGCATGCTGCTTGTTTACCATTAATTATTCAGTAGCTGAGGGGCACAGGGAAAGAGACATATCATCTAATCCCTTTATTGAGTAAACCACTATGGATCTGGGACAAGTGTGTTGAGATGCAGTAAAAGAGATGAGAAGTTTAGCTTGATATAATGAGGTCTATGCATATTTAACACAAGACGTGAAATGGCATTCTGATGTGGCATGGCTGTGCTGCAACTCTTGGCAGATCGTTCATTTTTAGATTTAATAATGCACTCCCGCATCATCAACATCTTTGGAAATCTACACATCTCTAACAGTGGGAGGAGGCTCACTGTACAATCACTATGCAATTCTCATCTCACCTCAGACAGTATCTGCTATTTGTGTCATGATTTGTTTAAACATAGTTTTTCAATATCATCTAATTGCTGAGTGATTACCAGTGCAGCATGGCTGCCTGGCCAGCAGCGTAATAATATATAGCACAAGAATCAAGCCAGGGAACAGTACATGCAGATGAACATGCATTTCTCTGAATGATGTTATTTCAGCCAAAGTCAATAGCAATAATTATTGATTAGTCCTAATGAGTAATCAACAGTGACAAGGCAAATGCATGGAAAAGCTATTCCTAGTTCTTCACTCACTGTACTGCATTACACTGCATTACATTGATGCAAAACGCAGCTAAACAATTGTCAGTTGCAGAACAAAAGCACGTTTTTGCTTAAAGCATTTTTACTAGTGGACAAATAAAACATTTCTTAGTAGGATTAGCTCAAATATACCTCATTATATGCCTTGTTGAGACAGTAGATCAGACTCTAAATAAAGGTAATATATAGTACGTATATATAGTATAAGTATGATATAATGCTCACCTTTTACAAATTTAGCTAATCCCGCTGTTATATGTACAGGACAAAGCTGTACAATTTTCTATCTTATGTTGTATTGTTATTTATACCACTACTCTTTAGCTCAGATGGCATGACAGTGACTTGGAGTGAACCTAGAAAAAAACCCATATGTTAAACGAAGTTCTACAGCATTCCTATATGTTCTGCTGGACATAAATGAACACTTGTAAGAGTCAATGCAGCACAGCTGGTGTTCGTTAATAACTTGGGATTTTGCTGTAATAAGTACATCAGACCACCACAAGAAACCCAAATATAATACTCCATCCTTATAATTGATGTAGAGAGAGAAGCAAAGTGAAAGATAAGGAAAGTGAGAAGGAGGTATCTGGTGGATAATATATCACCAGGGAGAAATAAAGTGTCTGAGGAACAGATACAATATCCTTTAGTGCCTCTGCCCTACAGGATAAAACACACAGAGGTGGCCTGAGATGGGGGGAGAAAGAGATAGAGCGAGAGAGAGAAAGAGGAGGAGTGAGACTAACCCAGTGCTAGCAGACCAAGACGAAAATCAAGAAACAAATTGACCCACCTACAGAGCAACATAGTAAAAAGCCTCAGAACATGACAAAGGAAGCCACAAAAAGGTGATTTTATTTTATGTTTGTTTTTTTTTACTGCTTTTAATCTCAGTGATTTATTTTATTCTTTTTTAGTTTTTTTGTTTCTTTTCTTTTTTCAAGTAGGTCAGAATTGCAACCGGTGCTAATTGACCTCCAGAGGTTCAAAAATTAATCTGAATGTATTTAAATGTAGACAAGTATATAACAGGTTAAAAGCACTGCCAGCTAAGAGAAGGCAGTCACGCCTGCACTACAAAAACTTCGGCTAGGGCTAAAGGGAGGGGCAGGCCAGGTGTAAGCTTACAGGGGGAGAGAGAGCGCGCGGGCAAGAGAGGGCGTGCGATCACTGGAGTAATGTTCATGATTATTCGAGAGGGACCAGCAGTGGACGGCAGTGCGGAAAGGATGAGCACTCCGCAGGAGAGGACACCAAAACAGGTGTGTCTGCATGTCTGTGGAGACAGCGCAAACTTATGGCTTTTCTGTTTTACGAAGATATACTTGACTGGTGTTTTGACTGTGATATATAGAGGTTTGAGTTTAAATGAGTCGGGTTAATTCAAGTGTGTGAATATGTTAGCGTGTGCCTGGATACGTGATCATGTCCATTTCTTTGTCGTGCTTACTTGCTCTTAATAATGCGACTGGTCTACAGCTGAACAGTTCAGTCCATTTAGGCGAAAATGAGGAGACAGGCTTAAAATATTAATGTCGTGAAATTGGGATGGTCATTTAAAACCTTATGTTATTGTCAAAGGAATAGCCATGTGTCCAAACAAAAAGAATCTAGGCTAATATTTGAACATTTATGGTCTACATTCATGCTTAAAGATGTAAATGTGTTATTTGCAAAAGTTCATGTAAATTGACTCCCAACCACTTAGGTTATCTTTCCCCTGTTTCTGCGTTTTGCTGTAACTGCTTTGCACTTCAAAATGGGGTGTTTGGATGTATCTGTTTCTTTTAGAGGCTAAGACATCAGTAGATTCATAAACAGACTATGTGGTGGCTTGAGCTACATCCCCTTGAAATCTTGAAAGCTTGAAATCAACAGTGTGAAAGGCTAACCTGAACAAAAGTCAGAGTGACTTGTGTTCTAACTGAAGACTTACGTTCTACCCAAGCTGAGGGATCTAGGGTGATCGCGGGTACCCAGGACTCATGTTCTTATAGCACCAACACAGGGTACTCATGTTATGTTAATACCAAGATCTTGAGTTCTGTTGATTTCTAGCCTATACTATCATTAAAAAGGGCTCAGGTTCTAACTGTACAATAATCTTGGTTTTGACAGCTTGGGACCTACCAATACATAAAGGCGCATGTTCTGACATTAACAATATTCAACAATATGGAAGTTGTATGTTATACCAGAACTTGGGTGCATAATATTGCAGTATTGGACTGTTTCTTAAAGATAATTTACCAAAAATGAGTGTTTTCATATTATGAATACTAAAGGCTCATGTTTTTCATAAGGCACTCTAATGTGACCTCAGATCTTCAAGTCACTTCCAGCACAACAAGTTAAATACCAAGTGAACAATTCCAGTAGATGGTGCCGGAGCATCAGTGGACAGATATGTAAAGGTAGGCAAGGGGTGGAGTAACTCAGTGACTGTGATAGATGAAATAAGCCACACCTCTTGATTCTGACAGGTTCAGGCTGCCATCAGGAAGAAGGTGGAGAAACAGAGAAAGCAGCTTGAAGTGAGTGTGGCTGAGGTGTTTGAGAGCAGTGCTCAACCTAAAAAGGCACAGAGACACAGGCACTCTGCACCACCTGAACAAAGGGCATATGAGGAAGAGGAGGAAGATGAAGGGGCTGTTTCTGTGATGGAAGAACAGCAAGAGATAGATGAGGACAAACTAGCATCCATTGTGGAATCCGTTTATGGCCATGTAAGAACATATAATGTGCATACACAAGCACACACACACACACACACACGGACACACCAATATCCTCCCCAAAACTCAGCCGCCTATGGTGTTATAGTTCTGATAAAATATGACTGATCAGACGCTCTATGTAGATGAAAAGGAAAAAGAATGCAGTGTGCTTCATTCTAGTTTTCTTTCTGTTTAAATCACACACACACACACACACACACACACACACACACACACACACACATTTTCTCTCTCATACACACACACACACACACACACACACATTTTCTCTCTCATACACACACACACACACATTTTCTCTCTCATACACACACAGACACACACACATTTTCTCTCTCTCTCTCTCTCTCACACACACACACACACACACACACACACACACACACACACACACACACACACACACACACACACACACACACACACACACAAAGCCTACCCTACATTTGCCTTTATGCACAATGACATTACATAACCACAACATTTTGGAGTCAGCATGTTACGAGCTGTAGATCATCATTTAGCCTCAGTGAGCCACACAGGACAAGTGGGACAAGAACATGGTGCTTCCATGTGCATTTCGCTGTGACTCCCTCAGTCTGCTCAGGCATAAGGAGAGAAACATTGTGCACCTGGTCTAAAGCATACCTTCAGATAGCATTTAGCATACTTCCCTCTATCTCAGGGGCAATAGTGTAAAGTGTCAAACAAATACTCCATAATATCATTAAGCACAATTTTTAAACATTTATACTTAGGTATATTTGATTTGCACTACATTTAGTTTTACTCCACTATGTGTAGGTTTTAATTTTTACTTTCTTTTTAGGTGCTTTTTGTAATTATATTTCAGGCTAAAAATATAGATAAATGTAGTATTCTACAATTTACTGCTGCATTTATGAAAGCCAATTGAAATGTGTTTTGTTGGTTTTTTCTCTTCTACTGCTCATTCAGTGATATCAAACCTGCGCATGTACACCACCCACTGCAAACTGACTGAATTTTCTCAATAGATGTATTTATACACAGCATAATAATTTATAAAATGCAATGGTTATTTTATGCACAGTTCTCCTTCAGCATGGATTGATGCTAGTTTGCTGCTAGATGTGTAAATCAGTGATGCTAACATAAGTAGTACATAAGTGTGTAGCTACTGATATTTCTTCTGAAGGCTCATAGCAAAACTTGCCAATAGCGATATTTAACTTTTACATATCCAACTACAATGTTATTTATATAATCATGGAAAAATCTGTGTGCTCTTTTTACACACAATCATATTTTCACATTATTATTATAAAGACCTGTGCCTTCTTGAGCATGTTGTAAAGCAGATATTTTAAATTCTTACCCATTAGACTTCATACATTCACTTACATACAATTTTGAGACAGGTTCTATTTTCAGTTAGCTTTTACACTGCAGAGCAAATGCGATGCACCTGGTTCTAATATTCAAATGTTACTGAAACCCTAAGAAGTGTCTTAGATTATAGACAGAAAAAGATTCAGGTCTTTTCTCTAAATAATCGTGGTAGGTGGCAGTCAACCATCGCACAAAGAACATTTTAAGTGTCACAATTAAGGTTGAAAGCATGTAGGCTAGCTACCAAGCTCATGTTCAGTGTACTCAGTATATCAATAACGTGTTCTGTTTCGTCTTGGTAATGAGGTAACAACAATCTATAAAACCACATCCTATGCTCACATTTCACTGTCAGAAAAATTAAGACAGGAGGAAGTGAACTGTTTTTCAGTGTATCCATGAGGCAAATTAAGAAAAGCCTAAAAGGTTCTTTTCAATGATTAATATCGTTATTTCTTATAATTTTCCGCAGCACAACCTCAGCAGTGCCTTTAATTCCAAGAAACATAGCATTTTCCCTTTCAAAGGGAGACATGATACATTTTTACCAAAACAGCAGCAAAATAAAACAAAATTATCCAGGAAAAAAATATTACTTTGTTTTTCCCTAAATCCGTTCTCTTGTCTTGCCTGCAAAACAGTAGGACAGTATGAGACTGTGCTGTGATCGTTCCAATTTTGGAAGGCTGAAATTATTTGCCTCCTGAACTCAACTGAAGTGCAGTGAGAATCTATACAAAATTAGTGAGTTTTTTAAATACTGTTGGATGGATACTATCAACGATCATAGATGGTGTGAGACAACCATTTTAATAATCGGAAAACAGAAAATTTATCTTTTAAGCATGTCCGTCGAACGCGATCTTAATATATTCTTCATTGAGCGGTAGCAACGATTTAATATATTTTTCTCAATGTGCTGTGTTTATCATCTGCGCCTCCTGTTCCCTGGCTAAAATCCAGTCTGTCTTTTGCGTGAAAGTGAAAGCATTAATCATCACAATTCTCCCGTCCCCGAATGGCCTATATCTCCTGTTACACAAAAGCTAACCCAGTCTTTTCTTGTTCCCATAAATTAAGGCATTCCTTTGAGAGATCATAAGGTACATCCACAAGTATCTTATGTTATGGCCACTACATGATGCAAGACAGCAAAACCCATGGCCCAGAAGCAGGATGGCTGGCCTAATTAACCTTTGCTTTCATGCCTTTAGCCAACTGAATGTTTGCCCACAAAGAGTTCACTTCCAGAGGTCTGATGACAGTCTGACGCAATATGAAAGATTAAGGATCCGTCCGAACATAGACCGCACTCTCGTGCTAGGCTGCTGGCCACACTAGGATCATTTTACACTGTATTGTAAATCACTTGATACTGACATCACCAGCAAGTAGGCAACAAGAGAAACCTAATCTCAAACACTCACCTTCCAGGAAAAGGGAATATAATGTAGTCATCTTTATTTAATTGGTTTAGAGACGAGCTACATCTAATGTTAGTCCTTACCACAACCAAACTGTAGCCTAGTCGGAATTCATCCAATCCAGCCAATCAGAACTGAATATTTTAAGAACGAGTGTAAACCACTTTTTCTCTCTTAAGCCTAAGAAATTGTCTTGGCCAACTAATGAGGTAAATTCTGACATGGCCCAGAACTCAGTTTCTCAAAATTAGCATTTATGCTACAAAATTTGGGGGGAAATTGTTCCCTGGCTAGTATGGATTTCCAGTAGGGAGGTGTCAAGGTACGAAAAGCTTGCTGTATCAGACTCAGACGTTTCTGATAGGTCTGATGCCATGCACTTAACTGTATCCTCTGAACCTCGCTTTGTTGAAAAATATTTATTTGTCCCAAAGTTTTGGGTGGAAGTTTCAGCTGTAAGAAGTAGCCGAAGTAGCCGATTGATTAGTTTCAAAAAAGGTTATGTGACTAAGGTTGACGAAGTTGACAAGAATCACAATATTACAGAATATTCCTCAAATCAGAGCAATTCATTACAGAGTCAGTGGGCCAAGCAGGATAACTGATGATAATGGAGCACTGAAATATAATTAGTCCTATGAGACACATGCCACTTAGTGTCACTCTGCGGATATGGCATGTTAGCGCACCCACACAACCCTGCGCGCACTCACTCACTCACAAACTCTTGTGATACTATCTTAGTGGACGCACACTTGAACAGAAGTGTGTATTACTGTAGGTAAATAACACTATAACTACAACTAAGCAAAAGCTAAATCCTACTCACCACAAAGAAGTCTTTAGTTTCGTACACATACAAAAAAAAAACCACATACTAAACACATACTAAATACACATACAAAACACATACAAAACACTAAAAACATATACAAAATACTGCAAAATATCCCTGCATTGTCCAATCTTTATCACCATTTGTCCCCACAAAGAGCTAAATACATATAAATGCAATAATAAATGCCCCCCTCCCCCCTGTGTGATGCAACACAACTGTTCATCATGCAAAGCTTTCTGAAAACAGATAGTAAAGTGCATACGTACATACATAATCCTGGACACACATAATCCTATGGAAAGATGCATGCACATACATACACATACATTCCTCTATTACTTTTAGTCAGTGTACATGATTTCCTGTGATCATGGAGCATTTGGACTCCACATAAAACAAATATAAGCCCACACGCACAAGTTATGCAATACAACACAACTGCTCATGCAAAGCTTTCTGGAAACAGCTTGTAAAGAACAGCCCATCTGGTCATACACAGTCTTATGACAAGCACCCTCATATGGACAGATACAGACACACACACACACACACACACACACACACACACACACACACACACACAGAAAGATAGATAATACCTATTATTATCTTCTGACTGATTGCAACTAGTCATTTGAATGTAGATCACTATATAAAAGTGAATAAAATTTTATAGTACTTAATATCACTCAAAAAATTAACAGTATAGACCGTTCATGTACTGCTTAAGTGTCTATTCTATATTCTATTATTTTCTTAGCACAAAATACAGGTGGCACAGGTGGACATGTGTGTCTGAGTGTGTAGAAATTAAAACAATAAAGTAAAGACACCTTGATAAAAAAGCAGTTTCTCTAAAATAAGACTTGCAGGTGAGGTTCTGTACACTCTTGCAGAGTGGCAATGATTAGGTTAGGATAAATGGATGCACTTATTCAAGCATTGGCAGACATCTAGACAAATATACTTGCACACTCGTTCTTTCTCATTCTAGCTTTTCTTATCTTTCCTGACCCTGCATTTCCTTACTGCCTCCTTCTCTCTTATCATGCATTTTTCTGCTTTTAATCTCAACTGTGGGATTAAAAAGGGCTCAGTTTTCTCATCTAATACTCACCCTTGCCCCCTCATGCCTCTCTTTGTCTCTCCTCTCTCTCTCTCTCTCTCTCTCTCTCTCTCTCTCTCTCTCTCAACCAGCTTGTAAGGGTCATTTGCATGAGGCAACAATCAAGGACGGGGGTTCGAGCATGAACAGCAAGAACAGAACGAGATGCAAAGCCTTGTAGAGTGAGCGAGAGCTGTGAAAGATGGGAGAAGGAGAGCAGAGTGCTGACTGAGCAGAACACAGGCGGCATCAGACCCATTATCAGATGCTAGCTGGAGTGCGTTTAAGAAGTGAGCAAACACAAAGAGGCTCAGATTTGCATTGCCGCATTGTTTTCACATCCATCTGGATCATCTGGACATTGATCCCTCGACAGTAGGTACCTATAACTTGGTTTGTGGCCTAATGAAAGATTCATAAAACTGAATGTAGACTGTTTTACAATAAGGGCTGAATGCAGATCATGCTTTGTGTTAGGGCTGTATGTACGTAGAATATAGCTCAGAGTTACACAAGAGTAGCTCAGAGTCTTACAATTGTCCCATTCTCTAAAATCAGAACATAGAAAGACAGAAAGAGTAGAAAAGCTCAGAGAAAGAGAACAGGAAATAAGGAAAGCAAACAGAAAGGGCAGGAAAGAAGAGCCAATCTCTGTGGACTAAAGTGATGGGAAACTGCACCAATCCATCAGTAAGAGACAAAATTAAGAAGGTAAGGAACTTACTTCAGAGTCAGTGTATTATAATGTGTGACCATATTAATATAATTTAGAAGCAGACAACTAAAAATTGAGGTGTAACACTACCAAATAACAGTGTTGTGGTAGATCAAAAATATAACATTTTTTTTTTGTTTGGAGATGGTCCTACATAAATCACAAAATATTTTGTGATCAAGTATTTGTTCATATATAAATCCATAATAGATCAATCCTAACTGGTTTGTATGTTTTAACTGATTTCTGGCCCTGCCCTAAGGATGTGGCTGAGGGTAGTGGGGCAGGGCCAGGGTCAGTGGTCCAGCCTCTGAATGAGCTGGTCAAAAACTGCACTGTGCTGCACAACATCATCGGACCTGCGTGCATCTTCCTCAGGCAGGGCTTTGTCCAAGCACAGCTCGTATGTATATAGAGACATATTTTTTTATCGACCATCTGAACCCTCATCATAACTGAAACCTCATCCCTTCATATTGTCATTCTAACAAACCTTCATGGAGCCTCTTATCATACCCTAAGTAATCACTTTCATTAAATAAGTGCAACATTTTGAGCATTTGCTTTCTGGATCATTCCATATCAGATCAACAAAATCAAGAAACCATCTTCATTTTTTGACAAGAACCATCAAGTAATACTTACCCCCCTCCCCCCCTTTTAAATTCTTATCACAGTTCAATCCAAGTTCAAAGAACTAACTTTAAAACTGAATTGTGGTTCTCAGCTTATTCACATTTAAAGCGTGACAAAACACGTTATAAAAGTACTCTAAAAACACCTTTGAAAATAAAACATGCAAAAAATAAAATGCTCTGCTTTATCCAAATATTATTTTCACAAAATAATTCTCATTTGACATAATTTTATACATTACACAATGCTTATGATGAGTGAAAACTGCTCTCCAACCTAGCACTCATTACAACAGAAGCTGATCAAATCAGAACTGCATTTACAGCAGCATGATCTAAAAGACTGAGAAGATAGTGCCACTTGGTGGACACTCAGAGCACCATAATCCCCTGAGGGCAGCGGGCATGACAGCCTGAGTGTGTGATCCTAATGTGTGTAATATGATAAAAGTATCTACCATAACAGTCATGGTGATGGGTATTCTAAAGCTGAAAATGGAAGAAGAGCTATGAGATTTCCTACTGATGCACTGCTTTTAGCACCCGTATCCAGTATATTCGCAGTGTGGTCAGAGTGCTGGGTATGTGCTTTTAAGGGTCTTTCCCAAGCTAAAACTCCTAAATCTCCTTATCTGTGGCTGTTGCCAAGCAACATGCCCGTGGTAATCTAGCCAGCGAGTTCACCTGTGGACTAATGCATTGTGAGCACAAAAATGGATGTCGGCCATGTTGGGCTGAAACTTCACTGCTCCACATGTACATGTTCTCTTCTCCAAGTATGACTCCTTCATACTTGGTATGTGTGTAATGGGTTTCTAAATATTAAACTCTATGATGGACCTGGTGGGGTGGGGTTGGTGCTTATTTTTTAATTACTTTTTAAAATATCTCCAATACCTTTTTGTTCTCATGCAACAGGACAGGACGCTTCGGCCAGAGGAGATAGAAGGTACTTAGTGAGATCATCCATCTGAGAATCAATTTGGTTACAGGAAACTCCTCTGCAGTCTAACCCTGTGATATGTATGTGTAGAAATGCAGCAGGCCTTTAAAATGTTCGATAGGAATAAAGGCTACATCAACCAGACTGATCTGGGTGAGTGTATGAGGTGTATGGGATACATGCCCACAGAGATGGAGCTCATCGAACTGAGTCAGCAACTCGGTGAGTGATATCAGCAGAGATGCACAAATACAACTACACTCTATGACAGATGGTGAGGCTCCAAGTAAATGTTGGGGTTTTTGTGTGTGTGTGTGTGTGTGTGTGCACTCTGTAGGTGGGAATAAAATAGATTTTGATGATTTTGTGAAGCTGGTGGGGCCTAAAATGCTGGAAGAAACTGCAGACATGATCGGGATCAAAGAGCTAAAAGACGCTTTCAGAGAGGTATATGCACACATTGTTTCCCCACACACGGTGTGGCATTTCTGCTTGGGACACAGTCTGCCAGATAAGGCCAACTGCCAGTGCACAGTCCAGATTCTTTGTTGTATTCAGCTCCTAAAATGCCTGGGAATTTGCTTTTGTCCTGAATCAGGCATATTCAGTTGAGGGGAAAAACTGCACAGCACAAGGCAAAGCACTCTATAATTGGGATCGGGAGTCTGATCTCTCAAGTTTGAAAACTCTCATGATCTACACTGTTGTCTTTGTTGTAACTACATCTTGAAGCATGCAGCATTGCATTTTGTTTGTGGTCTATATGCATTTTCTTTTTCCCCCTGGCCTTTGACATTACCAGCTAAGCACTAGTAGTTTGGCATACCCTTCTGAAGAGTGGGGAATGTTGCTATTTTCTGTGCAATCATTGAGTGTAAGCCAGATCTAAAATGAGTAAGAATGCTGGCCTGACACATTTCTGATCCAGGCTGCTTTAACAAGGGGCTGTCCTGTGTTGCATTGGCCTGCAGTTCGACTCAAATGGTGATGGACAGATCAGTATTTTTGAACTGAGGGAGGCCATAAAGAAGCTGATAGGTGAACAACTGAATGCCATAGAGATCAATGAGATCATCAAGGATGTGGACCTCAATGGAGATGGCCAGGTGGATTTCGAAGGTGAGAGAGAATGGTGAATGAACCAGCTATGAGCAGTGTTTAGCCTGATTCACACTCCTAGCTCTGAACACCAACTTCCACATATGGTTTAATATACATAATTCCACACATGAAATTCTAGATGAGGCATTACATCAGGTTTGTTGAAAAGGAGAAACATATACCTGAGCAGGTCAATGGGTAATCAGCTCCGAGAGGGGCAGTCAGTCATGCTCTCATATCTGACCATGTTCATCTCTAACTGCTTCATTCTAAATTCTTGCTTGTTTTTTTGTATTTCATTAAGAATTTGTGAGGATGATGTCACGCTAACAAGATGCCAGAGAGGATCTTCACTAAACGATCTATTATATACACACATAAATGGACTAATATAAGTTTAATATTGGGTAATTTTTTCTAGGGCAATGAAAGAGGACGGAGGAATTTTGTACTGTTTTTTTTTCCTGTTTAGTTGTATTGTAAGGAAGTGTTTAATAAAGGACTTTGGTTATTGTGGTTTTCCTCTGTCACACAGCACCAACATTGTAAAAGGTTATGTACATATGTCTGTAGGAAAATGTCTTTTTTGTAGTAGACCTAACTGAAGTCTTCACAATGAAGCTTGTGAATATACAGTCAGTGCAAAGCACTGTTTTAAACTACTAACACTGTTTGGCTTAATTTACACTGTAAGTAGTGGAAAAATTATTTTACCATAAAGCTATTATTATTAAGACAGAGGTAACTATGGATTCAATTTGTTATGGTTTGCTCATTTTGGTTTAATTTAGAAATGTATTTTTGACAGAAGGCCAAGCATATAAACAGCTATAGGTTAGTATTAATTAGGCAGCAGAGAAAACTCCAGAAAGTTGCTAGTAAAGGCATATTGTACCCCTTTCTAGAAGTATGCATGAACATTTACTCAGTCTGAACCACAAGAGAGTGCCATTTACAATAGTACTTTTTCTGCAAATGTGCACTAGGCAATTATTAATAAATAATTTTTCCTTAATAGTCTAGCTGCTTCTTAAGCTTCAACACTTATCTTTCTCATCACAGGCACAAAGCAAATGCCTTAATGGTATTACATCTTTTAGCTTTGTTACTTTAACGGTGATAAAAATCTATTAGACACCAGCTCCTTTATTAGAAACACCTACCTTGTTACTACATTCTCTGTCATATAGGCACATATTATATGTACTTCAGACTGTAGCCCATTTATATGGATAGGGATGAATCAGCAACCCTCTCCCTGACCACTTTCTAGCCAGGCAAAAAAATGCTCTATGTGCCAACAAGGTAGTGGCATGGTTGTGGGAAGTGAGCTGGTATAAGAAAGACAGCAGTGCTCCCAGAGTCTGGACATGTGTCAACACTACTGCTGGGTTAGGAGTCCGCCACAACAAATATATCTAGCCAGCAGCAGCCATGATGTCAGGAACTGAATACAGATGAAGACCTAGAGAATGTCTAACACCAGTTATGCATGGCAATACACTCCACTATACATCTACAAAGTGATTCCAACAAAGTTGTGTTTCTGACAGAGTAACTGGGGAATGCATTTAGTAGTTGAAGGCAGAAAGTACCTGGGCAATGTTGGTTCCAGATACGTTCAACTCTTAACTTTTTTCCAAACTAAGCTACATGAACGTGTACATGAGGAAACAAAATCCAACATTAACATACATACAAAACTGTCTCTTGCCTGCATTTCTCAGGGCTTCTGAATGTAGTTATAAGTATTTCTGCCTTACAAGCTAAAAAAAATGTGAGACTTCACAAATCTTTCCTTAAAGAAAAAAGAAAGGGAAAATCCCTCCTAATACAAAAAAAAAAAAAAAATCAATTAGCCATGGGTATATGGAAAAATAATGAGTGTTTATTTTAAGTAGACATGATTGTTACTCAGTTATGTACCATAGAAACATACCTTGATATCACGATTCCCTAAATGTCCTTGGGAGTTTTGTTTGTCATTGAAAATCAGGTTAAAACCACCCTAACAGGTGACTGATATGACACATTTTGTTGTGGCATGACAAAGCAGTTTCAGCACTGCTCCTTCTGGTTAATGGGACCATTATCTGGACACATAATCACACCTCTAAATGGATGACTTCAGCCCAGGTCTCTGAGGTTCTTAAAAAGCCCTTTGTAAACAAATCCCCCAAAGCCTATGAATGGCAAGCTTCCCTCCAACCTGTCCTAAATACAACCCCACTCAACACTATTGATTAAGGTCTTCTTGAAAAATCTACATACTTCAGGAGGGGATGTTGAATTAAACTCTGAAATACGGTTCACCTTGCTTGTGCCATTTACATAACTGCAGAGTTTAATATCCCCTCATATGCTCTTGCTTTGCGAAGCCCTTGAGCAGACATGTCAGCCGACTGAGGGAGAATCAGATATGTACATTGAAGTCACCCGATTTAAAGAGCATTCCAGCTCATTCCACTCCACCAAAATCTTCACACCTTCACAGGGCCGTTGCTGTTGATTGGGTCTAGTCCACTTCTTTAGATAAACATCAGGTAAATAAGGTATAAGATAATTTGATAAACATCAGGTAAATAAGGTTTCACAAGACTCAAACCTTATGTTCTACAATATTTTGAGTTCTGTGCAAACGAAAAAATCAAGTTGAATTTTTTTATCAAGATGAAATGTGTCTTTTAATACATGGCACACAAATGTTTGACTGCAGACCTGTACTGAAAAGACATGTGGACATAACAGAGAGAGGACAATAAAGAGCAGGTACATGGAGATCAAGCTAACAGTTCACCAAATAAATACCCATTACAGAAAAAAGAGTAATTCTGAATACTGTTAGTGAAGCATAGTTCCACATAGAGTTAGAACTAGTAGCTCTACAGCAGTTGATGGTGGCTGTGCAATGGGAATCAGGTGAAGCCCTCAGGTGTGGAGGGAAAGAGCAAGCCACGATGTCAGGAGGCTGAGGAGGCACAGGGGCTGAGCACCGCTCCTGTACCCTGATGAGTCTCTCCAGGCTTTTGCTGACAGAGGGGAGCAGTGAGTGTCAGTGCGAGGTGGCAGCTCAGGAAGTTCACCCACGCCCGAGTGCTTGCTGCTCTCTGCACACTGATAAACCTGGCCTGCTGCTTGCCCTGCTGTCCTCAGCTGCTGTGTCCTGTTACTCGCTCAGCTCTGTTCTAGTTCCATTCTTAAATGCTTGTCACCCCCCACCAAAAAAAAATCACACTTTTGTTCATTGCAAAATCTGATGAGGTTGCAAGCAACGCTGAGCTGGACGCCACGACTCCCCTCCACGAGGAAGAGACTGCGGGACCATCTGGTGATGTGATACACTTTCTGCCCTTTCTGACTGCCCTGATGACATGCAAATTGCAGTTGATCTTTAATTTCCCTTTCCGTGTGACATCATGGACATGCTTTTTGCACAGCACATCTCGCACTGCCAGTGGAGCTGGCGTTAACGTCAACGCAAGTCTTCGTCCAAAGCTCCCTTCATTTGGTGGCAGTGAGGAAGACCGTGTAGGCAGTCATGGATCAAACTTGCCCTTGGTCCTGTATGTAGCTTTTCTACATGTCAAGTCCCCTCTTTTTTGCCCCCATGTCCAGGCCATGAGCCTTAACACTATAACACTATTTTCATGTATGTAATTAGCAGGCTTCTGGTCATGCTATGCAGAGGAGAGTCATTTACACAGAGATACAAAAAAGAGGGCAGTGGTGGCTTAGTAGTTAAGGTGCTTGACTTGTGAATGGGAGGATGCTGGTTCAAGCCCTGCTGATATTGGGCCCCTGAGCAAGGCCCTTGACCCTCATTTGCACCTGTCTAGGTTTGGGCTGCCTGGCAGCGTTCTAGCCCACACCACTGATGGCTTGGCAGTGGTATTTGGTACCACTGTGATAGTATTAGTAGTAGACATTAAAAAAAAAGTAATCCAAAACCTCCCTTACACACACTTTATGCTCCTAACTCTCCACTTGTCATTATGTTTTAATTGATAATTATGTAAATAGTTAATGCATAAATGAGTAGAGGCAAATATATGTGAGTTAATTTCTGCAATACCAATTTATCACTACAACCTCACAGTCTTTAATGGTGCCTGATGTTGGCCATTGCAGATTTTGAAATAATGCTCATACATATAGCTAAGGAGCTCAGTAATATCACACAAATCTAAGTGATGGTTCTGTGATATAGCATTGTTTGGTTGATTCAGAGAAACAAAACCTTTTTAATCTTCTGCTACTAGCATTTATGCTGACACCATAGACTTGGATTTGCATGCAATAGTCTGTTGAATTTGATCACTGAACTTTAACTATTCCGACTCTATTAATGTCAGATGCTTAGTTTTCAGAACTAAAAAAGGATGGAATTCTTAATTCTCAGTTACCTCTCTTTGGCATTTCCAAGCACGAAGCTTTATTTTCTTTACTCCCTCTCATTGCTCCTGGTGACAACACTAAGCTGTTTGATGTAACCTAAAAACCCGTAGTCACCGATGACACGTCAAGCTAAGGGTTGTGATCAGATTTATTAAAACAGCTGCTCAGATGGTATCCATCACGTTCGTGGAGAATCCCACGACTCGTTTTTAAATGATAACGATTTAATTCTAGGAATGGCACGTGACAACATATAGTATTGCCGCTACATCTGAAAACAAAGTGACTTACTTTGTTAAGTAAATCCAACGGTTATTCTTTAGCTATATCTATAATTATAGCTAACTAACTAGAGATGTGTTACTTCTAATCTGCACTTTTGTAAACAGCTAGGAGAGCTGTATTTCTAACTTACATTTACTTACACAGACTTCGTAGCTCGATTATTCAGCACATACCAAACATGTTCTATTTCAAATCAAGTTATTGTTTTAAACACCTTCTTGTTTACTATCTGCAAGTGCTCCAATGATAAACGCATAAGGTATAGCGCCACCTATGGTTAGGCAGTTCATACTTGATTAAATGCAATAAATACATTTGGTTGCACACGTTCAGGGAATATTTGACTTACTCAAAGGTCATTGATTCATAGAAGCTTTATTTAGTATGTTTTTGAAATTCAGCAAGAGATTCGCAAAGAGGATGTTTGGTATAGTTTGGTTTAAAGATTTTGGACTTTTATTGAAATTGTGTCCAGGATTTTGCACAAAGCGAGATATGCCTAGATCATGGTTTATGCCTTTTCTCATCTCTTCATCTCTCTCCCTCTTTCGATCCTCCTTGTAGGGTATGGAATAGGCTGAGGGCTTTGGCATGGAAACATTTAAAAACTAAAAGATTGGAAGAAAAAAGCCATGGCACAGGAGAGAAGGAGAGGGGAGCATGTGAAAGGAGGGGTAAAGGTACGTTTCCTCCACACAGACAACAGCACTGTAAGAGCCTGAGGGTCCATAAATACTAACACCTTTCCCCATCCCACAATAGGAGTAGGTAGGTCTGCCCAGGCTGGGAAGTGTGGTGGTGTCAGATGTCTCTTCTCCTCTCCTTCCTCTGGCACCTCTCTGCTTCTCCTCCAGTCTGTCTCCTCCGCCCTTGAGCTGGCCCTCACTTGGCGGCCATGGTGTAGCAGCCTTGTGGATGCCACTGCATATCACGGATACGCCTCACGGACTGCATTTGGGGCCAGCGGGCACCGTACTCGTTAAAGTGTCTGTACTCGCCCTTCTCCAGCAAGTACTGGCTGCCACGGTAACCGGGGTACTGGTAGCCCACCCATCTGAAAGGTGTGAGAGGTCATTTGAAGACATCATATTGTGTTTCACAATAATGTGTTAGGTGCACCATGCAGTTCCACAAAACAGAAAATCTAAAATCAGTTGTACATTAAAGCCACCAAATTTTGTAGCACAGTGACTCTACAGGACTGTGATCTACAGTATTATAAAACATACATATTAAATTCAACTCTCCAGTCACATATTTGAAAAAGCTCGGTAGAGAGTAGGACTTCAACACTGAGACTGGGAATGGGGGGTGGTGTGAATGATTGCCAAAAGCCTCCGACTTACGTTCCACAGCTGACGATGATGCTTCCCACTCTGTCGGTGAAGCCGTAGGAGTACAAGCTGGGGACATCATCGTCCATGATCTCCATCTTGCGGCCCTTGAAGTTGCCCACCTCATACAGACAGATCTTGTGCTTCTCAGGGTCCTGGGAGGAAAGCAGAGTTGCTTGGGGAGAGATTCACCATTGCATACATTTTAGAAAAACTGTAAAGGATTTGAGATAAAGAAGGGGAGGGGAGGAGAGGAGTGTGTGCATATTTGTGTGTGTGTGTGTGTGGGTCCATCTCCACACCATTCTGACAGGTCTGAAGGAGAGCAGGTAATCATTCCTTTGGCTGTTGCTCCAGCAGTCCCAGCGAGGGTAGTCGCCCTTCTCCAGGACATACATCTCTCCACAGAAGTTCATCTGCTCCCAGCCCACGAAGCTACAAAGAGAGTTCACGTGAAAACCGTGCCCAGAAACACACACCACACAGATGCATTGTTCACTGGGACAAGCTTACGGGCCACATTCCACACGCAGTGAGCGAACTTTGTCCATGCCCATTTCACACACATTCTTGCATTCGGCGTTGATCTCAATCATGCGGCCCTGGAAGTTCTCCTGGTCAAACACGTACATCTAATAGGTAGAATGAGAAATAGTTTGTGTATTAGGGCATGAGAAGTGTTAGTTTGTGTTAGGAGAGTGTTAGTTTGTACGTGTGCTTTTTACCTTGTAAGCTATCATGGGCATTTCAGCTTTTTTGGGCTGGGCGGCTTTGCCGTCTGTCTGGGAGGTGGCCTTTTTATCCCCGCTGGAAGACATGATGCCTGGAAAGCGAGAAAGAAGACAAAGAAGTAGACAGCAGAGCTTAAACCACATACAGGACTAGATCCATCATTTACTACATGAATGACACAAAAAAGGGTGCTAAATTAGGATAAGGAAGAATTAGCAAAATGCTAATCAATTTACTAACACTGTTCTAGCAGAACAGTTGCAGAAGAAACAGATAGAGCCTCTGGACTTGAAATGGAGGTACTCCGAGGACCAGATTACAATGGCAAGAATTAAAGAAAGTGTACGTTTTGAGCAAAGTTAAAATTAACCAAAACAAAACTTTTCTTATAAGCCTTTCTTATAGTTCCTGACATTTCTGAGCTATTATAGTATTTTATAGCATGTTTGAATTTGTATCTTTGCATGTGTAAATATATGTATGCATACTTTGTTGTCTTACCCGTGCGTTCGGTGCGTATGGTGATGCCCAGACTCACTCTGAGTGTATGTTCATCAGGTCCTGCTTCTGACTCTTATACCCTGGTGTGGTGTGAGAGGATAACTCCTCAACAATGAGACTTGCTGACATCAGTGCACATGCAGAAAAGAACGCCCTCATCATCATCATCATCACCACAGAGAGACAGACACACATACACAGCTACAAGAACTAATGTACCTCCACATAATTCTGAATAATAATGAAGAACGGTTTAAATGCTTTTATTGCTAAGGAGTCTGGCAGTTTTACTGTATCAGAGGAAATGTTGCACAATTTTTCAAAACTTTTGAAACTATTTTCTTAATCAAGCTTATGAGGTTTTTTGCCTCCAGATTAATGTGTGTAATGAACATATTTATTGTAATGTTTGTATATAGTATTTCCAGTGCTAGTCATGTATTACTGTTCGTATTACTGCGAAGACCAAGCAGAGGAAGGAGGGAGCTGTAGCAATGCTTGTGAGCATATATAACTGAGTGAGAGTGAAATTACCTGTCAGGAGAAAACTGCATCTGGCCTGTCATCATACTCTTACCAACTGTTGTCATTTTCTAATTTCATTTTTATATTTGACCATCCAGTATAGTTGTGTACAAAGTCAGTCCATCCATCTATCCTTTAGCCTTGTCAACTTGACACTGTGTACAATTTGAAAAGTTTAAACCTCCAAAAACCCTACAGAATACTCAGCTGTCAAACTTTCAAAGACTCTGCCATAGTCACCTACACGGGTAATCCCATAGATTGTGTTGGTAATCCTCACTATTTTAAACTCTTTGTGCAGGAGTGCTGACGCGCACAAATTTACCGGTGCCATCCCTTTGTGCACCTCCTTTTGACGTGTCACTCGTAAAGCATAAAGCAATGCTGCAGAACTGCGATCGGGGCGACATGCCGCAATTCTGTTATGTGCTGAGCCGGCCAACGGTGGGATGTCGCGCGAGCCTTCAGAAAAGAGAGCTGAAGTGCGCGTGCACGTCACGTGCGGATGGTATAAAACCGAAGAGCCAGATTCTCTCAAAACTCCACACGAACCGGGCGTGAAAGCGCGTGCCACTCCCAAACTCAGCTCAAGTCAGTGTGACTCAACGGTAAGGTAACAAATCTCAGCACAGCAGGTGTGCAGTGAGATTAATCCTATTACAAAGGACAGTCAACATAATTGTGGACACCATTAAAAATATTTGTTTATAGTGTGCTTTAAATTAATAAGCCAATGTGTAAGCATGATACAGTACGGGCTTATTAATTTATTTGTGATGTGTTTTAGCCAAAGTACCTACTCTGGTGGATATGCGCGCAATTATTTTTTCCCTTTTCTACAGTGTGCTCTTGGCACGTAATCTACCGTAAAAATTGCAACCTTAAAATAATATTTTTGTGTACGGTAATATAAAATGTTTCTTCTTTCTATGAGATCAATTCGTATTAACGTTAGAATAAAACACTTTTGGTCGAATCCTTGTTTAGCTGATTATAAATATTAAGTCTTTGAGGAAATAGAGTGACGTTACTTAATCTAAACTGCAGTAGTAGAATTACTACAAAACAACATTAACCTCATTATAGCAAAAATGTTTTTCACTGATAGTTTTGTGTATTTTAATAAGAGTTATGTAATTTACTTTTTAATGTTACCCTCGTCATTATTCCCCATTCATTCTCAGAAAATGTATCGATTCAGCCGACCCACCATGATGGGTATGGCTCCCTTCTTCAAGGTAAAACAAGTCTCTTCTCTCTCTCTCACACACACACACACACACAAATACACAAACACACACACACACACACAAAGCCACGCCCAATCTCTGCGTTGGTCATCTTGCAGGTTACCGTGTTTGAGCAGGAGCACTTCCAGGGCAAGTGTCAGGAGTTCACCTCAGAGTGCTGTAACATCCAGCAGTGTGGTTTCGACAACATCCGCTCCATCCGTGTGCAGAGTGGCGCGTAAGTCAACCATATGTGTATGTTATCTCGGACATTGGGTCACCCAATTAGTTTGTGCTTAATGCATTTTGATTCACTCGATCTTCAAAATTAGCCCATTGCTAATCATTCTTCTTGTTCTCCCCAGCTGGGTAGGTTATGAGCACCATGACTTCCAGGGGCAACAGTTTATTCTGGAGAGAGGAGAGTACCCCCGCTGGGACTCATACTGTGGAAACCTCTCCTACCATGTAGAGAGATTTTTGTCCTTCAGACCCATCTACTGTGCTGTGAGTTCCTTTCCATCTATGTGTGGATCCATATACATGGTGCACAGCTGCACATGCTTGGCATTTTAAAAGGGAAACATTTATGGGTGTATAGTGCCCTTGTTGGTGTGGTCTATGAGTAGCTTCAATGAACACCACCTTTCTCCACAGGATCACCAGAACAGTCGTATAATGATCTTTGAGTGTGAGAACTCCCTGGGCCACAGTGCCAAGCTCTGTGAAGACTACCCATCTCTGCAGGCCATGGGCTGGGGCGGCACAGAAGTGGGCTCCATGCATGTGCAGTGTGGCGCGTGAGTTTGCATGAGTGCACACACGTTTACCCTTAAAGCAAACATCACTTAATTCATCACATGTATTTCTAAAATAGAGGCACTAAACTGGGTAATGGCAGTAATCATTTCCTCTATCTGTGTGTGCAATGATTGTGTGTGTGTGTGTGTGTCTAGGTTTGTGTGTTATGAATTCCCAGGATACAAGGGCAGACAGTACATCATGGAGTGTGAGAGGCACAACGGGGCCTACCAGCACTGGAGGAACTGGGGTTCCCACAGTCAGACTCCTCAGATCCAGTCCATCCGTAGGATTCAGCAGTAACAGGGCATCTGCAAGGCACAGCACCCAACTGCTCAGCCAGCCAGCACACACATTTGACACACACTCACACATGTATTGTTTCTCCTGACCTTTATCTTTTTATTGGCACTACCACCACCATAACATCCTGATTTACACAAATATGCCTATCGTGATTTCTTGTAAGGTTCTGAGAAACACTACCTGAGGTGCTCGACATAACCAGTACACATCCAACTTAGCAAGGACACACCCCTGTGAGGTGACTGGTCAAGAGAAGCTCAGGTGTGATGTGTAGGAGATAAAACACTTCATAACCAATAAATGCATAATGCACACGTTTGCTTCATTGAACTGCAGTAATGTTTCTGACACACATTTACAACATATTTCTTTACATTGTGTTTAGGAAAAATAAATGCTTATGATGATATTAAATCTGTACTTTCCATATAATTATAAAAATGTGTAATTTAATAGTCTTACACAGATATCTACACTGAGAGAATAATTTTTTTTGTTTTAGATCAACAACTAAAACATTTACTCAGATTCAACCAAATCTTTAAAGCAAATATTTAAGAACACCTTGCAAGGTTATTCTTCAGTGAGCAGTTGACAGGGTAAAAGTCTTGACTGAAAATTATTATGTCAAAGTATTTTTAGTCTGACCAAACTACATATGTTTCACAGGGATTCAGCGGTTTTAAACTTCTTCCTGACTATTTATAGTAATAAACACAGTGGATTTACAAACCAAGTCTTTAATCTTGAACTCAACACAAACTCTTACAGAGGACAATTACACTGCTGAACACTTATAAAATGCATTTTAGGACTGTAGGCTCATTATTAACAGTGGCACAACAAACAGTCAAACTCAAAGTTGGATAACACTAAACAAAACTGTCCCCTCCCTCTCTCACAAATTCCCAAATTAAAATGGCCATTAAATGCCCTCTTTGCCCATTCTACTTCTGAACCTTCTAGCTTAACAGCAAAAAAATTGGAATAACCTCACTTGTTCCGCATCCCTGACTTTAAATAAATCTTAAATCTGTGCACACAGAAAAACCTTGATGTGGATCTTCTGACCTAGGAAGTGGAGATCCTTATCAATATGGAGCATGAGCAGGCTTAAATCTTTCTGCACCTCTGAGAAGTTCAACCACAGCAGCCTCGTGGTGCAAACGTGGTCAATACTGTACAAACAACAGGCACAAAAAGAACTGGGAACCAAATTCAGTTAGTAACTATTGTATGTGTGCTGCATAAAATAAAATCTGTAACCTACATACTTCAAGGCAACTCAAAATGTAAAAGCATTTAATCTGATTCATTTACTGTAAATGTTGTTCTTTTGTACCTTAGATATGCAATCATATTACATGTATTTCATCCATTCATTTCCATAAATTTTGACCACCACTTTGTACACTAGCTTGAAACATATGTAATTACAAGGCATATATTCAAAGAGATGTACGACTAAAACAAAACTTACCAGTGGTTAATCAGATTCCATACCAAGCACATCAACCTCTATGTCATCCTCCTCCACTTCCTCCTCCTCTGGCCCTGGCTCCCATACAGCAGTCAGCATGGCAACTTGATCAGAGGCGGGGCTAGACACCTCCAACACATCCACATCCTCCTCCTCCAAACTACCCATTGATTCTTGAATGTCCTTCATGGGCGTGTGTAAGGGGAGGAGCTTGTGGCACAGAAGTGCGTGTGAGAGAAGTTTGTGCTCGTCTCCACACATAGTCGGAGTCTTTTCACCCAAGTCTAATGTTAAGTCAGCCATTTTGAGCATTAAGCCTTTCGGGGAAGCTGGCAGGTCTTTATGACAGGGCAGGGAAGGTGCACTGAGCTGAACTGAGAATGGATCACCCCAGCACGACCCCAGAGTGCTCTGAGAGGATTCTCTCGTGCCAAACATTGACACTTTGTCACATTTTACCCTTTCCGTTTTTTCTTGGGTTGACGTGAAAAGATCTGCAAAAACACACACACACCCACAAGGTAAGTAAGCACAAAATATTTTCTAAATCTTCCCTCAGACTGTATACTTGTGTTTGTGTGAGAATGGCTGCACTGATCTACACAGGGTCAGCAGTGGTGCAAGGAATACTGCCATCACAACATAAACAACACTGGCAACACCTGAGTTGAAACTGTTTAGTTTTTTTTCTCAATTTTTGTCATTGTAAAGTGACCTTGAGTCTGTGAAAGGCATTCTCATATATATATATATATATATATATATATATATATATATATATATATATATATAAAATAAATAAATTCTTATTATTATCTCTTCTCACACCACTTCTCTGACAGCACAGAGCAGGGTCACACCCCAATATGAGATATTAGTGTGGTCTCTAACCTGCATTTAAAGGCACATGGAGTTGGGAGGATGTGCTGTGTCCTTCGGTCCTCGCCTGCCTCTGTCCCACAGCCACACTTCTCATGTCTCCTCGCCTCTGCTTCACTTCTACTGCACAACTTGCTTCCTTCTGGTCCTGAGACTCTGCATTAAGTCTGCTTTTGTCTCCTGCCTCCCGAGTCCCGCTCTGCTCTGTTCTGCTCTCTCCTGGAGCATCATGGGAAGTCTCTTTGGCTGAGGGTGCAAGTGCTGCTCTAGACACTCCATCGTGACGTGCCATGGTGCTGCATCCCAGCCTTTCCTTCTCTTCATGTATTCGCATTGGCTTGCCTTTCTCTGCCCTTTTGTGCTCCTCTTCTCTCTCTCTTTGGCTCTCCAAGAAAATTCTCATCTTTTGAACTGCTGACGATGTCACCTCAGTAATTGTTTCCCTATTGTATTCTTTGAGGAGAACAGGCTGGTCTGAGGACCCGCTATGACAAGCTGCACCTCTGTAGCGTTTCCTTCCCCGAGACTCTACCTCTTCCTCTTTCCACCTCCTCCTTCTGCCCTGACCATTCACTCTGCGTTTTCTCATTGGCCCACTCGTCATTCTGGGTCTCTCTTCACCGAGCCACTGAATGGTGGTATTCTTCTTGGTTCTGGCTGACCAGATCTGTGTACCGTTTCCTTCTCTTGTTTTGACATTACTCACTTTGGCATCACTTGCACACACATCCGCATGGTGTTGAGCGCGTTTTCGTCGACCAAGGGGCCTTCCAACTTGTCTTTTCTTCTGTGTGTCTGCTGTTGGGCTGCGGCTCTGTTCTCTACTCTCTCTTCTGCGCTTCCTCTCTACAGGAGTTGGGAGGCTATTTAATGCTGACTCAAGCTTTACCTTGATGCTCTGGCTCCTGGTCATCCTTTGAGTTTCAAACTGCATCTCAAGGTTTCGCCCTCCATATAGCTTCCCCGGCTGTCCTTCTGACTGCTGCCTGGGGCAAGACAGTTTCTGTTGTCCCAGGATTGATGGGAACTGTAGTTGATTTTGGGCTTTATTGAGCATTGGTTGCAGCTGAGCGCAGGGTGTGAATATGTCTGAGGCATGTGTGCAGTGAGGACAGAATTCTGCCTGTGGTTGGTGATGGTGATCTGAATGTGGTCGGTGTACTTGCAGCTGCGTGTATGTGTTTGGAGTGTTGCTCCATGAGTTCGTGCTGGGGCCTGATTTGTGACCGTCTTCACTGACCCGAGCTTCATCAGAGTTACTGATGGCTGTGTAATGTTGTGATTGGTCCTGTGATGACTCCTCCTCAAAGTCTATGCCACACCCATCAATCTGTTGCTCAAATGTCCTCAAAAAGTTATCAAGGATATTGTTAAGCTCACCTTCAGGCTGCTGCTGAGAAACTTTGGGATCTATGGGTTTTATTGAGGAGTGCATGCTGGGATATGTTGTGTTTGAAACAGATGAAACATTGGGAATTGCTGTGTTCATAAAGCCATGCTGAGTGATTTGGTTTTCTGCAGGGACAGGAGGTAGAACGAGGAATCCAGGCATGATGTCATCTGTGAGCCAGTCCAGGAGCTGGGTGGGGTCTGGAACTGGTGGGAGGGATACAGTGTGCAATAGGGAGGGGACTGGAGGGCTTGTGGTATTCTGATTGGCCGGTGTCATTGTGCAGGAAGTGTGGGAAATAGAAGGAGATGGCAGAGGGTGTAAACGAGGACGGCCTCTTGGCCTTTTCACACGTGGAGAGTCATTCTAAGAGAAAAGAGACAGGGTCATTAAGAGTGCAGCTCAGTTGCACACAAAGTTAAGCCAGCTTGGCTATCTCTATGTCTGAGAGGCAGCACTACGATACTGCTGGTGTATTAAAGACTCCTTAACTAAGAATGCGTTAAGGCACCTACCTGTCTCTCACTGCCTGTGTGTGTGCCTCGCCTGCCTCTTTGCCTTGTTCTGCATCTGCCTCTCCTCTCTCCCACCTCATGCAATACCCATGTACCTCGGCGTCTTGGTAGCAGTCTGACGGGATCTTTCTCTGTTGGTCTGATGTGCAGCTTCCTGCCAACTCTACCCCCACCCTGCCCCCTACACATCAGCCCTGCCACGCACCCCACCCTTTTAAGAAGGTTCTGCCTCCGTCCATCTCTTGCTAACCTTTCTCTCACTGTCCCTCCACCTCTTGACCTCGCACTGCCTCTCCTCACTGATTCCTCTGCTCCAATTCCTCTCCTTGTCCTTGGACGACCACGTCTCCTTTTTCCTACATTCTGAGAGTGGGTAGGATCCAAAAAATGGCTGATGAAGCCAGGAATATTTCCATCAAACTGCTCATACCCATCCACAATGTCATCTCCATTAGCAGACAAACCACAGCCATCTGATTGTATTGCTTCCAGCTGCAAGCAGGTGTAGTGACAGGGAGGAGGCTGGGGAGAGGCAGAGATTGGGACTTGGGGATATGAGGGCTCGGAAGGGTAAAGGTAGATCTGAGCAACACAGGCAGGGTCACTCAATGTGTGACAGGCTTCTGCTGCAGGGGCGACGGACAGCACATCGCAAGTGTAGGGTCTCTTCCCTAGAGGGCTATGAACTCTTGGTACCATCAGTGTGACATCAGAGGTGTTGGAATAGACACAATGTCCTTGGCTGGTGGAGCATGTTGACTGGCCAATCAGACAAACAGTCTGGGAGCTTTGCTTAGGGTCTGAGCACATATGATCTGTTTGTGTCTCTTTCTCCTTCATCTCACTCCTGTCTTCTGTCTGAGAGCCACGTTCCCTTAGCCTCTCCATATCTCCTCCACTCATCCGTCTTTCCTGCTCACCCCTACCCCTCACCGTCTCTCCTTGTTGATCTTGCACTTGTACAGCATCCATCCACTCCATGCTTGTCCCTTTGCCTGCATATCGGCCATCTGGCTGCTGCTGAGGGAGCTTGATACCTAGTGACTCAGCTGCTGAGAGCACCTCCTCCCTGTCGTCATGTAGCTGACCCGAGTACAGCAAGCTGACCAGGCTGAGCAGCGTGCAGGCCTCCACAGCCTGGAGCTTGATTAGCCGCCTCTGCCCAGCTAGGGGTGGTGGCATGGTGGTGAGGGCTCCACAAAGCCAAGGACTGAAGGCAGAGAGCACGCAGCTGTGCACCGGAACCGACACGCCTGATGAACAGGGAAGACATGAGAGAGAGAGAGAGAGAGAGAGAGAGAGAAAAGCACAGAGAAAGGCAAGACAACAGATTTTTCACATCTAAACTGTCCATATCTGACAGAACATTTTCTATTTTCAACTCCAATACCTAACAGGACAGCTATAATAATTATTCACTCATGCATTATTTTACTACTTTGTATGTTAATGGTGTCATAACACATTTTGATGGCTTTTACAATTTCAAAAAATATAACAAATTCTGAATACTACTACTACTATTACAAATAATAATAATAATAATAATAATAATACAAGTTTGTCAGTTATATGCACATATTGGAAAGGCTAAACACATAGTCACATCAAATCATATATATCAAGATCAATACATGAAGAAACATTGCCTTTTAGCTTTGTTATATACTTAAAGGTACCATAGCCATCCCAGCACCCAATGTGATGTCACACATTTACAGCTATTCAACTGAGAGCTTAGTGTCAACAGGTTTTTGAGCAAATCCTGCAGAGAAACACCTGTTTAATTGTTTGGACCCTTTCTTGGTTGCAAAGGTGTAGTTTTTAGTAAAGGAGAAGGTGTTCTATAAGGTTGAAGCAATAAACATCAGACATCATGTGAATAGTGCTGCTTGAGTTTGTATTGTGTATTATACACCTGCCTCCAATAATCAATAATCAATAATCGCCAGCCAATCAGTTGACACCCGAATTCAGGTGGACTGACATGTAAGGTATAAAACAGATATGGGTACTTGTGTTGGTTCGTAAACATATTTTGTGTCTGTCTGCATTTTATATGTCTCACCTTGAGTTTGGAGAACAGCATCACAAAACTCAGCCCGGGTCTGCTGTCTCTGCAGCTGTTTCAACAGCAACGTCTCGAAGTGCAGCATTTCTGACGCGCGCAAACACACACACACACACACACACACACACACACACACACACACAAAAACAAAAAACAAAAAAAGAAAGATAGCTAACATACTAACAACAGAGACTGAAAGCGCTGTGTATTTTAACAAAGTGAAAAATCGGTACAGCGTAGTCTATGGTCACAATCATCAGCTAGAGAGTGAGCCAACACTTCACAGGCACATCAACTATAAGTTGATGTGATACTTCGTTTACATTAAATTGTTAAAATGTTATAATAACGGCACCCGAACGTAATTGCAGTTTATCGGATAACTATCTAGCTAAAAGCTGACTATAAGTTTAGTTCAGAGCCTGTGTGACCGGTGATGTACTCTGACAGCAAGTTAGCTAACGCTAGTTAGTTAGCAAGGCAGCAATGTGCGCGATCTGTGTAACAAAATAAAGAACTAGCCTTTTTGCTTTTCTTTGACACTTATAAACAATCAATCATCAGTTTATATTACATCAGGAAACATATAAACTAGATCAGTCACCTTTCTTATATTTTCTTTCTTCTGTGTGTCGGTGCTACTGCATTTTGAAGTTGGTTGCGCGGGCATTTCTGCACTTAACTACAAAGTTCTCGCGCTCTGCAGCTCGGTACACCGGAGCACGCGAGTTAGAATGCATAATTCACACGGCTCGATACAGCATATCACAGGTCTTTTAGCTGGGCAAAAAGATATCGACTTACGGTTCATAACAAGGTGCAACCATTAGCCCAATAATTCTACGTCTATGTATATTGACTTTATCGATAGTAACAACGTGGTTAGATTATTTAAGAGTTTACAAGTATATAGCAATTATAATATAAGCACGAGGGTAGATTCCAAAATCTTCAGGAAAAATATCTCTAAGCGAAGAATCTGGGATAAATACCTGCCGTAGAATTTTAGTTTTTTTTTAATCATTAACTGACTCAGCGGCCAAGTTCAGATTCACTTTCCAGTGGGAATGTGGCGGTACGTCAATCAACGGTTTGCGAGCCGCCAAGTAAACTACAAAGGTGTAGAAGAAGACGGATGGTTCCCTCGCTAACTCATTCACCAAATAGTGATCTTACCATTTTTCGGACACTACATTAAACACTTCTGCTTCATAAAATAAAATAAAAATACCGGCCTTTTCTTTCTGTCGCTTAAAGTCGAGCGCTCACAGCTTTGCGTGATGTCAAGTATTCTTGATATTCGAAGATTCCAGTTGTAATATAAATGTTTGGACACCGAAATAAACTATTAAAAGTTAATTGTGTTGTCTTTTCATCATTCATTCGAATGGTTCGCAATCTTAATGTTTTTTTTCGCGAGTTTAATAGCCAATTCACAAACTTGCTATCTATCGACACTACCCATTTCTTGTCAGAAAACAGTGTTACCTCTGGTAATGTTACCCGTGGTTGTTTTGATGCTTAGTATTCAAGTATTATTTCTCAGATACAAATGGAAAAGAGCTCGAACACGGATTACACGTCTAAAACATGTTTTGTTTACTCGTCGACGCAATCGATTTTAATGCATGATCGCTCAACTAAAGACGTATAAAACGTTAATCTATCGTTAGCAGTGGATCGTAATCCTGTTCATCGGGACCCACTGCTATGGTGCAGTTTCAACTAATTTATAGTTTCGACCTGATAACTGCTAATCCATCTGATTAAGATTTTGATCATTTGATGCATTTGATCAAGGCCCCGTTTCCCAAAAGCATCGTCATGTAAAGATAATTTTAAATAAGAGAAAGAGAGAGTGCAGTGTGAAGTTGGCCCTTCTGCTCTGCCAGCCTCCCTCTCTCTGCTGCAGGCCCTGGCACAGTCTCTGCCGTTGCTCCTGCTGACTCTTCCTCAGATACTGGTTCTGATTCAGGGGAAGCCAATGCCTGAGCACTATATAATTCAAAGCAGAAGCAATGAAGAGGGGAGGTCTATTAGAAGACCTCTCCCGAAGCACTGCATCCACGAGGGGTTACCATCTCTATGTCCCCATGGTGGTTTTCCCCAGATTTTGTCCCCTGTCCCATTAAGGTTTTTAAAGTTCCTTAAAATGTTAACAAAGTATTGCTTTGTTGAAAATAAAGACCAGATTTTACATTTATTAGACCAGAAATCATTAATTATATTTACCTACACACAATAACCCAACTAAATTATTTGACCTTCTACTTAAATATGTAATAATTTCGGACAAAATGTTGAAACATCTCTTTCTCACCAAAAGAAGTGTGAGCAGTTGTGCCTTTCGTGAGTCATGTTTGTTTTAGTGACAAAAGGCATTATGTGTGCTTCTACAGGGAAAAAAAGCAAAATGTCGCAAATAGCCCAATGTCTTTTACATCCAAATCTGCCTCGAGTAGGGTCTGGAGCTTGTTTTAATTGCACTAAGACTATACCCAGTTAGACCCTGACAATCGAACCATGTAAATGACATGATCATCTCTATAGGCGGGACTTTGAAAGAGTAACACAAAGGTTAACTATATTTAATGGTAACTAAACACGCTGCTTGGGTCTACAGCCTCTCTGTAGTTTGTTCCCTGTTTAGTTAAATGTGGGGCTTGCATTTCCAACAGCGATTCAAATTGGGATACCGACATGCGCGTTTTTCAAAAACGCAATATCAACATTTGTATTTCTCTGTGAGCGCCAAAGGGACGTCTTCATCATCTGAAGAAGACATTTGGTTCGACTTGTCCGAACCTGGCGGCGAAATTGCCACTAAAAATCGTAGTACTTAAGCGAAAAAATCCGCATCCACTCTGTAACGACATTTTAACGAAAGCGTAATGATTTCGCACATGCGACGTTCTGGCGGAATCAGGGGGAACTAAATCGACCGGGACAACGGAACTGCAGCTCCGCGCACGTAGGATCAACGGAACATCTCGGACACACCTAAGATCAGCTGATCAGGTCTGGTGCGTTTCCTGTGCATCCCACCCATTGATAAACGTCTTAGAGTCGCTGGGCTGTGTTTTTTTGGTTTCTCATAACAAGCGATCAAGAAGATACTACAGGTACTGACAAATCTGGATGTATGGTTATTTTTAACCTGCGTTGTTGTATGTCTAGGACGGATAAACGTACGGTGTTTCTGTCTGATGCGAAAACTGTTTACCGTATCAGAAATTGGCTAACTATCTAGCTAGCTTTTGATGACATGAGCTAGCTCCCAGCAGCATCGTTTCTTTCTAGACGATTCCATTACTAGCCACCTGCTTTTTAGCTGGCTGTCGTTAGCTGGGTAGGTCATTTTGCAGAGGAGACAAGTAAGTGAATGGCTTGGTTATTAATAAAGAGAGCACTTTTAATATTCGAGTTGAACTCCTAACAATATTTCAAACAGCACCTTTGTAAAAATGTATTATAATTAAAATGACAACGCGTGTTTCCTGGGTTAGCTATCGTTAGTTGTGTAGCTAACCGGCTAGTCATCTTTTTTAGCTGAGCTCGCTAACCTTCCCAGCTAAGCTAGCTTTCTCGCGTACTTCTATAACCAGTATAAGTAGTGTCCGTCTTCGCCCTTATCTGTTAATGTGCAGTTATACTTTTGTGAATCCTTAAGATGTGTCCGCTATAATTTGCTTAACGGTCATCAAAATTAGACTAAAATTGGACTGTTAGTTTAAAAACCATTAACGTTAGTTTGTAACCCTACTTTGGTTTGATATATTTGGAGTCTTTGTGGTATTCTGTTCAAATCCAAAATAATATGTTTAAACGGTAATTTTTTGCCTTAAGTACAGATTAAGGTTAGTCTTAGCCCTTTCATTTGAGAGCCACGCTAGTAAAACATTAATCCTTGTTCTTAAAAACTGGTTTGTAAACTGAGTTAGTTGCTGCTATTATATTTTTTTGGCAGCACAGTATTACCATTTCAAGTTAATCTGATTACAAATCACTATTTTTCTCAGGTTAGTGTAAATAAAGGTGATGTTATTACAATTTTCTGTCATTGCACCTAGAGTCTTGGTACACTCAAACACTTGTTTTGTATTTAGTTCAAACATTTAGATTTTTTTTTTTTTAGACAGGGTAAGGACTGAGGCATTTTTTATAAAAGATGGCTGAGACAGAAGAGCGGACTCCCCCTCAGATTGGGCCTGCGGTAGGTGGCACAATGTTGATCTGAACCAAAAAATGTTTAATCTTGACCCTTGGAATTGACTAAAGGTCCTGATTTTCAGCATGCTATCTGAAATTGAATGTTGTCTGTTGCACTCTTGTTTTGTGTTGCACCATGGTCCTGGAGGAACATTGTCTCATTTTTGTTGTGTACTTGTATATAGCTGAAATGACAATAAAACCTCTTTGAACTTTGAACTTGAATAGCTTAAAGTAACAATTTTGCAGAATTATACAAAGTAAAAAAACAACATTGATGTTATGTATGTAAATGTGACATTGTGTGTTGCAGCAATTCTTACTGAGTAACAAACTGGAAACAGCTATGTGGCTGTCGCGTCTCTTCACCGTCTACTGCTCCATCATGTTCATTCTTCCTCTGCTTGGGTTAGTAAACCATCTAATCTTCCTTGCCAAACCACTGAAGCTCTCTTTTTTTTTTTTTTTTCTCAAAAGGGGTATTTGATGTATACTCATTCATTGTTTGCATAATAGATTCTGACCTAAACAAATTAGACATATCAAACCATGAAATATTAAGGCCTGAGCCCTGTGAATTCTCTATAAAAGTCACACTGAAGTGATCTT
The DNA here is from genome assembly GCF_041902795.1 of Electrophorus electricus. NCBI lineage: Eukaryota > Metazoa > Chordata > Actinopteri > Gymnotiformes > Gymnotidae > Electrophorus > Electrophorus electricus. Next base: position 16,721,753 of record NC_137512.1, read on the forward strand.
ATTCTCAGTAAGTGATTGCTGTACATGTTTCTCTCAGGCCTCTGGCAGCTGCTAATTTCTATCAGAGGGCTTTGTTGGCAAACGCCTTGACCAGCGCGCTGCGCCTGCACCAGAGGCTGCCTCGCTTCCAGCTCAGCCGAGCCTTTCTGACTCAGGCTTTGCAAGAGGACAGCTGCCATTATCTCCTGTACTCACTCATCCTAGTCAACTCCTACCCCATCACCAGTATCCTAATTTCGCCACTTCTCCCATTGGGTCACACCTTAGTATGTAATACGTGTTGCGTTTTGACCTTTTGGCCTCAGTGGCTGTAGAGGGAAGTAAATTCACTTGTGAGGTAAGAGTGAGTGAGAGAAAGGGAAAAAAAAAAAATCTGTCCTTAACAACAGTGTGCAGTGAGCATATTCCCTGTTTTCCTATTCTCGCTACTTCATGCCACCACTTATACTAAGAAAGTTCTTGATGTAAGTACTTCCACTCACCTCTTTGGGAAAAGCTTTTGTTCCTGCACTGCTTTTATTTTCATGTTTGTGGAATTTTGTGTGGTAAAATTCATTTTGATGGTATCAAATGCTTTTTTTCCTCAGACAATGGGACCTAACAGTCTCCAGTTTGTGAGGAACTTTCTAAACAAGCTCACAGCCAATCAGCAGAACATCCTCAAGTTCATTGCCTGCAATGAGATCTTCCTGATGCCTGCCACTGTCTTCATGCTCTTCAGGTACTTTTGACCCATGTTGATGTTTATTGAGATAGCAGTTCAACCATGTAGCCATTGATTCTGTTTAGTCTGTAATAAACGTAAGTATAGGCACATCATTACATTTTGGAGCTGAACACAAACTGGATGATTTTTAGCCTGACATTTTGCACCACAAATAAAATGTGTATAAATTTTAAGGAAGACTAAGATATGTGAAACACATTATATAAGTTTACACTTCAATGTTAAAAAGATCAGTGTGGTGTATTAACACAATGGAAACCCGTGCTGAAATCATTTAGCTTTGTCAGTAATAGATAAGCTGTTAACCATTACTTTGATGACAACTGAATATTTGTTTGTACTTTTATTTACTGTGAAGGGCAAATCTTACAAATTGAGTTAGTAGTGTATTATTTCATTTCAGACATGCACTGTAATAATTTGCAGTATCCTTCTAAGACCCCTTCAGATTGTTCTTAAGAGTGATCTCTGCTTGCTATTTGCAGTGGCCAGGGCAGTTTGCTGCAGCCCTTCATTTATTACCGCTTTCTCACATTGCGTTATGCCTCCAGGCGAAACCCCTACTGTCGGTAAGGGTTCCCTTTTTTCTGAACATGTTTCTATGTAGTGTGGACAACAGAGGGCATTCGAGATGCTCTGTTTGCTTTGGTTTGATGTGGGTGATCTTTCTCATCAGGACCCTTTTCACGGAGTTAAGGATTCTGTTGGAGCACTTTGTGATGAAGCCTGCCTGCCCTGCCTTCTTCAGGAGAATGTGCCTCAACAGCATTGCTTTCATTAGCCGCCTAGCGCCTACAGGAGTCTAACCACATCTTGTCTTCACCCTTTCAGTCACCAACATCCACCCTCCACAAACATTCACTGTACACACACACACTCCTACAAAGTGACTGGGTAGGAGGGAATTGATCCAAGGTAGATTCCTAAGCAGGCTGACGAAGTCTCTGAATGGCCGGAAGTAGATTTTCTACCGATCTCTTCTCCTGCGTAGAAAGCGGTTCCTATTTGGGAGTGATTCCACTGATCCAAATGGCTGCATCTGTACACACAGTGGAAAAGAGCAGCAACAGTAGACTCTAGATGACATGTCTTTGCACCCACGTGCATCATAAAGTTGGTACAGCTCTTTTCAGTGCTTTGGAAGAATTATTTAAATGGTCAACATGAATGTGTTCCTTCTTGGGCTAGGATTAATCACAAAATATTTAAGCTTGAGTTGGAATAAAAAAAATGACATGCATGTTAGATTCTCATCCAGGGAGAGTTAAAAAATATTTCTGTTTTTGGAATTGTATGGTATGGGATTACTTTAAATGTGGGTTAATTTTTAAAACAGTAGCAAGTTGGTTGTGATGACCTTTTAAACAATGGGAGAGAAGTTAGTTTGATCACTTATTAAAAGACCAATTAAGTTCAATTGTCCTGCTGGCTCTTTACCACCACTTTAACACCCCAGCCCCTCAGTAAATTGCTGGCAAAGGGTTCTTAAGCAAACTTTTTTTTTATAGCATGTCACCTTCATTTAACCACCCCATGTAAGTGAACAAAATTAAGATACTTTGATTTAAGCACCAATAAAATGTTGCAACATTACGGTGGCAACATACACACTGAGCTTTACTGGAAGCCTTTAAAGAGTTTCAAAGCACTCTCAAGTCCAAAAATTAATGCAGAAGACAAATAGAAAACCAGTGGTAGTGTTTATTTAGATGTCAAGTTTAAGGGGACTGTACATTATGAAATGTAGAAAGATACCACTGGAGTCAGTTCCATTAAAAAAAAATTAAAAAAACTTTGATTACCTACTGTACAAAATATGGTTTCAAGCATAAGAGCAGTCCTACAGGACTGCATTAAAAATATACATGGCGCACTAGATTTCACCATATCCCCCTCTGAAGGCTATGATGTCTGTTATTGAGTTACAAGAATATGCAACATTTCAAGACTGTACACTCTTAAGAGTCTGGAAAGTGAGCATAAGAATCCAGGCAGGTTTAATTGAACACCAGCTTCTCAGGTGGATCAATGAGAGACACTTGATGGTACCTACAGGAAAATGAACACAAGTTGTTCAAAACAGGATTTGAGTTTACAGAATATGTAAGTGCAGATCAGATGCAGTTCAACATACTTTGAGCTCTTGTATTTCTCCCTGACAGACTGCTGTGCATGCTGAGCAGCACTGAGGTAGGTCTGATGTAGATCTTGGATGCATGGCATGAGGTCATCCAACACATAGCCCGTCATATCAGCAAAAGCCTTTGACTAAAGCACAAAGGCATAGCCAGTAAGAACTACTGAAGGGTACATCTTAAAAGTACTAACTAATAATGCACATTTGATTAAGTTGAATCAATGTAGCCATTTTACAGCTTACCCATGAATCCCCTGTAATAGTGAAGTTTGCCAAAATAAAGGCTGCAGCAGCTGTTTGAGATGGAAGGTACTTCAGGAAAGGGTCCGAATCCACCAAACTCAATTCTCCAAGGAACTGGGGGGGGGGTGCACCAAAACTTAGCTTGTTAAAGAGATATATACATTTTGAAGTGACTTCACTCACCATTGACAAGCTCTCCACTCTGTTGCTGACACTCTGCCAGAGGAAGTATTGCGTGAGAAATTGGTTGATCGTTGGTGCCGCAAGATCAAATGAGAGAACTTTTAGCACCAAATGCTCCATTCTTAACACTTGTTTCTTTGTATAGGTGTCATCAGTGATGTAAACAAATTCTGCCACCTCTGGAGGGTAGATCTCCTCAAATTTCCTGCAGTGGAACAGTTACTGGTCAATGGAGCCAACTGAGTTGCAGAGGCAGACAGGCAAAAAGAAGGCAAACTTACGAAGCCAGCAGCATGGCTGCTGTGCCTACAAGCTGCAGCTTTCCCCTCAGCACAGACATGGCAGATAAGAAGCGATCAATGTAGTTCACAGCCAGGTGAAGCGTTTCATTCTGGAGCTTGTACTCCTCGCCCACCTCCACCAGCCAGTCTACCAGAATGGCCCGCATGCTGCTTGTGATGTCAGGCTGCTTCTTCATGTAGCCTGCCTTTGGCCTGCACTTAAGCTACAAAGCAAAAAAGGTACAGAAGAACAATGACATCTTCACAGGTATATGTTCCCTATAGCACATGCTTTCGTATTCAATACCACTCAACATACCTCCATCTCCCTCAAGTGAGTGTGAATTTCATCAGCATAATCAGTAACTTCATTTACATTTGCAAGCTTCTCCTCACCCTCAATCACTGACATATCCATGGGAGAATCTAGGAGAGGACATTAGGAAATAACCATAGCTGCATATACTTTTCTGTGAGCATGTTGGGCACTTGAGACCCAATTACATACCAGAACTGAGATCCATAGGCAAGTCAATCGTAGCAAGCGGCTGCCTTAACCGTGTTACAGTTGGGTTCAGTGGTAGTGGAGAGCAATCCATGGTGTCTTTTTTGGTGGATAATTGTTTCTTAGAGCAGGCACCATCAGGTTCATCAACATGAATCTGAAAGGCAGATTGTTGAACTGGGGGTTTCTCGCCATAGCTTCTGGAAGCGTCTTCTGACTTGCAAGCCACTGCTTGAGGTACAGAAACCTAGAAGTGAACATTTAAAAATAAATAAAACCCAAACAAGACAATCAAGCATAGAATACAAAAAGTAGAACTAGATTCAGCAAGTTAAGCTGCAACAAGTCACCCAAATTGGGATCCGAATTGACCTCCACCTAGTAGTTATCAGATGGGTTCATGATTAAATTACAAGTCACAATACACGTCACAAATGTTCAAACAGATAGGCTCACTGCAGTAATTTAAGGCCAATAAATTTCACTGCAGCCAATAAAATGGCGGCTACGTAGAAGGGAATATAATCGGGCATTTAAAAACGGGTTAGCTAGCTACCCAGTCGAGGTTCAAGGACGATCTAACGTGGCTTGTTAGTACAGCAATAAACAGATTTCGGTGACAACACGTGAACGAAAGTTATGTCTTCTTATGGCTAAACAGAGTTGGCTAATACTAGCAGCCATACACTTGCGAGACCAACGTTAGCCAAAAGCTAATGCAGAGTCGATTTAGGAAAGTTAGTTATAATTGGCTAGTCACACACTAGTGGAGATTCTTTGAAGAGATCCGATTTACAACTCCACCATTTATTTAGATGTTCATGCATAACACGAGATTAACGTTTGTCTGTGAACCCAACCATGCCGCGTAAGGTGAAGCAGCTAGCAAGCTAGCCAACAACCAACCTGTTTTGTGCCGCGCAGAACTGGGTGTCGGCGTGAATTGTTCTCCAGAGCCCCCAGAACAGTTCTGTTTGCTGGTTTAGGGTTAACATTTTCCTGATTTTCAAGTCTGAACTTATTTGCACCACGTAACCTTGCAAGCATGTTTTCTTGGCTTTGGTATTCAGTTTCCAACCCACCAACCGCGCTTCCTTGACTGAGTGATGACATTCCAAATCAATTGAACAACAACAAAAAAACAAAAACAAAAAAAAAATCGCCCTGCAAAAAGATCGCTGGTTAGTAATGAATTGGTAACCGGAGAAAGCAAATAACTAGGTTAGTTAGCATCAAACCAACATACCAGGGATTTACAGATGTGCGCTGTTGCTAGCCAGACAAAATAAGCCTACTGGCAGCGTTTTACGAATAGGTCAGATGTAAATAATGCAAAACAAAACCGAAAATATTGCCTAATCTACACTTAAAATACCATTTTGCACGCAAATCCTCAACACGCCATGGCTATCATAAAACCCAAGCACCACATTTCACAACTGGGACCACTACCTTGTTTTTCAGACCGTGCTATGATATTGTTGCTGGCGCAGTTCAAGTAGCCCGCGACTATTGAAACTATCCAATCAGAATTTAGCAATGCCATGCGTCATTACTATCTACGGCAATCTCGAATGGCCATACTTAATCACAAACGCGTTACGCAAACCGTTGGGAATTCGAAGAGTTCACTTCATTGGCTTGAAAAAAATTTAAAACTGAAATGATGAAGAGGTAAGGTATGATTAAGCGATACAAAATAAACACAATATTTATATTTTCAATTTCTTGAAGCATTTATAGATTAATTTTTCTCCTCCCACTCTCTCTCTAGACACACAAATACACTGTGTACTATAGTAAAAGCTGTAGATACTTCAAACTATTGAACATTTTTGGACGCTTGGAAGAGTTTGGAACATTTTAGGTTAATTCACATAAACCCACAAAACCCACACCTGACCGATTTAATTAATTTATTAGACTATAAATACAAGTTGTATTATACAAAGGAAACTCTGGGAAAAAAAACAATAACAATAAAAAAGACAGTATTAGTATATTAGTATCCCATGATCATTACATCATTACAAGAAAACTATGATAGTTTTATTAAAGATTTGTTGCTTTTATGCATGAAAGTATGCTGCTATGGAAAAAATTGGCCTATTAAAGAAAAAAGTAAAAAATAAAAAGGTGAAAATAGCCAACTTTCTTTTGCTTTGCTTTTCCTAAGCATCATTGAAAAAATCAATCAGAGAATTCAGATCATAGTTATCTAATATTTCAAGGAGCTGTGAAACCTTAGTTTTGACATTTTGTCCTTTAAATTTGAACTTGTCAATGAAGAGGTCAGTTATCATTCCTGTGGGCAGACAAAACTGGGTCAATCAATCAATTAATCTGAAAGACAGTAAAGTTATAAAGTCATAAAATCAATCAATCAATCAATCAATCAATCAATCTATCTATCTATCTATCTATCTATCTATCTATCTATCTATCTATCTATCTATCATATTTATTTAAAAATTATTTAAAAGTTACAGTGGAAAAGTCATACACGTGATATAGTAATAATATGAATTTCTACTAATATAATTTGGTATTTAATAGATTATGTAAATGTAAGGACTGCATAGTGTACAAGGGCCCTGCTTACCATATAGTCTTTCAAGGTGGGCAGGCTGTTTCTTGTATTCTTCTAGGAGACGAGCAGACTCATCAAGTATACTGCGATATTCTGGAATAAGGAAATCTGCATTTCCTTCATGTACTTGCAGCTCCTGTAAAACACACGCATGCACGTACACAATATATTGTACATCCAGTAAGCTTGAATTAGGCATAAACACTGGTTTTAGAAAACCTCACCTCAACACTTAAATTCTTACCTTCAAAGCATCAATAAGCTGAACCTTTTTGGCCAGTAGCAGCTGATACTCAAGCTTAGGATGAATCATTTTCAGTGTATGGCTTACTGAGTCTTCATTCACCTCTAAAATAAGGCAAATAGATACAAGTTTACAGTGGCAAATTCTGTAAACTGATAACAAGATAGCTATATTATTTAGCCATAAAACAACATAAAAACAAACACCCCCCATTGTTTTGATATTGGGAATCTGAATGTAGGTGAATATAAACTGTGAATCCTGTGAATATAAACTCACCATAGGAAATGTTCAGATTGATTTTGCGTTTGGTAGCCTCCTTAGAGAGGACATCCTTGAGTATGGATATAGTCGAAATGTTATCTGATCTGAAGTTCCCTTCACCTTTGCTGAAAAAAGCCATTAAAAACCTCTACAGTTACATAAAATTATGTTCATACACTAATTACCGAATTGCAAATTTACACAGACAAAGTGTTAAGTCTCCATCCACTGCTGTAACAAGTGTACTTGAACACACTTTCATTTTTCTGCATGCTTAACACAAAAATTGGCCATAATTTAATAAATTCTATTATCTTGATAGCAAAGCCCCTGGTCTCACCAGTAGATGGCTTCAAGCTGTGTTCCCAGAAAGGTGTTTTGAAAATAATAAGTGATGTTTTCCCCTGCAGGGGTTTTCTCTGGCACCTCAGGCAGGCAGAACACGACCCACGAGTGGATCTCCGCAAAGCTGAACTGGCCCACCAGCCTCAGGATGTTCATGGGTCTGGATACAAGAAGCATCGATAAAAGGAAATTCACTGTAATCAGCGTTACAGTATTGATTTATTTAATAAAATCACCTGTCCTGGTTGATGCTATGGGTCCTCTGGTGGAGGGACAGTGGCTTGATCTGGTACTGACGCACTTGGCAGGTTTTGGGCTGTAGCCGAGGGGTTATGTAGGCCTGAAGTGTACCATACTGACCCTCAATTGACCTCACCTGGAAATCAAAGTAAACTTAAGAGAAATTCATATGATGGCATTGGAAAATCCTTCAGCATGATGTGGAAGGGATGGGAAGTTCAGCAAACAGAACTGAATTGAGCTAAATAGAAAAACAGGCATCTGCCATTCAGTCCCATTGTGTGATGTTGTGAACGAGGCTTTTTGCTTACTGTAATGGAAAGAGGGCTGCTATATGAAGCAGGAGCTAGTCATGAACCTGCATGTTGATCTCCAGAAGATCACATTCTCCTCTAAGCACACCGATAGACCCAACAACAGATGAAATAGTCGCATTGTGTATATCTGAGGGGGCCTTTAACCAACAACACTGGTGGCTCTATCGTACATGAGCCACTTAATTCCACTTAATCCTGTTTTTTAAATTAAATTTAAGACAAGAAGCATTGCTCTCCTTTCAAGTATGATGATCATTATCAGTTACCTTCAGTTCCAATCTTGTGGTATTCGCCTGGCATCTGTAGGTGGCAAGGAGGAAATTCCCATTTGGCTATAGAGGAAAGTGTGGCAGACAGGAATGCTGATTTGAATTCTTCTTGCTTTATTGCAGTGTCACAAGGTTTGGGTTTGCTCTGTGGTGCTGCCACGATTAGTCCCTCCCAGCTTCCATCTTCCATGTTTTCCCTGTCGTGTGTATTTTAGTTCCATGCTATAGTTTCGTTTTTTTCCGCCCCTCGTTTGATTGCTTACACCTGTCCCTCATTTCTACCTTGTTAAGTTCATGTATTTAAACCCTGTTGTGTTCCCTGTGTCTTGGTTGTTCATTGTTTATTTGAATGGTTGTGTTTCTTTGAATCTGTGCATTTATGCTTATTTGAATGCGTGTGCTAGGTTGATTGTGTTTGATTGGTTTAATGTCTGAATGTTTTTGAAAGCCCATCTCTGTACCCCATAAGTTTGTACTCCGTGTGTCTTAGCCTTCGTGTTTCTTAGCCCCGAGTTTTTCCTTGTATGTGTTATAGCTCGTTTCTCCTGTTTTGCTTTCGTGTGTTTTGGTTGATCATGTATCCCCATGCTCTTCGTGTTGGTAATATGACCCTGGACTACTACAACGACTCTGATTTTGGATTTGCCCATAATAAATCTTGCTCTCTCGCTGGGTCCTTGTTAGGCTGTTCATTCTGTAATGGTGAGCGGTGAGGAGGCGGACGTATGTGCAGAGAACAGCGAGCTTTATTATGGGCAAATCCAAAATCAGAGTCGTCGTCGTAGTAGTCCAGGGTCATAAGGTAGAAACGAGGGACAGGGAAAACAAAACTATGGCATGGAACTAGAATACACAAGACAGGGAAAATATGGAAGAGGGAAGCTGGGAGGAACTAATTGTGACAGGTGCATTATGAATGATTGAGCACACAGCTGTGAAGTTTTACCTCTGAATCACATTCACTGAAGCTAACCACTGCAGAGTTCTTATCCACATCCAGTAGGTCTATAGGGACATCACTCTGAGTACAAAAACAAATGTATCAAAAATATTACACCAATGGGACTCACATAACTTGCCAATAACACCAAATGTATAACTAAGATGTTGTAAAAAAAAGTTTTTGGTTTTTTTTATGTTCATTTAAGAGAGACCATAAAGGTACCATTTCACACCCATTTGAAGTTCAGTTAAGCTATCTAAGGCTCTCCTCTCTGACTTTTCTGAGATTCTTGTGTGCTCTGACCTTTATGATCTCTTTCTGGGCCTTTCTGAATGGCTGGGCACTCTGACCTGGAGTAGCAGGTTATCAATGGCAGTCTGCACCTCCAGTGTGAGGGTGTAGCTGGCATCGTCCTGGCACAGCGTGAACCTGTCATTGATGCTAAACAGGGGCACAGCGGACACGGCCGTGCTGGACTGAGCACTCTGCTGGTACTTCTCACGACCCTGCATGACCTTCACCTGCAGCTGCTCCAGCTCCGCCCTGCCAGCAATGTATACCTCAGCCTACCAGACAATGACAGATCCTTCCAGAAGTGATAGATAGGATGCACTCAATGTACATTTAACAGCAAATGGTACATTTTTAGGGAAGTTCAGGTTGTACTACATATAATGATGATATAATTTAAGTTATAAGATACCCAATAGAACCCTTGATTAGATTTTGATCATTTCTATTATTCATCCAGGAGCTGATTTCAATTTCTAACTTAATTCAAAGTCTAACTCTAATTATAGGCCTATGAATCAAATGTATAGAACTCATTTTTATGCAAATCACTCAGTTTACATAGTAATTGGCGCTAAAATGTCTTGCTATATGTATAAGTGTTTTGAAGCACTCCTGCTGCTGTTTGAATCCACAATGTAAGAGCTGTAATGTAAGAGCTGGGAACTGATCTGGCATGGCTGGCACGGAGTATGCACCCTACCTGAGTGCAGCTACCTTGGCCTGGGTCTCTCGGCTCATCTTAACTTCGTCGCCTGGCCCAGCCTCCATCTGCTGCGGCTCTGTGGTTAGGCCTGACACCCAACCTACCTCACAGGACACAGCACATCAGGAGCAGGGCATGAGGGCCAAGCTAGAGTATTTGTCCTCAAATGGTCAGGTCAGCTCTAAACAAACATGCCTGACAGTTCAGCTAAAACAAACAAACTGCTATTTTATGGCTGAGCAAAAACATTGCAAAGCCTCTGAGATGTGCTTGCTTACCTGTGTATGTTGCTGTTAGGATCTCATCATATGACTCCTTACCCACACATCCCCCCTGAATTGATGTGACACTTTCAGACAAAACCTTGTCAAGACATAGTAATACAGATTAGTGAGCACATAACATAGTCAGGCTGCTAAAGCAGATCTGAACTGGTTCCCATTTCTCTGCCACACATACATGCTCAAAACGTAGTGTTGGTTCATTGGAGCTGTCCAATCCATACACCTCTACTGTCCCGTCATCTCGACCAATCAGAATGTCTTTCACACCATCGCCAAAAATGTCAAACGTGTCGATGCACAACACACCTAGAAGGCCATGATGAGCAAGTAGTTGTCCTGAGCCTGATGAGCCTACAAATTGATTTTACGTTTTGAAACTATGGTAATATGTGTAAAACTACAAAAGAGTTTCATACCTCCTTTTTTCTTCTCATTATCCACCTCCCATTTAGAGACTGGAGCTGAACTGGTGAACTGCACCAGTCCTAGTTTCCCATCTGCAGTTCCATAAAGCACCTCCTCTCCATCCTTACCTAGACACGAAGGAAACATTAACACAAGCGTTGTTCCCAAGTATTACACATGCTTCAGATTTCCAGATTTCAGACATAAAAACACATTTATACAGGCAAAGCCATGATAGTGACAAACAAGTTCCATGCTGGAAACATAGTTTAATACACACCTCCATCTCTATTGTGAAGCCCTAGAACAGATGGGGGTCCAGGAACCTTAACATCATACAACAGCTCAGAGCCCTTTGAGGAATAACAGAGTAAGTGAGAGTCACTCAGATAAAGGCTCGAAACTGAAGTTCTTAATAATTTGCCAATTTATTATAATAAACTCAGCAACCACTTCATTGGAAACTTGCCTACACTCACTGACCTCTTCATTAGAGTACACCTATCTTATTAATACTTTATAGGTGTCCAATTACAGACTGTGGCCCACAATTTTCAAATTTGTCACCCATCCTCTACCCTCTTAATGATTGGTCACCACTTCTGACCAGATAATTTGAGTAGCGGATCGCAACATGGTAATGGCATGGTAGGGAGTGTTGAGCTGGTACAAGTTCAAGTTCATCAGGTATAGCTGTGGCTGGTGAGTGTAAGTGTATAACAAGGTCTGAACTAAACAAAAAAATTAAAAATACATAGATGAAAGAAGGACAACTTTGTTTCACAGGGAACGCTTCACCAGAAAACCCTTAAATATTTTAGAATTATTCATTATGGGTGCCTGTTAGGGCAAGTTTTGCAAAACGTTTAACTGGCTACACTGGCTATCATTTAAATGGCATATATATACATTTTGAACATAGGGCTTTATTACCTGTAGCATTCGAAGTATCCTGTCCTGGCAGGCTAGAACAGGCACTGTGCGGCCCACTCTCTCCACAGGTAAACACACTATGTCATTGATCTTGTCACCTGACAGATAATAGTCCTGGTCTTTGCAGTCATAGTAGTGGTTGTAAATGTAACTGGCACAGATAAAAAGGTCTGCCCCAGAAACATGCCTGCCAATGATTGTTTAAATGTCAATATTTGTGTCAGAGGCAATTCCACACTGAATTCTATGGCAAATGATGATGAAAGAATGCTAACTCACATGGCATTGATGCTTTCTGTTAGATTGGCCTCAAAGGAGAGGAACTGTTTGCCTTTTTTAGTGTAGCCTCTGACCTCAGAGCCAGAACACACAAAGATCTTCTCTTGTGGGGTGCCCAAAGCCCCACCCAGCTCCAGCCTAGAGATCTTCTGCCCTGGGAGACTTTTGAACACAGGCTGGAAAAAAAAAAAACATATTCAGGAAGGAATCTTTAATGCAAAGTACTGAGTGCTCATTGCAACATCTGACATAACCGAATATGATTGAGGAGAGTGAATGCATGGGTGCGGGATTTTAATACACACGACGGCCTCTCCCTTTTTCATCCCAAAGCAATTCACTACACCGTCGTGATCAGCCACAGCAACCTAAACGTAATACAGAACAAAGAACAACACGTGATATTTAAGGGAAATCTGAGATTAATAATTTTCTCATCGTCTAAATAGCTAACTCTATTGATCTGTTTTTTTTTCCGTAGGTTAAATAAAAAAAAGAAATGACCTTTTGTGTTGCTTTTCGTCCCACTGCAGGTAAAAGCTTCATAGTTTTCTGAGAAGTTACCCCAACCTTGGAAGAGAACGAGTGCAGTAGTATGTAACTAGTTAGTCAACTTTATTTCATCATTAGTTGCTCTGCAGTTGTATCTTGCAAACTCACAGTGCACACTAAAATCTTGCATGTGCGAATAGTTTTACCTGTAGATAATCAATATGGTTTAAATTAAGATCCATCTTCTTCCTTGAAAAAGCAGAATCCAGTTGCTTACTAACGTTATCGTAACCGGTAGCTTCAGAACGGCGTTGAGCTGCAGTCTGGCGATAGTTTATGCATTTACTGTTTTTGTTTACGAGTATAAAACAGAATGACACGTTGTCCCAAATGAGTGGATTAACTCGGGGATTACTTGGGTGTTGATGATGACTGTTCCTTGCAGGTCTGCTAGCTAGCTAGCTAGTTTAGACGCATCTAGCTAGCTAGGTAACTAGATAGCAAGTAAGCTAACTCGCTATTGATATAGCCAAGACAACTAGCTAGTTAGCTAGAGAGTTGTCCGTTTAGATATAATGAAATTCAGATTCGTACGACTAGTCTAGCAAAAAGGCTTGATAAAGCAAAAACTAAATTATTATTATTATCATCATTATTCACTAGCATGCAAACGCTTCCTCTAACACGCCATATTTGATAGTCACAGACACATACATGGTTTCCATGGAGACAAGATACGGTCAACTCAGACAACACTTGCTCTTGTGGGTTGGTTTTAAAGCACATTTTATGATAAAAGCCTAGAGAAAAGAATTAGGCCATTATGCACGATAATGCAAATTCATAATTTTTAATTGTATATTTTTTTAATCTTATGGTAAGGCTAAGCATTCATTAAACGTAAGGGACAAGGTGTTTTGTCACGTCATCATCAGACAAAAGGTTTTCGGCAGAGGGCTTTTTCTTGTATTTATTCGATGAGTGTTTTGTTAGTTCTGACATCTCACGAAACAAATTAACTTCTTGAGAGATGCCACAAAATTCATGACTATGTTAGTCTTAAAGATAACGCACCACAGCGTCTTGCTTCCTACCAAAACAATCATTACCTGTTTTGATATTCATTAGATTTTCCCCTCTGCACGTTGGGACTTGAGCTGCTGAGAATGAAGGCATGCACGTGTGCGCGCTTGCACGTTAACCAGTGGATAAATCAGGGGAGTGAATGTCCTTCAGCGACAGGGGGAAGGGAGGGGTCAGCAGCTGTAGTGAGAGGCTTTCAACAAGCAACATAATTCTCATTCTGCATGCAGCATAAACGACACAAGACCAGGGTCCTCGAGGATAAGAATTCAATAGGTTTCAAGGTGAAATTCACTGAAGGCTGTCATGACTGTCCGAGACAGTTCCAAATGCTAAAACCTAGAATGTTACATATCAAATTGCATGCCTGGAGAACCCCATGAAAATGCCTGGCCCAAAGCGGTTCCTGCTGGCCTCCACCTCTATGCTCCTTCAAGTGGGATGGGGCTGGAACTTGACTGTGTGTCTGGGGCTTCTTGCACTTCTCCTGCTTCTGATGGGGGGTTTTGCTGTGGGCCTTACTCAAGCAGTCGAGAAACCCGGTGGGCGGCAGCTCCTTCCAGCTTTGCCGCTCTTTAAGAGATCCTCACTTCGGATCCTGCAGGAGTCAGGAGTTGTGAGGATGGCAGTGAATGAGACACACAGAGAATTCCATAGATTGCTGTCATTGCCAAGAGAGGCACTTGACAAAAGTGGAACTCTCACTGGACTCTTTAATTATTTGGAGGGACTGGAAAAATTGGGTAAGGTTCTGTGATTACTTCCAACTGTAAACCAGATAGCAAGTCTAACATGGGCAAGATTTTGAATTTGACTTTTTAAAAATGTGCATTTCATTGTGTGCATTTTCTGTCACAGTGATCTCTTAGACTCTGGCCTAATGTACTAGGATTTCTTCCATGAAGATCCCCAAGCACTATTATAATTTGCTCTGGACAAGAGTGACTGGGCATGATGAATTCTGTATGAGTGTCTGATGAATACGGAATACTGAATTTAATTTAATTTATGAAGGAAGTGGTCTAAGAATTCATAGTTTTACATGATATATTTAATTAAATTAAGGAAAAGCCTAATTTTATGAGATGATTACAGTATATATCCAAATGAACATGGCTTTAAATTGAAATGATACTTTTGCCTTTTAAGTGTAGTTCCATAAACAGTAATATTATCATTTATAAGAAGTTTGGTTATGTGTTCTTTCTACATAATATCCTTCATAGGCCTTGACAGCTATATGCATTATTTTCAGACTTCACAGGACATGTATCTAGATCTGTACAGATTTTGCAGTACACAGTCTGCCATATTACCTGTTATGTATATCAATTAATGAAATGTGGATATAGAGGAAGTATAAATGTTAGAGTATGAAACAAGAATGAATTATTCCAGATGGCAGACAGGCGTAAATGAAAGATTCTCTCACTAGGTTTGTCTGTATTTAACATTATTTTTTACCACACAAGTTTTATTACTAGTAATATTTTCATCATAATTTTTCAGCTTCTGAAGTGCTTGGCTGTAACATGTTAATAATAGTGTCTTTTTCTGCTATTCTTGTTACCTATCTAAATGTTTGTACATTTACATTTACTTTTCCATCATTGTTTTAGTAATTATTAGTTATTAGTTTTGAATCCAATAAAATTTTATTGTCCTGGACAGCATTTTAGTCAGTAACTTTTTGTTGTTGTTAAATAAATATGTTTAAAACTGTGTTAAATAAATATAACTTGACTATTAACCTAAACAACACAGAACCATTTTTGTTGTCATTATACTCAATATGTCTTTTGTAAACCACATAGTCAGCAGCCTCAAAGTAAAGCAACATTCTTCAGGGGTTTCTCCCTACATAAGGCATTATTTTAATTATTTATTTAATTTATCATACCAACCTTATTGCTAGTATATATTGTCATAATGATTTTGCTTGTAATGAATCATATGATTTTCAAACTTAATTAAATGACTTGATAGGGTTTAACACAGAATTTATACTGTAACATAGGCTAACAAATAAAACTAGTGTATATCAGAATTGTTGAGTATAACTATTGTATAACAGAATTGTTGTGGCTACATGCTCTCTTCTTGTCTATTGCATATTTAGTAGTATTTAGTAGTCTGCAGCAACAAAACATCTAAACTTGATTTCTTCTTGCCTAATTAAGTTAAAGAGCCCTGAAAGCCATTCATGCATACCTGACAAAGGCAGATGTTCCTATGAGAGGGATCAATTGTCTGTTTCAAGAGGTCAAAGATTATTGAATTTTTAAAGGTGAATAGCTTATTTCTTTATCTTTTCATGTGTCTGTGTCACGATACAGCCCCCCCGAACGTCTCCTTGTGTGTGTGTGTGTGTGTGTTTGTCAATGTGGCCACGCCCTCCCTGTGTCTCACACCTGCTCCTCATTGTGTTATTAGTATACGTGTATAAATGTCTATCGTTTATGTGTCTGTGTTGTTGGTGTTTGATCCCATTAGCCTGCATGCTACTTCATGCATGTTATATGTGAATAAACGTATGTTTCTGTTCAACGTGACTCGTCCCCACATCCTGCTTAGCCTCCTCCTGTCACAGAAACACAGACTGCCGAAGGATGCCTGGGATGAAAGGCAAAAAAAGGAAGAGTAAGAAAAGATGTGAATGCCCTCCCACAGCCCCCGCAGGGAAGCCCTCTGTACTCATGGGCACACTCCTGACTCCCACAGCAGGGGAGGAGGCCACTGGGGGACTTTGGGGGGGCCCTGATTGTGGTCCAGGTACGTACTCGGCAGAGTCATACAGAATCACGTCGGACGTCCGGGACTGGTGCAATGATATCCATTACTCTGAGCCGGACTCCGCGGGGTCCTACTACCCCGAGAGACCTTCAGTCATCCTGGCCTCTCTCCACACTCCCACAACAGGGGAGGAGGCCACTGGATGATGGGGGCCCTGAGTATGGTCCATGGTCAGACTCTCCAGAGTCTCACAGACCCCAGCCAGACTACAAGGCTCGGCACTCGGAGGTATGTCCTACGACCTCAGCATGGACTGCTACAAGGGTTACGGGGACTATGGAGATAGAGGGGAGTGTGGTGACATCAGTCTGTGGTTGGACTTGGACTCCAACTATACGGAGGATCCGCCACTGGAGGTGGAGGAGGTCCTTTATGGGGATCCTCCCAATGACAGTGACATTCAGTCTACCGTCTCAAAGAACGACGAGCCTCCAGCACCTAAGATACCGCCCAAGGTTCTGCCCAGGAGGTATCGATTAGGTGCAAGAAAGCCATCCTGTGCGAAATGCCTAGAGGCGACTTCGTCCGAGGAGGAAACTCCCTTCACTAGGGCACACAGCCCTGGAACTCGTGCGCCCGTCCCGAAGCCTCACAAAGGGATAAAGAGGCGGCACCAGTGCCCACCCCAGAGACGGGCTAGGTGGCTGGGGCGTCTGCTGAGGTGGCCACCCCCCCAAATCGATGAGGGGCGATTCCCCACATGCAGGTTGGACTTCAGCCCAACTGACAACTGGGGAACAGCCCGGGGCTCTTGCCGACATACCTGGACTCGTTAATTTGTTAAATAATGTTGTCCCCGTCCCAGTCACTGTGTTTGTCCATGTCACATTAATCGTGCCAGTTGTTTTGTCCCTTTTGGTGTCTGTGCCTGTGCCGGTTAGTGTGTCCGTCCGTCATCTTGGTCCCTGTCCTTCCCCCCTCTGTCCTGCTCGCGCTGACCCATGTCGGGTCGTTCGGTCCTCTGGCCTCGCCCTGTGGCGTTGGTCTCAGGGCCGCAGCCCGATAAGCTGGCGTTGCGCAGTTGGGGAGGGGCTCTGTCACGGTACGGCCCCTCCCCCCGAACGTCTCCTAGTGTGTGTGTTCGTCAATGTGGCCACGCCCTCCCTGTGTCTCACACCTGCTCTTCATTGTGTTATTAGTATACGTGTATAAATGTCTATCGTTTACGTGTCTGTGTTGTTGGTGTTTGATCCCATTAGCCTGTGTGCTACGTCATGCATGTTATATGTGAATAAACGTATGTTTCTGTTCAACATGACTCGTCCCCGCATCCTGCTTAGCCTCCTCCTGTCAGTCTGTGAATTTATGTGACACTTTGTGTATGTACATTCAGATGTGTTTTATGATGTAATGTTCAAAGTAAGTGGAATGCTTAGGAATTCTGTTAGTTAGTATGTGAACAAGGAGTGGTGCCATATCCTCTTTGTCCAAAAGATTAATGTGTGTGTGTGTGTTTGGGGGTGGGGGGTGGGGTGAGGTGGTAATGTGTTATTTAGCTATTACGTATATAGTCAATATTTAACAATAAAACTTAACACCACACTGTGAAGTTAGTTATCATATTCCATGGTTAGGAAAAGACTTTACAAATAGTGAAGGAATCCAGTTTGTCAAAGATGGAGATAAAAGGGTATTTTATGTTATATTGTAATATGAGTCTTATATCCTATCGACAGGAATTAATCTATTTGCAGCCTTTAGATGAAATATTCCACTAATTCGTTATTGATAACCCTTAGGGGTGTGGGATAGTGGTGCTGGTGGGCGTGGATCGGAGTTGTAATTTAAAACTTTCCTCAGATCATCTTCTGCGTTCAGAGCTGTCCCCTCGCTCACTGGTGAGAGAAAAGCTGCATCAACAGGTAACCTATGTTTTCTTCATTAGGTTAATAAATACTGAAATACTTCATTCAAACGAAATACAAATGCATAAGTAGGTCCATACTGTTTGATTAATTTAAACAATTTAATTGCGAGATTAACCATTGTTTTAAATTCTAGATTTGACCTGTTGTTGGATTGTATTTGACGTTAGCGCATCAGCACACATGGTAAGAGCATGGCAGACAGCCTCAGTTGTATCGGTTTTCAAGTTAAACGTTTTCACATGATAAAACCACTAGAGAGAGAGAGAGAGAGAGAGAGAGAGAGAGAGAGAGAGAGAGAGAGAGAGAGAGATGCAGCAGTGAGGGGATCTGTTAACTGGATGAACGATTATTCCGTGAAAGCGCATCCGTTATGATTTTGACATATGACAGAGATCAGCAATATTAGAGAAAAACGTGCTGCTGCCACATTCAGTGATCTTGAACTTTCAAAGGTTTTATTTTAAACTGTCCGCAGATTGTTTGAGATTTAGCTAATGCTCCCAATCTCACAAATGTTACAGGTCTCTTTTGGCATAGTTACAGTTGTCATGGAGTTGTCCGTGTTATGGTTGATTGGATTACGGTATATTAGACATGTAATTAGACTCTGGTACAACACAGATTCGGTTAGCGGCTTGGCATCAGACTCGTGGAGCTGGCGGAACACATCTATCTTTTAATATGCGTGTCTGCAAGGATTAGCCATACTAGGTCGGTTATGCTGTGCCTTACCGTTCTTTAATGCTCCAAGACTAGTATGCCGAGTCGCAAACCTGTGAAATATAACTATATTTTCTAAATATATTATTTTAACAAACGCTTTTTTTTACAAGTGTTTTAAAGAAGAATTGGATTCCATGACAACACAGGGTGTATTAGTAAAGATTATTTTACTTGAGTGTTGAAATGTCTCATAAGCAACGCGTACATTGGTTGTACAGTGGATGCATTCAGATAAGCTCAACTTTATTACACGCTCCCTCCTACATTATGAAGTCAGAGAAAAAAAGAAGTAATTTCAGTACTGACATCCTAGAAACAGGCTAGGAATACACCTGGGGCCTGTTTATTTATTTAAAAGTATGGCTAGATTTATGAACACTCCCACCTCTCTTGCCAGTGCAAAATGCTTAACAAAAGAAATAAGTTTGTAACAAGCAAAACAATGCAAAGATGTACTGTATTATTATATGATAAAGATAAAAAAAAAAAAGTAAACTGAGAAGAGCTGCTGTAATGCATGCTCTATGGTCATGGAGAGAACAGATGGGTCTAAAATGGGCTGAACTGCACTGCTGCCCATACATTTTCTACTGTTGTAGTAATCAAGGTATGTTTGGTCCTACAGGCTTACAGAGGGAGTGTGAAACCCTTTGTGCACTTCAATGCAAAGAAGGATGCTGACATCTTACGCAAAGCCATGAAAGGCTTAGGTGAGTCAGCATTGTTTTGGCCGGTCACCTGGCTAACTTGTTCTGTCGGGCTGATTCTTCAATTCTGCATTCTGATTAGCTTGGACAGAACATTTAATCATGAAAGTATATTGTTTTTACTTGACCTTCTCTCTGTCTCATATGCCTTTTTGTCATTTTTGCTAGTGAATATGTGAGATGAGAAAAACGCAGTGAATGTGAAATGTGAAAGTATAGTTTATTATATGTGTATATTACCTTACACAACTAAGAGCAAAAGAGGCCAGATGGAAACTGAAGATGTAATCATGATCTCTATCTGCAGGGTGTGGTAATTAATAACATTGTGGAGATAAAGTGACAGGCTAATTGCTAATTGCACAGCTTTGCACATTTCCTTAATGACACAGTAAAACCTAAAAATGGTTGATTCTAAGGCAGGTCTAGAGAGTTTTCACATTTTCAAAAATATGTACTGCTTGCTACTTGGGGATTAATTGTTGGCATTACAACTCCCTAAATAAAGTGTAACAATGTGTAGATGGATAGTTGAAGTGCATAGTTACAAGTGTGTCATGCTGACAGGAGCTAATGGCTTATCAGTACACAATTCATTACTCCACTGCCTTTTCTAAAGGTGTGAAGTGCTGTGTATGGTTTTAATGTGCAGGCACTGATGAAGATGCCATCCTCATGCTCTTAACTGCTCGCAACAACGAGCAAAGACAAGAGATCAAAGCAGCCTATAAGAAAGCCCATGGGAAGGTGAGACACAGTCACAGTGCTCTGCTCCTCTCAGTGTCTGGAGACTTTAGGTTGTTAGATGCAATTTACATCTCAGCTATGGGCTCTGAAATGTATGATTTTCCCTGTAAGTAAAACATCACCCTAAGTTTTAACTTCTGGGTCGCATTTACAGTGTTTAAGTGTTGCTTATGGTGCAGGATGATGACTGTTGAATGTTATACCCCATTAGTGTGTGTGCTTGCACACATTTACAGACATTATTTGTATTGTATGTATTACACATGCTTGAGATTGCCAGATAAAATAAGAATTTGCAGATTAAGTCAATTTCAGTCCTCCTGCTCTGTCCACACTAGTGACTGGTGAATCCAGGGGAAGGGTGCTCCATCCACACAGCTCCTGGACCAAGGCTCTATTCAAACAATTCTGTTAATAACTATATATTATCTCAACATACCTTTATACCTCTACACCTCTCTCTGTGTCTGTCTCTCTCTGCCTTTCTTTCTCTCTTCCTATCTCTATAGGACCTGGTGAAGGAGCTAAAGTCAGAGCTGGGTGGGAAGTTTGAGGACCTTGTTGTGGCTCTGATGTCTCCCCCTCATGTATACGATGCATATGAACTCCATAAGGCCATCAAGGTTCCATTACAGCTCCCTGACTCCTGCTATGATGCCTGGATAACTTTTGATAACACGATTTACTATTTTTTAAAAATATATTTTGTCATGTAATACAGGGAGCTGGTACTGATGATAAAGTTCTGATTGAGATCCTGGCCTCCAGGACACCTGATCAGATAAAGGAGATAATCAAAACATACAAGAAAGGTAATCACTACTCTGTCTGTGGAAAATAATGGCTGATCCTGTTGCTCCTGCAGCTCGTATTTCTTCTAAATGAAACTGAGAAGTGCAAAAGGCTTTAGCTTGTTAATTAATGACCTAAGAACTATAATGCCAAGTTTACTCAATTGAAGATGAATGTTTGAGAATGTGTTAATCATTATGGCCTCTCAGAGATGTGATGACGAATGTTATCATAAGCTGATACAGTGACCTTAGTTGGAAGTTGCTGTTTTCAAATACACACTATGACCTTTGTATGTATGACTTTTGCGTATGGCTGTGGATGTTTGTGGCATATAGCAAATGTAGGCACTAGCCGTATGCATTGCAATCTGGTCCTTATGTTTCATCTAAGCCAGACACTGGAGAAGGAGAACCCATCCTTCATATAAGACAATGGTATATATGACAGGAAACACTCTTAGAACTGAATCCTTGCAATTTGGCTAACTGGTTCCTTTTAGCCATTGTCTGAAGTCATTAAAGCTATAGTCTGTGCAAAGTGTCAGCAATAATCTGTTCTGTTCTCATGTTCCTGAACTAGAACACGGATCTAAGCTGGAGAAAGACATCATGGGAGACACCTCTGGACATTACCAGAGGCTGCTGATTATCCTTCTCCAGGTAAAAGATAGGACTGGGCTGTGTTTTGTGTGGTGGCTGCCAAGCACTTACAATTTGTCCATATCTAAAAGGTCATTCATCTGATCCTAGCTGTTCATTGTGTCCAAAGGCTGACCATCTATCCCCCAGTTGGTTAACACTTTGACTCAGGGAGAAGCATCAAAAGCAATTAAAAATGGCTGTAAATAAAAATGGTGTTCAAAAACATAGAAAGAATTTCTGAAAAAATAAGTGGAATGTGAAGTTAAAGAGTGGGATTTGCAGTGAGGTCATGTAGAAAGACAGTCCAAATGGAAAGATGGGTGATGAAAGGTGACCTTCTAAAACAATGAGAGCCATCTTCTTGGAGTGATAACCTGAGCATCTGTGATGTCACTCCTACGTGATTAAAACTGGTCTTAAAGTGGAGGTAGAGTGAGGATTAAATGCACCTGGGGCATGTGCAGCCGATAACCCGATACCTGAGGTCGATGGGGTAGGGAAAACTCATCAGCTCTGTCTCAGGAAATGGTAGGCTGATATCAGATATAATGTGTTTGTGTTCCTCCATACAGGGTGAGAGGGAGGAGGGTGTGGACGAGAGCAGAGTGGATAAAGATGCCAAGGTAAATGATCAGACCCCATGCTTATACCCACATTTACATCTGTTTTTGTTATTTTTTTCACCTAGAATACAAGTGCATGGGCATGAGGGACTCAATCCTAGATTAGGGGCCTAATTCAATATGCAGGATTTATTTCTTAGCCAGCTTAAAGCATAGCGCTATCTAACACTGGATTTTCTGTCTGGTGGATCACTTTTTATCGGGTTACATCACCATGACAACTTATGCTGCACGCCTGAAGTGCTCCAGAGCAAGCTGAATCGTAAACAGTCCTTGGACCAATCATCTGTCAGATTTCCTGGTGTCCCACATTTAGCAGTATACTGTGGAAATTGCCTCACTATTCCTTGAAACTCTGCATTTATAGGAGTACAAATAGTGTTATCGGCACTTTGCCGAGGTCTTCAGAGAATGCCAAATATTTTGGCAAAGGTTGGCCCTCTGCTGTCAATTTTAGGCTTTTTTTTCCACTCACAAGTGGGTAAATAATTTTATAGTTGGATATTATTTTTTACCATTTACACTAATAAGTTTATTTAGTCTTTGTCAGGGGACTAAAGTGAAAGAAGCTGTGCTCTGGGTTAATAAACACTAGGAAATTGCAGAAAACACTGCCTGGGAAACACAGGCTAGGCAACAATGAACATGGGCAAGTCTACACAACACAATGATGTAATGAGTCTGGGATTTACTAAATGTGCTGATGATGAGATGGGGAATAAACAGCAGGTGTCAGTACTCAGGGGAGGCAGAGCTTTGGAGCTGGTACTGATGGGCAGACCCATGACAGTTTACGTTGCTGGTATTGGGGGTGCTGAGGCGGACCCGTGACAGTCTTCATGCTATTGGGGTTGCAACTTAAGAATCATTTTGAAAAGATGCATGCTATAAACCTCAGTTAGAGCCAGTGCATTATACATGTTAAATTACATGTGTATTCATTATCTTCAACATTATGTCCAAATCTAGCCTACACATTATCACAATCTGCAATTTTGCCTTTTGCTGCTCTAACTGTTTATGGCTACTGGTATTATTCACATTTACATGGTAGGTTAGATTTCCTCTGCTAAAAAGGAAAAGTGTAAAAGTCAGGTTTACATTATTATTGGTTGTTCTCCATAACTGCCAGGCTTCTGTGTGCACATGTGTGGGGATTAATCAGTCATAATCATTTTACAAAGCATGCTCAACTTGGCCAGGGTTCCTGAGTAAGTGTAAACCTTTTGTAATCCATATCACCTGCAGATAGATAATGAGACTCTTCTTTTAGGTTTTACTGGTTTCTGTACTGGTTATTTAAACCAGCATTGGCACACTATCATGCAGATGTAAAAAGGTCCTGGACGGTTTGCAGAAGAAAGAGGTTGAGGTTCAGATGAGCTGTGATAAGCCTCCAAGACAAACATCAGTTCCTAAGTGTATGAGATGTGCAAAGGTCATGAACTGAATAGGGAGTGGGGGTGGGAAATCCCTTCAATTATTGCTTTAGTTTGTCATAGAATGTGGACATGACCAGTTTAAAGTACACAGAGGTAGTGTGATGTTCAGGTGTGAGTTGCAGACCATAGGCCTGTTTGTGTGTGTGTTTGTTGATCACATTGCAGGAGTTGTATGCTGCTGGTGCGGAGAAGTTTGGCACGGACGAAGACAAGTTCATCAACATCCTCGGCAATAGGAGCCATGAGCACCTGAAGAAAGGTTAATGTGTGCGTGTGCATATGCATGTGTTTGATTACTGTGCTATCACATTTATGTTGTTTAAAAGGTGTAAGCACTAGTATTGTTTAAATGGTTGAAGCACTGTACAAATTTTGTTTCTTATAAAATTATTTCTAAACTTCCTCTTAGTGTTTGATGCATATAAAAAAATAGCTGGCAATGACATTGAAGAGAGCATTTGTGGGGAGTGTACCGGGAACCTTGAGGTAGCACTTTTAGCAGTGGGTAAGTCCAAAAAGAGAAAGGAAATAATACAAATAATCTTTTTCAAAAAGTAGACTTGAATGAATGAATCAGAATATTTATTCACTTTGGTGTCAGAATCTAATGGCATGATACATTTAAACTGCATTGGGTTTCAACACTTCAGTCACTTTAGTTCACTCTGTATGAAACTCAAATGAATTGTGGGAAATGTGAAATTAATAGTGGGAGATGTGAAATTATTTGTGTCCCCAGTGAAATGTGCCAAGAGCGTACCAGGCTATTTTGCTGAATGTCTCCGTGAATCCACCAGGGTATGAAAAACAACTGAATAAAAGACACTGGCACAGTGCTGAACATTACTATTAGCTATTTAATAATTACTTTCATGTTTGATTTGACTGCTTGCGTTCTCAGCGTGCTGGCACTGATGATGAAACACTGATAAGGATCATGGTGTCCAGGAGTGAGGAGGACATGCTGGACATCAGAGCCAGCTACAAGAAAATGTATGGAGAATCGCTGTACCGTAATATACAGGCAGGTGTAAAACACACACACACACACACGCACACACACACACACACACACACACACACACACACACACACACACACACACACACACACACACACACACACACACACACACACACACGAGTGAGAATTAATGTGGGAAACTCAGTAAGCATCTCAGAGCAGGAATTCTGTTGTAGGGTCAGTTTAACTGATTTTGTACCATCCATTCAGCACTATGGAGTAAATATAAAACTCACCCAGAAACAGCCACCTCAACCTACAACTGCACATATGATCCCTGACTCTCTACTATGGAGGTCTGCAGAGGAGTCTCTGCAGCAGAGAAGTCTGATGACACAGACTTACATACCTATGCATGTAGTTGTGTGTCTGACTGTGTACTTTTCTCTTTGTGTTTAGGAGGACACTGATGGAGATTATGGGAAGGCTCTGCTGTATCTCTGTGGTGGAGATGATTAACTGTGCTGTTTATTCACTTATTGGTTTGGTTATATCAACTCCTGATTGCTATTGCTATTTATTCATACCCTGATGAACATTCTTTCTTACAGGAAAGTTATTTTATATGTTTTATATTAGCTACATGAGTAAGTTTCACTCAAACTGCAGAAGAGTTTTCTTTCAGTTTTACTTTTATGTGTTTATGATTATCAGCAACTAAGGAAGCCTGCAGAGGCTTCTGTAACATCTTCAGCAAGGTTTATAAATGTATTATGTGTGATGTTTTGTGTATTTATTTGAAATAAACATTTCTGTCATTACTTTTTTTACTCCCGATGTCAGAAGGGCCACTTTGCTAAGGCATTTGTTTACCAGTAGATGGTGTAATTGTAGCAGCTCAGTCCTGTTTGCAGACCTGGTGAAGGGAGGACCTAAACCAGACTAAACCTATAATAAAAATATTTTTTCCACCTGTTTCAACGAAAGCCCCATTACAAACATTACAATCTTGAATCCTAATATTACTAGTTATTTGATGAGACTCTTCAATGGTCTTTGCAAACACACTAGCTGGGTTGACTAGACATTTAGGACTTTTTATAGTCAATGTTTCCGATCCTGAAAACAAGCAATTGCAGTTTGAGCATAGTAAATATAAAAGAATGCACAGTAGTCTTAATGAAAAGAGTCATTACAAATCTTTGTTTCTATGAATATCATGATTCTGAACATCTAAAGTCATTTAATGTCTTTATTAATTCCATGGGCTACAAACTAACAGACTAAAAATGGTTTAATCAAACATATTCATCATGACCATGTGACCAGACTGGTCCTAACAAGTCCTAATCTGAGAATGAGATTCTGCTACAGTTTGATCTGAATGCACTTATTTCATGTTCTGAGTGCATTACTACTTGTGCAGGCATGTGCACTTTCAAACCCTAAATCTGCTCGCTAAACCTTTATCACGGCATTCTTAGTGTAAAATCTGTAGAAAACCCCCAATATTATATCGTCTAATATCTTTTCAATTCTTCTGCCAATCAAAAGGCAGGGTAGCAAGGTGGAATATCAGACCACCTCAGTCCACATGAAAAAAGATCAACAGGTTCCTTCCACCTGGAACTAAAATATAGGAACTAAAAGATTCCCGCGGAGCAACATGTGCGTGCAGAAAGCGTTTGAATTATACTTAGAAGTTAAAGTCAGAAGAGAACAGTATGTGGCACTGATTGCACCCAAAAGCACTCATTCACAGAAATCACTGCCTATAGGTTATCACTTTGTTGTGCCAGTGTAAGGAACATTTTGTAAAACACTTCACTATCTGATTTCAATTCTGGTTTAATCCCGAAAAGCCCACTGTTGTGACAGTGAGCAAAGAGTATCTAAGGTTTTCAGTATAATTCAATGACTGACCTATAAACCACAAACAAAAGCCTTAAAGGAGGATGAAGACTGAATATGTGTAATTATCACCTCTAATGGAGTGATTATGGAGATGTGTGTCATTATAGAAAAGCATGTCAATATTTTGAAACTGAGGTACTTTCATAAATAGGTGTGTAGCTTGTGATTGAATGAATGCACAGTTTGATCAGTGAATTAAATGTAAGGTGCATGGAGAGCTCACGTGAGGTACATGTTCGGGACCTTTAAAACGATTCACATGCAGTATGTGGCCAGCCTTGCCACGGTCAGCAGAAGATTCACCGCATTCTTATACTGGGCAGAGTTATGCAGTACCGACTACACTTATAACATGCTGGAATTAATCACTACTGTACTCTATCAACCTATTACATTCACTTCACTTTCACAGTTCATATCAAACCCTGTTGTTGTCTGTTTTACAGGTGGGTGTGTTTGAATAGTTGGACTGCAGAGTTCTAGGCTAATCTTATTCTGTGGAAAAAATTAAGAATGCACAAGTTTGTGGCAGACTTCCACATATCTGGTGAGACCACACTTGGGACCAACATAAATTGATCACAGTTGGAGACTAACAGAAAAGCTGCAGAAATAAACGCTCTGAAGAATAGTGCAAGGTTCCTTATGGAAAATGAAGAGTTGCTGGTTTAAATCCTTGACTGAGCATTATACATTTGTTTTATACACTATTTTACATATATCAACAAACTAAACCAGCGCTACTAACCCACTGAAGAAGAACAGCATTATATGAGTGTAATGGTGGAGAAGCAGGCAGTACAGCATTGGCAGCAGTTTGAACCTTATGTTTGGTCCTAACAGGTTGGGTCCTACACGTGCAGGATAGTTATGAGCCTGAGGGAACATGCCTTTCTTTGCCAACATGATCCACATTCCAAAGTAAAGTTTGCACCCTGCAGTCGTGATATAATGACTGTACATAGGGCCATTAAGGCTTAGCACCATGCTGATGCATTTTTTCAGTCTCCATCTGTGCTGCAGAATTATAAAATGCCATTACCTTTTTGCGGTAACACTGCAAAAATGATTTCACCTTCAGCTGTGTGTGTGTGTGTGTGTGTCTGTGTATGTGTGTGTGTATGATATTCATGTGTTTGCATGCTCCCCAAATCCAACCAGTAGAATGCATTTTAGGAGTTTGTGTCACTTTAGTTAGCTACACTTCAATGAACGTTATTTTACAATGTTCAAAACAATAATTTACTGCATTATGACAGCATATTGAAACCTCTATGTTGTTCTGAAAGTTCTGGCCATATTACAGAAAGTATGTAAGCATGGCACCCAGCCAGAAAACACACACACACACACACACACACACACACACACACACACACACACACACACACACACACACACACACACGCTCCAGTCAGCTTTCACAACAATTGCCTTGCACCATTCAGCTTCCGAAACTACTCCCTTCTCCCCAGTTCCAAATTTTCTACTTATTGATCATCATGTTCACTATATTTAAATCGCACAGGTGCCAAACTCCAGCACTCTGCATTTAGCAAAGTTGCTGCTTCCTCATCGCTGCTTCTGCTCAAGCCTACAGCTCATCTTCCACACCTTCCCCAGACTTGCTTTTTATGCTTTTTCTCATGGCTTTTGTGATATTAATAAATCCTGCCTTTTTTCGCCACCACGCTCATCACGCTCCTGCGCCGAAATGTTATATTCGGCTACTGGCAAACTTTGACATCTCTTACAGTTTAAGCTGCGCTCATGTCTTATAGACGGCTCTGGCCTGAAGTATCATGAGAGTGAACTCCTGATTATTATATGTTCCAAACTGAAATTGGGTCAATATCTTTTAGGCTATAATGTCAGTATCTACCAAGTTAAAACTGCTTCACTAGTTCAGTATTTAACATTTTGTTGTGTCTGATCATGAATAGTTAATCCAAAACTTTGGAAATAAACCAACTGCCTTGCACACAGTTGAAATATACTGAATGACAATTTTACACTAATTAATCAGCAGTGTAAACTGGTTTACATCTGTAATACTGCATTTAAGACATGCCGATACTTTAAATCTATTAAAAGATCCCTTGCTACTGAACAGTTATAAGGACTGTTGCTAGTATGCACTTGTTTGAGCTGTGAAGACATGCACCCATGATACACAATAGGAGGCATGTTGGCTGGAAGAGGAAGCTTTCTTTTTGTCAGATCTACACTGCAATTTTATCCTTAAGGACTGTCACCCATTAACCATGCCCAGACTCAACTTTACAGTAGACAGTGCCAAAAGCTTTTTACAGTGCATGTTTTTTGTGTGTTTGTCACTGAGATCATGTCATCTACCCAAGAATACAAGAAAATCATTAAGTGCAAAAATGTAATGTAAAAATGTAAATTTTATTAGTCAGAACAAAAGAGGAACAGAAACTTAGAAAGGAACACAAGTTTCTTAGATTATAAAACTGCAAAAGTAGATTATAAAACTAAAAGGTCCCCTTCAGTCTTCCTTAGGAGCTTATGAGCCTGTTTGTAAATTAAAGCCATTTAGGCTACCATTCAGCAATTTTCAGTCTCGACCATAGCAAAGAAAAAGGTGCACAGCGAAGACCAAGCGCCTCCACAATAGTCTTCGGCCAATTTCTGTCTGTCAGCAAGATCCGCACACGACTTGTTTCTTGGCTGTGGCTGAAGCGGTATCTGAGGTGCGGTGCTGAGCTTGAAGTGTGCGTCCTTAGGGGCATTTCGACACACACTAGTTTGGACAAGCTCTTTACTGTTATGACACGGCTTCTTTAGCCTTTTCAACGACCGCACGATCTGCTTCCAATACACTTTGGCTCTGGACGCGTACTCTGGACATGATCTTGGTTTCGCTGTATACTCGCAGTCGAACGTCTTGGTCCTCTTTTTACAGCTGATGTCCAGGACAAATACATCAATACCCGTGGCTACCCACGTGCATCGCGTCTTGTCTGGAGTTGAAAACCGGCCTGTGAACGTGCCGTCACTCGAGTCTTTAGACCCACTCTCATTCCGATCGCGGGGAGGCAGCGTTGCCTTGGCAGCCGAGCTGCCCTGCTTTTCTCTTCTTTTCCCCTTCCTATTTTCTCCCCTTTTCGTGTTGATCGCCTGACTGTCCACCTGCAGGAACTGTTGCGCAATGCAGACGAAGATCAATACCAGAGCGATGCCTTTTACGCACATCATTCTTTAGGATTAACTCTGGAAAACCTGCCGAGAATATGACTCAAATCAAACGGGAAGAAAAAAAAAAACCCAAAATACGTATCCTATTTGCCACATCGATTTAGAAGAAAACAAGTACCCCTATTGCAGCTTATTTATGGTATTCATGTAAATATATGGCATTTTAAAACACTTATAAGAAAGCATGCCTACCTTGGAACGCATGGAGTAGAATGCAGTTGTGTTTCTTGACACCTGAACTTCTCGTTCGTGGTCTTTATAGCGCTCCTTCCGGGCCACACGCTTCTATCTAAACCTTCTAACTTTCACAATTTCGCGCGCGCGCGCGCGCGCACACACACACACACACACACACACACACACACACACACACACACACACACACACACACACACACACACACACACGCTTGTAGGATAATCTCCTGCAGGAATGTTAATTTCATAGGCCAGAAACTTGATTTGGCTTGTCCACACTGTTGAAGAACAACGAGCTGTTGTTCGTTTTGCCTTGTATTCTTATTTTTCCTAGAAGGGACATATGGCTACGTGTTATTTTAAAGGCCGTAGTGAAAATGTTTCGCTTTTAAAGTGATTTCGTCAAAGATTATTTATATGCACGCTGTGTCAAAATACACTCATATTACGACATTGAAATATCACTTATATTAGTGACCAAGAGGACAGATAATTCCATTAAATTGAAATGCGCCATTGCAGTCATTTGTTTTAAACACACCAGCTGTTGTCTGATCGAACATTTTAGACATATTAAACCGTTGAATACTGGAAGTCGTAATCCTGCGTTCTACATCCTACGTTCTCGCTGTGTGTACATTCTTAATGATTTTGTTGATTTTTAAAAACAATATCTTGAAAATAAAAGCGTGACAAGAGCAAATCATGGATTTGGACTATTTTTATTGAATAATGCGCTTGAGAACCAGATACATTTTTTTAGTTGCGTCAGCAGTGTCCACTCACAACGTCTGACATATACATTTGGTGCTAGGTGTTGACGTTACTGGCTATAGGTCATTTTATGATCTTGTGCTTACTATGAAATGTAATCCAGTCATTTCCGCTGAATATTAAGTGAATCAGATATTTATATCGCTAATATTAATATAGTTTGTACTAATTAAAGTACATAACAAATTAAATCTGACTACTGTGGGGTTTCATAAATTAAATGAATGCTAATCTTACACTAAGAGAGAATAATGCCCAGAATGGAATAGGACTAATGCTTGAATTAATAAAATAATTACTGTATGTCCAGACATAACAGGAAATGCCCTAGACGTGCATATGTGTGATTATGGAAAAAGACATGTTACGGGAACGGTCAGACAGAGGTGACGGCTGAGATGGAAAAACAGAAAAGCAGAAGTGGCTGAAGGTGAAAAAACTATAAGTCTGTCTGTTGCAAAGTTATGCTTTAGATCTCACTCATCTCCAGAGCTCTGCATTAATAAAAGGCCACAGGGTAACGCACTGGTTCCTGTCTCTTCTTTCCTGCATCAACGGACACGACACTACCTATCCAGGAGTACCCTACTTCCCCTTAAGTATTTAACTGTACATACTTAAAATCAGAGATTTTAACAGCCTCCATACCAAAGCACATACTCTGTGTAGTATAGATAAACCTGAGATGATGCATTTGCTCTTTTTCATAATGTACAAGACAGCAGACAGTAAATTTAATTTGGGGGCGTTTATGCACTTGTCAAAAGCTAAACCATATCACCATTCAGGCAAACACAGGCCTTGCAGTGAAATGCTACAAACCAACAAGTTATCACAGCCAGCATTTCAGCTTGCTTCACATGATCTGCGTGAGGACGTGGTGCAGGTTGTTGCTCCAGGGACGGTGTGTGTGCAACCCAGGGCGAGGGCCACCCACATGAAAAAGAGTGCACTGGCACAGACCCACACAGTGGCAGGTGGAGACACAAAGCAGGAGCAGCTGTACACTACCTGTCCCTTTGTAGGCACTGTGACCTTCCACCATTATTTAGAACTATCAGTCACTGGGAGGGTGGAGCGGGGGGCAATTAAGTTTTTATATAAAGAAAGGCGCAGGAGCAAGCCTTCAGAAGCATGTATGCATGTAAGGGCAAAACATTGATGGCATTCATTCAAATCTGAAACTCTAATGGCACGCTATGCAACTGGAACAACGCATGGCAACTACTGGAGTTGTGTTTATACACTCCTTCTTGGCTTTTACCTTCACTGGCTTCAAGAGGTCAGGACATCATATTAGAAATGCATTGTTATAGGTCAAATGAGTTGGATTTCCTTCTGTGAATTAATAATAACCAAACGTTACAGACTTTAAAAATATATTGTTGCCAAAATGCATGAAGTACTGGTTACAATTGAATATAGAAAGACTGTGGTAACTGACAGCACTGAATGATTGCTATTTTGCATTTACATCAATAATGTCAGCATAATGTCTGCAGACATGTATATCAGCAATATGTTGAGCTATTATAGAGATTTTGTGTCAATTCATAATCATTCAAATAAAATCTGTCACAAACCTGGTTAATTTGTAAATTAATTTATCCTTATTTAATACCTGATATTTGTGATTACATATGTAGTAAAATGCAGCTGATCTGATTAATACAGCAGTTGGATCATCTTACGTCATGTATACTAATTTTATTAAACAGAAAATGTATGAAGTGTAACTATGTGTAAGACGTTATTACCTCTTGGTATGTAATCAAGTGTCACAATAGTAGTTCTTCATGAATTAATCATGAATTAATCATGTTAAAAAAGCTGAAAGTTCATGTTAAAGTTTGTTTACCAACTTTCTGAGTAGTGTTAGTCCTGTACACTTATTGGTAATTAGCACTCCATTATCAATAATACACAATCTGTTGCTTCTCATTGTTTATTAATGTGGGTAAGAGCAGTGACATTGACTTTCACTTTACTTCTGGCTAAGCTGCAGGATTTCATACCTTAGACACACAAATCGGCAAACACGGCACTTGAGTTGCGACCCGGAAAATTGAAAGCACCCAGGACATTATTTCAATTTAGAATTTTATTCACAATATTTTACAGTTTGGGCAACCTGTCTGCTTGGACTTGAAGACCAGCCATGTTGATGATCAGCACCCATGGCTGCTAAACCCCACCAGGCAAGCTACAGCTGCACCTGGCAAAGAAGAACAATGCAGGACTTAAATGGGCAGTAGGAATTAAATGGGGGGTAAGAATTAGGGAAAACACTTTTTTTTTCAAGAGACTTGCATAACACTGGCATGTACATTTCACATGTTTTAACACACGGTAAACCATTGTGAGCAAAAAATATCAAGCACCTGACATTATTATTATCAACAGAACTAGCAATAATATAGAAATGGTTGGTGATAATTGCTGATAATATACTATGACAAAATAGCCATTATAATAACCTTCAAGTAAGGTGTTCATAGAAAGTGAATCATAATCTTTTGTAAATTTCCTCCTGGTTATCACTTGTTCAAAAACATACAAACATTTTTGAGATACATTACATTCAAACATTTGATAGTTTGTCAGTGACAGTAATTTCAAAATCCAAAACTCTGTAACCACAATATTGATGCAAAAAAAGACTTAAGTCCTGAGATCTACATTAAAAACAGGTTTTGGTGTCAAAGAGCAATTTCTTTTATGAGAACTACATAACTATAACTATAGTAGTTCAGCCTCAAGCTGACAAATTCTTCCTGTTAGTATCACAATGATGGCAGTATTGATAAACTCACTATTCATTAATGTAAACTAAATTACACCACCACTGCCACATTCCTGTTTCCCCAAAGAGTTACAGAGGTTACGGCTAGCATTTCAATTCATATTTTGCAGAATTTCAGAATCACAGTGGTGATCCGACAATGGCAATCCAATTTTCTTTTGCTGCTAACCAGAGATCACACAGTCCACCCAGTCTTCCATGGGAGGAAAACTGGTTGGTTGACCTCAGTCACTGTGATAAATAGCATGAAATAAAATGCAAAACAATAACGGCAACAGTTTCTTCAGTCCAGGAATGGGCTTCTGCATTATGATGATAGCACTAGTGCATATATGATCACTTAGAGCAAATTACTTATATGTATATTTTGTGTAATGTTAGTGGCTCACTGGCAATTGGCCTTTGATAACATGGTCTCTTTAAACAAGAATGAATGAAGTTGAGAAATGTTGAGACTTGAAATCCAGAAAAGGTATTATGACCACATCAACCCCCTTCCCCTCAAAAATAACCCCAAACCCAAAGTCAGGAACAAAGTTGTTATGAAAGCTGCTGCAGTTGATCTGTCAATGGCTGTAAACAAAGCCCCAGACATACAGTAGATAAGGGTCAGGAGGCCTCCCTGACGCTGTAACTTGTGTAACATTGCTATAATGATTCAGCAATTTCTTGGTGAAAAGTTCTCTGAAAAACATCCATGAGGCATTGTAAAGCAGCAGGAGGTGGAACGGTTCGGAATGTTGAGTTCAGATGGTGACTCCAGACTCCAGACCCATCTGATGGTGACAAAACTGGTGGGGTGGGGGGTCTGGAATGAAAAATACAACAGAAAGGTATAACAAGGAGTTAAGATGACAGAAGAAAAAAAAATGCATTCTGTTTTAAAACAAGACTAAAACTCACAGGCCAGAGAGGTTTGAGGCCATTTCAGTTCCACTGTCCAATAGTACTAGAAGAAGAACAGGATAGATGAATAATCTGATAGGTGAGAGAGTGTGAAAGATCAGATAAATTGTGAAAGAACTTTGAAAGTTGACAGCAACATGACAAACAGAAAGCATGGTGGCAATGTCTGTTTACAGAGCTGTTAAAGATGTTTGAGGTCAAACATTGATAGGCCAGGGTGAAACAGGCCAGTAGTTCATTATTGCCTCTGGATTCACACAGTACAGATCTTCACAGGTGCACAAATTGTGACACATGTAAATGACAGTGTGACATGCTTTTAGTTGCAAATAATGACAGAAAACAAACAAAAAAGACAGATATGAAGGAGAGGATTTATGGTTAGTGTTAATGGCAGTGGTTAATGCTGTGCAAAGTGGGTAAACCAACACGCAGTCAATAATAAAAATGAGCTGACAGTGGTCACATGTACAAAACATGCAATATTACCACTAAAAAAACTAATCATGCTAGGTGGACAGACAAAATGAGTCCATCTCATTTTAGACTTTCAGCCAGTACATTTCTGGAGTATTGGGGGAAAAACAAACAACAACAACAACAACAACAACAACAAAATCACCCACTCCTAGTGTGCGTCACCAGTCGGCGTGGCGGGGGGGTGCTGACGCCCGTGGGAAGCGGTTCGTGGTGTCATAGGTGGGAAGGCTTGGGACACAAACGGAGACAGTCAACATCAGGCCAGAGTCTGTTCAGAGTCTGTTCCTCTAAGAGACCCTTCTTCCCCTTCATAGCCCTCTCATAGCCCAGTGTACCAGGAAAGCAAGGTGTCAGCTTTCACATGCTGCACACAGCAGCCCAACATGGGCACACACACACCTCCCCAGAGACTCGCTTTCCATGCATGATTTAACTCTAAAGTTTGAGCTAGCTACCTAAAACACATTACTGAGGAGGATTACAGTGAATCATTGTGATTTTACCTCTAGCTTGTTTCATCTAAAAAAAATCAAAGCATGTATAAAAATGGATTAACAGTTTGAATGTCTACTTTGGTAGTAGAATGCTTGCTGGATCTAGGCTGAGGACTTTTTCAGACTGAGCTCTGTGGGGCTTGTGCTGTGTGAGTCTGTCAGACTGTGCATCCTGAGCCCCTTTACACAACTGTGTCTCAGGCCGTCCTGGACAGAGACCATTCTGACAAGCATGCGGTTAGTGGTGGTGAATGGGCAGGTGATGTGCCCACTGCAAGTAAAATGGGCATGTTAGTTTCATTGGACACACATGCAAGGAACATGCTGCATAAGACACATACACACACACACACAAATGACAAAGAATTAAATCAAAGTGATTAGCGAAGGTTTATCACTGCAGCATGTTGAGATGGTGCAGTTTTGAGCATGCGGTGTGTGCCAGCACGACCCCTGTCAGCACCATCGTTGCCGTGCAGGTGTCAGATGACCCAGTGAGGTAGCAGTGAGCCCCAGCCCTTACGCTAATACAGCGCAGGAAGAGAAAAACAAGAAGGTCTTAATGGTTGACTTTCTGCAGGGCTGCTCACAGAAAGAGCAGGTTTGCACCCAGCATGCCTTGTCTTTCTTACACCACAGTCTTGCATGCAAGTCATTAGAGTTCCATCCAGTCAGTGCAGGGGGCTTTGGTTGTTTTTACCTTGTCATTACAGGGTTTTGGATACCTTGTAAACGTTCATTATAATAACCATTATTACCAATTTCCATACTGAAACAAAATATTAAATACAAACAAATCATAAACAAAATATGGCATGAGACAGATGACATGCAGCTGGGCAGCATGGGCTGGGCTTAGTGTGATCAATGTGGGCATATGCAGGTGAGTGTAAAATAGTTTAGGTATAACTTTCTCAACAAATGTAACAGTGTAAAATGTAGAGGAAATTGTATTCAGTATGTTTTTATAGGATGGTTTTAGCAGCCCTTTATTTTACAAAAGGGATTTTTTCTTTTTTCTTTTTTAAAGACAACATACAAAGACAAGCAACACCCTTCACCGGAGAAGCATTCCAAGACTAAAAGCTTAAACCAGCACCACAAAATTAGCAGAGTGATTTCTGTACAAAACAGGTATAAATATCTGATTAATGAGTTTCTCAAAAAGGAGCATAGGAGAAGAATGGGAAAAAACAGCTTACGTTTTCATGGGAATTGTCTCAATGCTAAAAAGATATAAGACAAGCAAAAAAATTAATTATCGGGATGAAGATGAAATTGCACTGGAGAGAGAAGAACAGTGACATAGCTTAGATGTCAAAATAAAAGTCTCCAGTCAAGACACTTAGTGACTTCTCTATAGCAATGTGTCATTACTGTAAGTGTATGCAAATGATCGAAAAACACCAAAAGGAGAACATTTAATATGTACAATTTTTAAAGTGCAAAGTGCGTGACAGAGAGAAATGGAAAACATGGTGAAAGATGGAAATAGCAAAAACTGGTTATCATAATGTGAAATGCCAAGTCCCTGAGACAGAGGAACTGGAGAGAGTTAGCAGAGGGAGAAGAAAGACAAAGAGACAGGGATAAAAGGTTACTATTTCTATGAAATAGTGAAAACAAAGAATAGTGATGAGATATTTTATCTTCAGTACAACAGAAACAGGCATCTACTGCTCATTTTGACCATCTGCAAACTAGTCAGTGGTTTGGCATTATAAATGACCTACTTTGCCAACAGATTGATAATTATGTCCCCCATACTGTGTACCACCATGCAGCCACTGAAGATGGCATAAAGCTATGAGAATGTGTGGGTGGTGTAATGCGCTGGGTGGGGGGATGCTCACTCATCATAGACATCCTCCGTATCCATACGGCGGTAGAACTTGGCCAGCCTAACAGACAGGATAATACTGGGGAGAAGGAAGAGTGTAGAGCAGCCCAGGCCGAACCAGAAGGTGTTCTGAGACACACAAACAAAGAACAAGCTTCCATTGTTCAAGTAGATACGACAGATCAAAGCCTTGCACTAAATGACAATGCACAGATAAAGGTGAGGAGAAGGCTGTCCACATTATCATGATCAACCCATTAAAGGAGCTGCATATAAGATTAAAGGAGGAACGGTCCTTGGAGAATAGATTCTCATAGATTTGGTACTAGTTCAGTCAGGCATATCCTGAGTCTCTTTAGATCTGTGAGGTGTAATCCATAACCATATAACCCATGAGCTGTTTGAAATCTGAAATGAGACACTTCAACTTTAAAAAGATGTAGACATCCAGAGATTCACAGGGCCTTAAACAGAAGCCAAAGAGAGAGAGAGCTGTGACCCTTTATTGGCTTTCTGGAGTGAGAGTATTAGCTAATTACTCCTGTTAGTTAGAGGGCCACAGTGCTTCATGCTGTTTGAATGTTGTGCTGTATCATGTAAGATGTTCCATGTCAAGAGCACACAGGACAAACTTGTGGGGCCTGTGGAAGGTATCTGGTGATCATACGCTCAAAATGGCATAAAAGTGCTGTACTGCATTTGGCTTCTAGAGTCAAACTACAAAAATTTTAAATGTTACATCTTTTTTATTTATTTATTTTTTATAAATGTGTAGCAGTGGTGTGTATAGGTATGTAGCATAAAGAACAATTAGCCATTTGTATATGCCATCTCCTGAAAGGTCAAATACTTCTAGTCATCCCATCTCACACATGTACACTGCTGACAAAGAGCCAAACCACAGACTCATCCACAAACACAGAAGTCATTCCTCCCTAAGCTTTCCTGCGATGGCCACTGGGGGGGAGGGGGCTACTGTCATCCACACATATGTAGTAACTCCTGGATGGTCTCTTTTTTGCTCAGAAGTTGTCATGTGATCCTACTCTATCCATGTGGGCTGTGCACATGAGCATCAGTTGTGCAGAGGTTACAGTGGTCATGGACTTATAGTTTAATAAGTCAAGAGTCTGATCACATTTATTGGCTATTGCCAACAAATCAGGTACCTAGGCCTAGGTCGCGCTAAGGCTAATGTTAATGCTTCAGATAAATGTGTAATGCACTAAGGTTCTCAGTCCAGACCTGGGGGCACTGTAGTCCTAGACTAACCAGTTCAATTGTACTATGAGCTGGAACGCAGTCGATACGATACGCGGCCTGGTGAGAGGACCCCGGGGTGGGATTGAACAGTTCTGTGCTAAACAAGTACAAATGTGAATGCATGTCTTTCCATAGTTCCATAGCCCTGTAATCCTTCCAAGTGGTCAACAACTTGTCTGTCCTTTCTATGTTTGATTTGGAGGCTGAGTTTGAAAGAAAGTGCTCACCATGGAGTCCATGAGGAAACTGCAGGCCAGGATCTCGGCAGTGTCCACGATGTTACTCAGAGGTTTACAGGTGGCCACATCCATTTCCAGCTATGGGAGAGCACAAAAATACTTGAAATGCTTGTAAACAAGTCACTAGTACCAACATGCACAGGGCGTTTGGCTGCCGTAAAGAAGAATAAGGAAGGTTTGTATTTCAAGACTATAGATGTGCTCAGTCATGTCACCTCATTATTATATTGCAATACTCACAGATGTCTTGACCCAATCTATATACTGTTGGAAGTAGCTAATGATGGTCTGCATGTACTTCTCTGTTTCCTGCAGATGGTATATCCCACCAATTAATCACCTTGTACACAGTTAACACTTCCTTAAAGACAGTTGAATTTGCTTTCACCAGTACCTGATTGACAACAAATGTTGCATTCTGGGAGACAAGGAACTGGGCAGCGTCGATGGCTGTAAGTACATCTGAGACTTTGTTCTGAAAGAGGCACTTTAGTCACAACGTGGTTGTACTAAAACTCTATTAAGTGGAGAACAGTGAGGGAGAAGTGACTCACCTGTAGATCTGATGCTGTTCTTTCCAGAAATCTGATGCTCTGGTTCAGAGTGTCCTTGGATAAGGAACAAAGCAGAGACATCATATAATAATATTAAATAATATTCACTAATTTCCACTTTGGTGATATTAAAAACACATTAATGGTGAAACAAATCCTGCCAGTCTCCTTATTTTTGCATATAAATATTGAGCCTTCATCAACTTACATTCAGATAACTATTACCTGAATTATCCTTAACATTTAAATTTACGACATTTAGCTGACGCTTTTATCCAAAGTGACTTACAATTCTGAGTGAACACAACTTGATCAACTGAGAGTTAAGGGCCTTGCTCAGGGGCCCAGCAGTGGCAACCTGGCAGTGGTGGGGCTTGAATTGGCAACTTTCTGATTACTAATTAAGTACCTTGCCAATGACAATTAACCACATTTTACAATGACAAATGATATTCTGCAATGGATTTATATCTAGTGAAGTACTACATACGGTCAAACAAAAAAGCCCAGAACATTTTATCACAGAGTATGAAAGTATCTGTGTTCATCTAAGATAAGATTTGAAACATAAGAATGGTTACCATGAACTGTTGAATGGGGATGACCTGCTTGGTGTAGATTTGATGAAGAGTCCTGGTGTGATCCATTACTGAAGTCTTTAAAGATCCTTCATCCTGGGAAACACAGTCACAGACAGCCATGCAATGCAGGGTTAATAATGGGCAGAATAAGAAACTTTTTATTTTCTTGGGCTACATATTTGCATTGCTGAACCTTCTTTCCATATTTACAGAAGAGTGGAAGAAAATACAGAAACCGAAAGCAGCAGTACTATGCGATGTTAGTGTTCCTGCAGAAAGAAAAGGGGCTGCTCCATTACCACATGATGGATGGCTTGGCTGGTAATTGAGGTCTGAGCCAGAGCTTGACCCAGAGCCTCTGAGGGTGTGCACACCTGCAGGAAGTATAGACTTCACCAGCTACACTACTGTACTAATAGCCCCTGGACTCAGACCTTACATCACAAATGCAGATTGGAGTACTGGACCCCTAAAGCTGCGATGGAATGTTCTAGAAATGCTTCCAGTGGCTGGCTTAAATGTCAGAGCAGATCTGAATAAAGAGCATTATAATGATCTGTAAATGTTCAGCAAATTAAATGGAAGACTGATCGTTGGCCTTGTGTAATGCGATGCTCTTGCACAGCAGGACTGTGGGATGGAATACCAGCGAGAAGCAGCTGACTTTGCTGAAGCGTTTTTTTTAGCATTTGCATAAAGTGGAACTCACCATATTGTGGGCTTCAGTATCCAGGTCATTGGAAAATGACAGCAAATCAATATGGGTCACTCCTTTATTGATCTGCAGGAAGCAAGCAAGTATGAGGAATCTGATTTAAGGTCTCACTAATTGTCACTTTTTGCTCTCTCTCTCTCTGTGTGTGTGTGTGTGTGTGTGTGTGTGTGTGTTTGCACAGTGGTAACTTCCTATAGATAAATGTTCAACATTATCAAAATGACATTGCAAAGCTCCCTAATACATTGTCTCTCAGTTAGGGTATAAAATTCCTTTTCAAAACATACTTGGGGCAGAATGATAAGGGAGAAAACCACTGCTAAAAAATTATTTTACAGTATGAAGTGCAGTATGAAGATGTGAGTTTATGCAGAAGATGAGAGATGTCATTCATCTAAAAGTATGTGTGTGAGTGTGTTTGCCAGTGTGTCTGTGTGTGAGTCAGCATGCATGCATATGTGAGACTATACCTCCTCCAGATATGCAGCAAAGTTGATCTCTTCAATCCCAGTCTCGGTGAAGCTGAGGAGATTCTGTTTGCCCTCGGAGTCTAGTAGAATGATTGACCTCAGATCGATCTTCATGCCCTCAAACTTGTGTGACACATCCTTAGTGTACTAGTGGTGGAAGAGAAAATCCTACATGAAAATCTGCCTGTCTGGACAGATGTACACAATAAGAATCTGTCACTGGGATCGTCACCGGGAAACGTGCCACTCTGCTTCTTAGTCACAGTGCTGCACAATGAGCTTAGCATTCCAGACTTCAACACTCCTGATACAAGTGCCCAGCTAACCTACAATCACTCTGAGTGTGATTTCTGGAATGGAAGACCTGAGGTTTTCTGCAAACTCCAGGTTAACAGATCTGGGTCAGTTGCTAAAGCTGCTTTCTGGAGTACCCTGCAGCTTTCCAGCTGACTGTAGTTTTCAGGATGGAGAACAGGGCAGGGTTTCATTGATCTGGGATCAGTTGAGGAATTTACATTTGTAAATGTAAATGTAGGAATATGCTGCGGAGTGAGCTGGTGGGGTGAAACAGAGGCTAATTCTCCTCCTCACAGCTCTGGTCTTGCTCAGTGTCAGAGATGTTTTCTTATGGTGACAGTATTCCATATGGTCTAAGGCTGATCGAGCACTTGAATTAGATTAAGAATGTTTTTGATAGTGGGGCACTGTTTTGTTATTTGCTTCTTATTCCATTTCTATAAATAGCAGCTGAGGTATGAAGAGGTTTATATGTTTGCTAACAGTGTTTCCCAGGGTTATTGGAACATGCATATGGTGAGGTTAAAAAAAATAAAAAATTCACTCTGTTCATGAAAGAGCACAATCACAGCTTTCAAATTAATCATTACAGCCACATGTTGACAGAGATGAACAGATCCAGCATTCAAGTTGGAAACTTGGACAAGGCTTTTGAAAAGCATGTTTGGAAAGAACCACTCAAGAAATGGAGTATATGTGCTGATTAATGATTCTCATATAAGGTCTAACACCACTTAGGTGTTCTAAGCTTTTAATCTACATACCCTACTGGTGTTGAGTAAGGGTAAGATATTGAATATCCTATCCAGGTGAAGAGTCAAATAAATGCCTCTGTTCTTCTTACAGTTACTGAGAGAGAGAGAGAGAGAGAGAGAGAGAGAGAGAGAGAGAGAGAGAGAGAAAGAGAGAAAGTGAGAGAAACAGGGAGTGTTTAAAGGTGGAGAAAGAATAGAGTTAATGCATAATTAACACCTACAATTCAATTATCTGCTTGTCTTCTAAACCTTCGCTGTTTGTCTTTGCAACGGCTGCATTGTTTGTACACTTCAACAGATTTTTTTTCAGTCTTTGCTGGCCTCTGCTTTTCATGGTGTTAGATATCACTGATAGAGCACTCACTTTCATTTCGTTTCTGAATTCACACAGGAGCATCAGGTGGCACACTGGACTGACACCACTGAAATGGTGTATAATCTCATGTGAAGACACAATGCAACACATATCAGTTACATGTACAATGTTTTCTATTGCCTGGTTCTCATATAAACAGAATGACTCAATGCCCTGGTTTACCTTTAAATTTGAACTTAATGCCCCCCCACCCCCCAAAAAACATTCATCTTTTAATTGAATGCTCATCTTCATGAGCATGTGCTCAGGTTTACACCTATAAAGGTTTTGCGCTGTGAGGTCTACATTAAAATCTGCCTGTCTGGAGAGATGTACATAAGAATCTGTCACTGGGATTGTCACTGGGAAGCATGCCGCTTTGCTTCTTAGTCACAGTGCTGCACAATGAGCTTAGTGTTCCAGACTTCAACACTCCTTATACAAGTGCCCAGTTAACCTACAAACACTCTGAGTGTGATTTCTGGAATGGAAGACCTGAAGTTTTCTCATGTGAGGACACAATGCAACACACATATCAGTTACATGTACAATGTTTTCTATTGCCTGGTTCTCATATAAACAGAATGACTCACTGGCCTGGTTTACATTTAAATTTGAACTTAATGCCCCCACACCCCCCAAAAATCATTAATCTTTTAACTGAATGCTCATCTTCATGAGCATGTGCTCAGGTTTACACCTATAAAGGTTTTCTGCTGTGAGGTCCACATCAGGATCATGGTACAGGTAGCCAGGGATGAAGTTTCTCCATTCAGGGTTGACCAGATATGGAGTGTCCAACACCTAAACCAAAGAGTAAACAAGCCAGCTTCAGTGAGGGCCCTTAGGAATGAGCTGCCCCTCATTCTGAAGTTACAAGATCATTATAGTCTGCTTGGTTCCATGAAGTGCACTGTTGTAATAACTTATCTTCCGGATTTATAGTTCAAAGATATCTTAAACAGAATGAGGATATAATATAGGACAAGGTATTGCTCAGGTTTCGCTTTCTCACCTTGAACAGCTGTCTGGAGTGGAAAGGTTCACACATCAGCTTCTCCACGTTCCCCCCTAACACAAACGTGGCTGTCACCACTCCCATGAGCACCCAGGAGAACAGGAAGCTGAAGCCCACGCCGCTGACAGACGCAGGAAGAGGGTGACAGAGGGTGAGTGGATACAGTGAGTCTTTCCTGTTGTTCGAATGCCTCTAATAGAGCACACTTCTAAAATCATTCTGAACCCAGCAGTGGCACTCACGCCATGAGCAGATTCCCTCCAGTGTTGGACACACAGCCGCGTGTTGTCGGAGAGGCATGTCGGTCATATCCCAGAATTCCACATAGCAGACCCAGGAAGTTGAAGGCTAAGATGAGCACTACCAGGCAACACAGGGTGACACAGCCGACCCACCTGCAGTTGGCACGTGTTAAACAGAAAGAACGGAAGGAAAGGAAAGACACAAGTAAACTAAGCATTACAATCGCAGTAAAGAATTTACATTCATTTTTTAAACATTCATTGCACAGGACACTATGTGGTTCTTGTTGATTAAGATGCATCCTACTGGCACTTATTATTATTATTATTATTATTATTATTATTAGTAGTAGTAGTAGTAGTAATAGTAGTAGTATTACTGATTATTTAATTTTTCATTGTTTATCCTATTTTCATCATGTTTCAGTTTCTGTGGTTTGTGCTTAGTTTGATTGCCCTGTTAGTTTATATTGTTTTCTTATATGATGTTCTTTT
Organism: Electrophorus electricus; assembly: GCF_041902795.1. Classification (NCBI taxonomy): domain Eukaryota; kingdom Metazoa; phylum Chordata; class Actinopteri; order Gymnotiformes; family Gymnotidae; genus Electrophorus; species Electrophorus electricus. Next base: position 16,766,427 of record NC_137512.1, read on the forward strand.
TTAAGAAAACACACAATAAAAAATGTTCCTAATAAGATGCATTCCATTGTGCTTCATTGTGACACAGAGGCCATGGCATAGGGAAAAAACCTGTAAAAGTCCAACAGATCAATCTCTGGATAGAGGTCTTCAATGCTGGAGTGCATATGACTGATGGAAATGGTGAGGTTGTTCAGAGAGCTCTGGATGGGGAACAGCCTGGAGAAGCTGGTGATGTTACTGCCGATGCCATCCAGCAAGCCTCGGACACCTAGAAATGTCCACAGAGGAGGGCAAAAGAAAGATATCTCTTGCCACGTACTTCAGAATATGTCAGCTGAGAAAGGCAGGGCATATGCAGTCACACGCCTCACCTGCCGCTTCCTTCGTGGTCTGCTCGGTTACCATGGCAGGGGTGTTATTGAAAGCAGAAAGCCCCTAGAGGTTGAGAGGGAACAGCATGAGACAAAGAACCTGACCCTCAGTTACGCCCATGAGTCTGAAAGCCCCTAGAGACAGAACATGACCCTAAGAACCTGACCCATAGCAAGGTATTATTTTTCATTCTAACTGCAGACATAACACTGGGGATTCGTAGCTGAGACTCACTTTCTGAACAAAGCGATTGAGGTCCGTCTTTAGAACGTCATTCACCTTGACCAGCTGCCGGGTCACATTAGGTGGCTGAAAGACAAAAGCCCTTGTTCAGCCTTTTCCATCAACAGCAAACAAGGCGGATATGTGTAAAGTCAAGTGTAAAAGAGAGAGACAAGGCCTCATCACCCTCGAGTAGTTAGTGCTGATGTCGAGCTGGCCGAGCGAGTCACGGATGTTGTGGCAAAGGGGTGGCGTGGGCAAGAACGCGTTGGCACATGCAGGGTCGTCGAGCATGTTCCGGAGGCTTGTTCGCACCACGCTTAGGTTGAACTGCAGCTGGGCTGTGCCCTCCTGCAAGACCCCCAATGACACGCTCACATTCTCCAGAGCCTCCCTCGTGTCCCGCATCACTGCGTGCACGCACACACACACACACACACACACACACACACACACACACCACACATTCATTGGTTTATGTTTGCGGGCTGATAGTATCATGGGAGAGAAAAAAAAACCTACCAATCTTTTTTTTAGGAACATATGTGATCACAAAAAATGTGATGAGGTGTGGTGGGGGAGGGCTTGAGGTTGGGGTGGAGGGTCTGAGTTAGTCTCCAACTGAGATCTGAGGCTATTGCTCCTTTCATTTTAACTTAAGAAAAATACTTCACTCAAAATAGGAACAAGGCCAAGAATGGATCAAAAGTACTGTGGACCAATAGCATGACCTAATTTGCATAATTCTAACCAGTTCCTACTGGTATTCCTTAATTATTACATTAAGTACTCTTTCAGCTGTTTCGTGAACACAAGAAGGTCAAGCAGGTTCCACTGGGATAAGGCTTCACTCAGGGAGGACAACAGCCCGGACAGAAGTGAAAGGGACCAATGACTGGGCTCTCACCATGATGAAATCGAAGGGGGAAAACTAGTCTGGATCTAGTCATGGTTACCTTTAATGGCATTTGCTACTTTGACTTGTTGATTGAAGACAAGAGAAAAGTCTGAGGCACAGGCAAGCTAACAAGTATTGAGCCACTTATCATAGCTGACAGTTTAATTTAGTTCATTGTTGGAACCGCGTTGTGAAAAACAGAAGAGAAAGTTAAAACAACAACAACAACAACAACCCAAAAACAAAAGAGAGGGACACAAGAACCACTGGAGAACTCCTTCAGACCTACCTCCAGCCATGTGTAGCACCCCATCCAGGGCAGGTCGCACCTCTTTCCCTAGCTCCTCATGTATCCTTCCGCCCAACAATAGACCCACATCTACAGAGACATGAAGACAGCGTCAGAATATGTACAACCTTATACCTTGTTGGTAATGCAAAAAACATTATATACTTACTATCTAGGTCCCAGAGTACTTGGTTCTTGGCAGTTCCATACTGAGCTATCAGGTAATCGATTTGCTATAAGAAGGAAGATAAATACACAATTAACGCAACTCATGCCATTTTTTACAACCTATTTTCTCGTCTTACATCATTTCTCCATCCATGTTTATCTAAACGTTTTGTCACTGACAAACTGAAAATACTTAATTAAATTAGACTTGAAAAAAATCTAACTGAATCGACTACAGTTCAGAGATGAACACTAAGTTGGGTCATTGCTATAAGGTTTATGCAAGTGCATCTGTCATATGAACTTACTAAGCACAACTTAATACATGTGCCCTTCAATAGTTCATTAGTGCTTTATGATGAAAGTGTTAGCGTTTACCACTGGTGTGACATTGACGAAGGTGTATAAATCTCTCAGATTACTGTTGACCAGCCTCCTCATGGTCTTCAACTCAGAACTTAGGTTCTGACTGGCTGCATATGCACACAGAACCCCAGCCCTGAATGCACAATATCAGATAGACAAAATATATACATTTACAGCAGATGCTTTTATACAAAGCAACTTACAATTATGACTGAGTACAACTTGAAAAATTTGGGTTGAGGGCCTTGCTCAGGGGCCCAACAGTGGCAAATTGGCAGTGGAGGGCCTTGAACCAGTACTTTTGATTACAACTTTTGATTACAGTATATCTATTATTGTGTATGTGTATATGTGTGTGTGTGTGTGTGTGTGTGTGTGTGTGTGTGTGTGTGTATATATGTATATATATATATATATATATGTGTGTGTGTATATATGTATATATATATATATATATATGTGTGTGTGTATATATATATATATATATATATATATATATATATATATATATATACATACATACATACATACATACATACATACATACACACACACTCTATCTATCTATCTATCTATCTATCTATCTATCTATCTATCTATCTAGTAACATATATCTAAAAATATAATTTACAATGAATCTATCAAGTGTAGAAACATATAGAACCAATAGGGGGCAGCACTTACATAAAAATAACTAACAAATGTTTTGTTTGCTATAACAATCAATTTTACATTTTCCCATGTAAATTCTTGATATTTTTGTGGTGAAAGTGAAAGTGAATCCTCATTACTAACAATTCACCATTGAGGACTGAAGGTTGTCATCCTGACACTGCAGAACTTGCCCAGATGGGGAACCAAGACACAGATCCTTTTGCACCAAAACATGTCGCTTAACTCAAGGGGAATCCTCATTTTACAGTGTCGGCCGATCCTCAAAAGCATTCAAAAGTGGCTATATTTACTAATTAGATTAGAGAACGTTTAAGAGAAGTGCAGCCTTGTATAACTGAGTTACAGTGCTTCATCTTAATTCGACCCCCTGAGTAAGAGGGGAAAACTTACTGCTGCTCTAGGCTTCAGTGGGAGGCATGAAGAAGAGAAGCCATACAAACATAATCAGATGCTCTTCTCATCACACTGGATTATCCTTGCTGTGGACTGAGATGAAAATAAAGGGCCTGATGTCTTATGTAACAGTTGGAATAGCCACAGAGATCGCTGAGGACTGTCTTCGCTGCATGAATCATTCACTGCATGAAACGCTAGTTCTACGACTGCCTCTTTCTCAGAGGAATCATGCAGCATGAAGTCAAAGAAATCAGGAGGTCCAGTACGACTAGTGTGACTATAATATGACCACATCACCCATATCTTTGACAGAACAATATGTGAAATGGGCCATTTCCTGTCTAAGGATAAACTTACAAAAACAATCTCTGAGAAATACCATTCCAGTAAAAGGATTACCTTTACTTGTTTCAGGTACAGAGCTAACTCCACCATGTTAGGTTACATGGCTATAACAATGACTCCCTATGAATTACCTCAGATATTTAGGCAACATCTTTCCTCAACATGAACTTGCATACACGCAGACTGTCCCCTGAAGGCAAAAATCCCATGAGTGAATGTTGTGTCCACAGGTACCAAACATAGGAAAGAACACTAAGGGAAGCCTAAACTACTCTTTAGAGTTCAGAGAGATGATCCCTGGTGTACCAGCTTGTCTATCTGCAAAACGACATGGCACAAGTCCAAAAATGGCCTCACCACAAAGAGGCTTTGTAAGTCTCTCTCCCTCCTCCTCCCTGTGAACACACTATCCACTTGGCCCTAGAGGGTCTGGAGAAGCACCCCAGATCAGGAACGATGTGACCCTGTAGATGGAGTGTATTCCACAGGTCTGTCACAAAATTAGGCTGCAGAGGCAACATGGGAAACATCTTTGCTACTTTGCTGGTAAAGGAATTGCAAGTGTGAATGCATCAGAACTGAAGCAGATGATTGTGAGGACTTGAGATTGCACGGCATGACAAAACCAAAATAAATGTGTAAACGAGAGGTGATATTTTAATAAGATACTGTCAGGGCAGGAAAAAAAAACTGCTGATATTTTGGGATATCCTGATTTGCGGATATTTTGGTATTATATCTCATTTGTTGAAGCAAGGCTAGCTCAAGTAACCCCTAGGATAATAAAGCATCCCAGTGAAATTAAGCTTCTTCATTTGGGCCATCTAGTACCCTGGAGAAAGCGTTCCCCCTGCACAATGCTCCTGCTGTGTTCACACGGCCAGCTCCATAGCCTCCGTTTCCCCAATCCTCTCCTGGGGCTTTGAGCTCTGGGTGGGGGTGAGAACCCCATTAAGTGCCTCTACAAACATGGGGCCTGACCCACCGGGTCTGGTTTCGCCCAACAATGGCTCTGCTTGGGACCCGCCCGCCGGTGTTCCTGATCCTGCAGCTTGAAATATGATCGGCCTGCCACAACAGAATGGCCAAGACAAAGGCAGCCACTGTGGCTGGGGCTCGGGGAGGCACAGACTGTGGGCAGTGATACCTACCGAACAGGGGACATCAGCTTGGACGGCATCACTGAGCCAGTTATACCAATACATATCTGGCTTTTGTCAATTGTTTGCATGTGTATAACAGGATGAAGTCAGTAGATGGGAATGAATAGGTTTTTTTACTCCAAAGGAAACATGCATTTGTTCCATGGGTAGCTACATGTGGGATGTGTTTGGGGACGTTGGAACATCAAACCCCATGTGTGTGGTGAGAAAGTAGGCCAGAGCAGGTTGGCAAGCAAAGAGCAAGACAAAAACCCCCCTTCTCCATTCACATACTAGACAGATCAAGGACACAACATGTCTTATCAAACACACTCACACATGCGTATGTACACACACACACACACACACACACACACACACACACACACACACACACACACACACACACACACACACAGTTTTCTCTCGTGAATAATGATTTTATAGTTGAAAGATTAAATTCTTAGCTGACATGTAATGTAATGATATTGCTGATGCTTGCATGTCCTGCCACTTGAGAAGACACGCATGCACGCACGCACGCGCACACACACACATACACGCGCACACACACACACACACACATACACGCGCACACACACACACACACACACACACACACACACACACACACACACACACACTTCCTCTCCATGTATGGAGAAACCTCAGGCACTAGGCTATTTCCATGCATGAACAATGCATGTCAACTAGCTAAGCTACTGTGACCTGCTTATCTCCAATTGCATAGATATAGGTCATGATAAGACTCACAGTGACTGCCATGAGGGAATGCACAGACATTCGGTGTGGGAAAATGTACAAGCTACAAAAATGTACTGGAGTCTAACCAGAGGTGAAGAGCAAAGAGAGTATGCTCAGATCAGCTCACTCTACTACAGATACACATATGTGATGAACACGATATCAAGGGGAGTGTATTCCACCAAACAAATATATGCATGTATTCACTGAAGTATACATGTCTTAATATGCATAAACTGATATACCAACCTCAACCAGTCATAATCCAGAGCATAACAAACAAGCCATCCTTAAAGCTCTGTCAAGCATTTTAACAAACACTTCTGAACAACGTTTGAAGATGATCAACTTAAACGTTCAGTGCGCAGAAATCACTATAAAAATCTTTTTGTGTTTATGCAATTTGATTTAATAAATGAACAGCAGCCCCGTGCTTCACTCTGGATGTTGCGTTAGTTAATGTCCTCGGTAGTACACATGGATTGATAGGCTGGAGTTTCCAGCTGAGCTCCAGGGCTGGTGGAGTAGCGGCCGAGGGGTTGGACCGGCAGACCATGGTGTGTCACTGTTTTCTGACATCAGCCCTGTGAAATGTTCCTTCCTAAGCATGGTGGCACTAACAAGAAATCATGTCTGCATTGTTATCTGGGCCACATCGTTAAGAATTCCACTCATAAGAATTGTTCCCATTATTTTGAAGGAGAGTGGCGTAGTCTATGTGGCCCTAGAGCCTCGAAAATAGGCATGGGAAACAGAATGAGGACACAGCCAAGAAAGAAAAGAGTACCCATGAGATGAACAGACAGACAGTCAAGGTAACGCATAAAAGCCAGACAGAGAATGCTAGGCAGAGCTGAGCAGACCTTGCTCAGCAAAATAAACATTTTGCACATTTCCCACATTTTGGACTTTCCCCTTCACCCACAGCTCAGCTCAGCTCAGGAAGATAATTCCCTCAAACTCGAAATCAGTGCCCCTTAAGAACCACTCCAGTGCACCAGACCCAGCGAGTTTATTCTGAGGGCAGCTTGAAGCCAAGAGCTCATCCATGACTGTGTAAATGGAGTATGCTTGGTCTTTTGAGCTCAAATGCTGAGTGACCAGCAGGTGCTCAACTGTTGTCGAGCCTCCCGCCCTTCCCTCTGTAATGCAGCCCCAAAGGGGGACTGTAAGTCTCTGTCCTCTCCACTGGAATGACTTCATTTGAACTGCTGTGCCGTGGTGACTCCTGGAGATTTAATATGTGTGTGAGGCGATGGAGCCTCTCATATCCAGGCAGCGGTCCCTGTCCTGAGGAATCTCTAATAAAGAGGCAGCCTGATGAAGCCATATAGTAAAAATAACACGCGCACACACACACACACACACACACACACACACACACACACACACACAAACACACACGCACACGCACACACACGCACACTGTTTGGTTTGGTGCTGCTGCACTGAAAAACTCTCTACCTGCAGCCTGTTGGCTCTCAGCTACACTGGAATATACTCTAGCACAGTCCATGCCGTCGGGTCCATAAGCTGGAGTATCGAATCAGAAGTATGGTTATCTGAAGCTCCATTACAGCTGATATTAGCTGACTTGTCGTTGAGATATGGCACATTTGATAGCTGAATTATTTGAACTGAATCGGTCACTTTGTAATCAGTTTGTCCGGTGGCAAGCATAAACAGCCCCCCCCACACACACACACGCGCACGCACGTACACAGCCACACACACTCTCTCTTACGTGATGATGAAGGTGGTGGTGAGGAGCAGTGTGGTAAGTAGGCCTCTCTGGCAGTCAGCATTCTTCCTCTGTCTCTGGTGCATCTCACCGCCGCAGTTGTCGCAGCAGCGGCACATGCAGAAGAACAGGCCGACCAGCGGCAGCAGTACGGCAAACAGCAGCCCCAGAGCAGCGCACACCACAAAGCCAATCTCGTAGTAGATCACCTGCACAAACCACACAGCCCACCGTGCCCCACCGCAACACGTTAGACCCCGATCAACCGTCTGCCGTGACAGTTTACGACTATGTTTAGAGAAAATATCAGGAAACATTACCCAGAACTATAAGTAACGGAGAGGAATAAGGGCCATGGGAGACTTTGTTAGACATGGTACTGAGCTAACTAGTGACAGAAGAGGAAGGGATGGTGTCTCTTGGGAGGGACAGGCAAAGAGTAAAACACGACAAAGTCATTCTAAAACATGTGCCAAGAAGACTTCGAATATCATTTGCTATTTGCTATTTTGAATTCTCAAAATGGCTGCCACCATTTGTCCAACAAGTCCCTCCCCTTCTCATGCAAGACGATTGTCTTAATCACCATATTGTAAATATGCTCAATATGAGGACTCTGAAAAATGAAGCAAATTAATTGGGAGCTAAAAACAATTGCCTCACTGTGTGAGTAATACATCATGCCAGAGTTATTCATATGCAATGGTTCCTCAGTGTGATTAGAGCTAGCTGTTCAGCCTGCAGCACAGTTTGATAGTGGAAAGGGGGCAGCCTGTCTCTGGGCGGGACTCACTTCTGTCTGGATAATAAAGCTCTTGGTAAGTCATGGTGCCGCCCTGATTCTCAGCTCACCCCATCTGTAAAGGGTTATAATTATCATGGACCATTAGTAGCTGCAGACTCCAGAGGTCGTGGTCATCCCTATTTGGAGTCAATCGGAGTAAATGAATTTGATACTGAACAGCAAATATGGGGTTTTTAAAAGACATTTTTAAAAACAGCAGTTCAGGAGCATGCATCACTTTTGTTTTTCTGTGCATCCGCTGCGTAAAAACCTCGCTAAATGCTACATCCTACCACTTTTGTTTCTGAAGTCATGGACCATGGTGAACAGCTTGAGCTTACTCCCTGATTTTTCTGGAGGCAATCCATCAGGAAAAGGAAACACTTCAGTTGCCTCCAACTTTCTTATAACTGATTATTCAAACGTAAACAACATTTAGATCTAGATCTTAAAATTCCAAATCTAGGGATGTTCTTAAAATTCAGAATCATCCCTAACCATAAACCTGAAGCATTCGGATCCTGACACTCCAGCCTGTAGCCAGGGGGCGTTACGTCAGTATTCAGCTCACATCAGCATGCACAGGCTTTAGTCAGGGGGCGTGGGGGTGGTGAGGGGCGAGAGTCTTGGGATTTTATGCCTGGGATTTTATGCCAGAAATGCTGAGGAAACTCAGACTGAGCTACTGCCTCTGAATTTTTGGGTCAGGGATGTTGGAATGATTGAGGTAAGAATGGTCATTTCTGGGATTTGTTGTGGTTTTTAGCACTACATGCCTAAAGCAATGGCTAAATTACAAATACTTCTTTACCCTGTAAAACATGACAACTTTTTATAACAAGATCCTACATGTTATCTACACATTCCTCCAGTAATGCACAGTTACAGCATTCCTAATGGCTTAGATGTTTATGACTATATGGAATTGGAACTATGTGAACACCACTACTGCAACATAGAATGTTAACAACATATACAGGGTAAATGAAAAGAAGAAAGAACACATCTGCATTACTGGGACAAAATCACATGGATAAGGAGTTAGAGAATGGACCCGGTGGCGTGGGGTAAGGTTATGAAACTAGCGTTAGCTGAGGGGTGGTGATGGGCCGACTCTGGACCCACTTTACCTGCAGGGTCAGAACAACGTTCTCTGGCTGGGGGCAGCCAAATGATGAAAAGTGTGCAGAAACGCAAACAAAACAAACAAACCAAAAAAGCAAAAAGAACACAGGGGAAAAGAGCACAACAGATGATCATAAAAAAGCAAAACCAGGTAAATAAAAGCCATACAAAGCACTTAAGAATTAGGAACTAGGTGTAATGCCTCGCTGTCAGGGTCTGACCCAACGGTATGGGACAGTCTGATTAAACTTGTGTTAACTTGGCTGCTGGAGAGAACTGTCTGGAGCACACTTCTTTCTTAACTGTATCAAGGCAATGTAAATATAAGCAAAGAGAGCAAGTGAACATGGTTGCAGAGGAATCAGAGCGCATAGAATGGAGGCATCTAGACAGGGCTGCACATATTCAAGCTAGCTTTCGTCACTTGGTCCCACTACCGGCCCCGAAAAGCCTACGTCTGAAACCAAGGACTGTTGTCAAGGGCTTTCTGCAGCATCTCTCGTTCCCTTGGAAACGAGATGCTGTTTAATTAAACTCTGCTACTCAAAAACAACAAATGCCCCTTGCTTGCCACTAGAGCTGGTGCCAAAAGCAATTAGCAGCTCTCCTTCTCCAGTCGGATAACAGGAGAGGAAAGGTTCTCTCCTCGCTGTTCATAAACAATTACCAGCCTGCTGGAGGACAGATGCAGTGAGATAACGTCCCTGGAGCTGGACTAAGCTCCACAGGGAGACGCTTATATATCAGAGGCCCGCTCGCACCCTCTTACCTTCTGGTACTCAGACTGGATGCTCCTGAATTTATCCTTCGCCAACCGGACGACAAGATCTGCAATGACAGCAAAGGATGAGTCAGTGTGAGGAGAGGCCGTGCGGGGGGGCGGGCAGCTGTGGGCCGCAAGGTAACGACGTTTGGCATCTAGAGTGAAAAGAGCAGCGGCACACCCACGGCATCTGGGTCTGCTCCCTGCTCACTTTCCTGCCGCACGAGATCCCAGCTGCTCCTGTTGTGTTGCCGAACCTGACCTCACAGGAAGCATGTCATTGTTTTCATACTAAGAGGCTCTAGGTGCACTGGCCAAATGTTTCACCATTGTTGCTTTGGACTTTGAACTAAGAAACACTTGGTTTCAATAGGCTGATGAAGCCACATGAAACTACATTGCCACTGGAGCTGCAGCAAGGTGATGCATCCACTGAGGCTCACAGGACCTGCGAGTGTTCAGTTTCATGAGTGATGCGGAGGAACTTCATGTCCAGCATGCTATGGCTCACTGGCTCACGTTCCAGTACAGTCCAGTTCATTGTCTCCACATGCTGGGTTCACGTATACATATCTGGATCAGGGAAAGTGTAGCTCCTTTTGCTGCTGGTCCAGTGTCTGTTTCACTGTACAAACAGGCAGATAGCACAAGGAAAAGACACTGAAAGCATTTTGATTTTCCTAAAGGTTGTACTGACAACATTCATTGCTACGACGCTTCCATCACTGTTTCTCAATCAAGGTCATAACCATGATGCAAGATCGTTTCTTCAAGTCATGAAGTAACACCACAACAAAGTAACTGCTCTGTTTGCAATGGGGACTATGGAAGACAGGATCCTAATAATCAGCAGAACGCATCTCTGTTCACCATGTTTATAGGCATGGAGAAACTGAAAGATGGCACACGTTAACCTTCCTCTTGGTGCAGTGCAGGACTTCCAAAACGGGCAGCGCTGGAAGGGGAAATGCTAATGCGCAATGCCACTAACAAGTGCACTCTCGACAGGCACATGTTCTTGCTCGAGCCTCCATTCTTCTCTTTCAGAGGTGATTGCTTCATTATTCAACAATAACACGGCCTTTGAAAAGAAGCTGCACAAGGCTCTGCTTTCGGCCTATTAGGCATTCTTCTAAAACTGAGCCTGTATACTTTGGGAAGAAAATGTGCTTTTTTTTTCCATCTATGCTCCAAATAAGCCTAAAGTCCTGCCAGGGGTAGTCCACATCACGTCCTCAGCTAAGCTCCTAAAGCAAATTCCCCACGTCCTCTGCTTTTTCTTCTTATGTTTTTACCTTTTAAAACAGGTCTGAAAGAGTAATGACTGCTGATAATGGTAATGATTAATGTCTAGAATTATTAGTAAATTATAAATCATATATAAATATGATTTAGAAGTTATGAATCATTAGTGTAAGGATGTAGATTGCTACAGATTTCCATAATCTTTGCTAGTTAATTAACATTAAGCAGTCTTCAGGATCGTACCAGGGGATTGCACGTTCTTTACATCATTCTGAACAAGGAAAAAAGAGGTAATGCGATCGAAAGGCTGGCATAGAAAGGACAGCTGCTCGTGCTCTGTAATAAACCTGTGTTTGACGAGAGATGATCTTCAAAATGGCTTGCAAAACATAAACATAGTATGAAACATGTATGCTCAATAAATGTGAAATTAGGTGCTCATAGTATGAGATCATTTAAAGTAAGGTGTCCTCTATCCAAACAGGTAAAAGAGGAGGATTAAGGTAGGATCAGGGCATTTTATATGAACCTAACTGCACTGGTCATTCATTTCATCCTACCACAGTGCAATGCTCTCTTGCTCTCTATTTTCCAAGGAGTCTCCTTTTTAAAACTCCATTTCTCAGCATGGTGAGAGGAGAGATATGCAGACGTGAGAGAAGAGGAGTGAAAAACTTAGCAGAAGGTAGGCTGCGAGAAGAGCTGATTAGAAGAAAGAAGTGAGAAATTTGCCTCTGCTTTCCTGGCTTACCGATATAGCTCCATACACACACGCATAACATACTATACCTGTCTAAAACATGCTATGCTATCTACATCTATAACAACTCAGTGGTCCATCCATCCCACAAGTAATCACAGGGCTGTTGTAAAAATAATATATAAATAAATCTGACTCTTTTAAAAAAAACTTTTAATGCTCATGTTGTAATGACCTGGTATCAGACTTTCATGAAGCCCAAGCAACTCTCTGCTGACTGTAACTTAACCTTGTTCTCTTTCCTCATGTACTGCCACACTCTTATATACACTCTTACACACACACACACACACACACACACACACACACACACACACACACACAAGCATAAACACGTCATTCTCTCTCTCTAACATGGTTTGATTGCGTAGGTATCTATTCATCAAGCAGGAAGCAAACAGACCCAGGGGCTCAGTGGTAAAAAACACAGGAGAGGCTGAAGATCTCACTGACTGGAGGTTGGCTGTTATGACAGAACCCAAACCTAAAGTGCAAATCCACACTTAAAGTGCTATCACAGATGGTGTGGCTAAAAACAAGGTTTTCTCAGAATTTACTGTTGTAAAATGCATTTGGCCTTAGATCCAAAAAATCTTTTTCAAGGATTAACAACACATTATTGCACAGAGGCAAATTCAATTTGTCAATAAAATATTAATTATCACTATCAAAACAGTATGACAAATACACAACAATAATCATGAATGATGTGATAACAAATTAAAATTTGAAAGGCTATGGGAACACATATCTATCCTACAGAAGTTTTATCAATGGATATTTTATCAGCCAACATCGTCAAAATAAATTTTGTAACTTTAGTTTCCATCATGTATATACAGCTTCCTGAAGTTTCAGTTTCCTCTGCATTTTAAGATGGTTGTTTTCAGGATTGACATAATAGATGAACTACTGGGTTTTGTGAACAAAAAAAAATGAAATTGTAATCGATATATTATTATGTCGAACTCAATACTTAGATCACATTTGGACAATTGAGATAACATTTGCGTATTAGCAACTGGGTCTTTGTCTAGAGCTTTGTCTAGAATGATGAGGTGCTGAGTTGTGATGTTGAGGTTTTCCACTGTAAGCCTCAGGTGGATAGATGATGTATGCTCTGACACTGTGTGCCATGCTAAAGCTCTGTGGGTGGGGTGTGTGCCATCTCTAGGAGATACACAGCTAGATGTGTGTGTGTGTGCATTCTTGTGGAGGATGGTGCAGGCAGATAGTCTAGGGTAGGCTGATGTGCATATCCTACATTGTTTCATGTGAGCTGTGTGATTGATTTGACAGGAGTGTGTATGTGTGTGTATACACGTTTGTTTGTTGCATGCTGTGACAGCCCTGTGTTATTGTGGTACGAAGCCATGCAGGTCACCGTCATGCTCAGTGCGATATCCCAGAGCTGTCGGCTCTCTTCATCAGTCCATGATCAAAGCGCTGTGGGCTAGTAACGCATCACACCATTCGTCCATTATGCCCCAGCAGGCTGCTATTGGTGGCACTGCACAGGGAGGAGCCTTGTTTCAGCCCATTTCATAGCCTCCCACCCCTGCAAACCTAATTCCTGCCGAACCCAACTGCATTCATCCTCCCATCATCTCCTCATCCTCTTCCCCCATACTCCCCACAGGGTGCCTTCTCCCACCCACACAGCTACTGTCAGCCTGTGCAACTATAGGTCTTCCAGAAAGAGAGAGAGAAAGAGAAATAGAGAGAAAACAAGAGTAATATATCAAGAAATAATGAGAAAAAATATTTATTTTTGCTGCAGCCTCCCCTTCCCCTGCAAAACAAACCTGCAACCATAATTAATATTTCATTACATGATCTCTCAGAGATGGCTATGGAGATGCACTAGCTTGAATGAATTTGTAAGCTACATTATCTCACATTGCCGTAGCTCACCAGGGACATATTACTTGACTTCTACATAAAAATGCTTTATGCATGCATAATATCAGCGAGAAGGAAAAGAACGACACCACGGGTCCAAACAGCTGCCTGACATGGACATTAAGTAGTCACTGTGATAAGTCACTGAAATGATCAAAGCCTCAAGCAAAGGACTTCCACCAGCACTACCTCGTGAGGCAATTTGGCCTTGCACCAAGACATTGGGGGTGTGTGTGGGGGGGAATGTATGCCATTACTGTTCTCAGTGTGTGGATAATGTCTGTACACATTCTGTCCCATTAAACCTCAGGCATTCTCAGAGCCTAGTGTCTGGTGGCATTGTGGAGCCATTTGGCAACTGGTAGAAAAACTCTCAGCTACTTTAGGAGTTGGCCTCTCCCACTCCCCTAGCAGACCGCAGCACAGACGCTTAGAGGCAGCCGGCTGAAACCAAAGTAGGCTGCTTGGAACGATCTGCTCTTCTCTTTCTTCTCCAGTTCAGCGTGCTTATCTGACTGGTCCAGTCTGCAGACTCCCAGCTACCTGTTGTACTGGACCCCAACCCCATCTGGGAGGCTGTTATTAGCAGAAGAAAAGGCTGTCACCTAGGTAGGTTGCTGATCATACAAATGCACTGAGAGAGCAGTGATGCCAGTTCACTTCTAACAATTGACTCGTTGTTCCATCTAACAGACTATAATAAGGGACAGAGTTCATTCCTGGTGTTTGAATTATCGGATGGCTGCATGATTTGGGCAACATAAATCCCTCTCCCTCTGTTTCACTCCCTCACTATCTCTGCCACAGAAGCAGCAAGCTGTCCGCTGGCCATTGGTGTAGAACACAGCAATTAGCAGTGCTGCTTAATTGATTGGGCTGAGCAGCTGGGCCATTAGCCTTGCTGTGTAATTGATTTGAACGAATGTCTGGAACAGGGTAACGCAGAGCATGGCAGATATTTATGCAGTGTTATACAGTGTATTTCTGAATGTAAAACCAGCGTCTGCCTCTTCTTTTTGGGGAATTTTGTTTTAGAGGTTGTATGGTAAGGGCAGCTTCTGAGTTTTCAGAAGTTGCTAAAAAGGGGCTGTGGATGAGGACAGCACAGGCGAGTTTGGAAAATGCAGCATAAAGAGATTTTCAGTCTCTCAGGTACACAGAGGACTTAACAGGTGAGTAGACTGTCATGTCATTGTCATGTCTGGAATGGTAAATTCAGATGGAACCAGTGGCACTGAACATGCATTAATGGTGGGGTTGGGTATGGCCTTCATCACCAGGGAGGCCAGTATGGATCTGCTGTGTTATTGACTGTGTGGTGGTGTAGTGGGTAAAATGCATATAGAACTGGTGGCTGTAATGCAGTAGGCATTAATGGTGCCAGTGGGGCAGGGTACAGCCTGATTTAAGGAGTGATGAGCTGCACTGGGGCAGGCTGGTGGTTTAAAAATTGAGCTTGGAGCTGGGCGGCCAGACCTCGCTGTTGATGTTTCACGGGCTTAATTCAGCGAAACACGGTTGAAGTGTGGTACCTACCCCATGAAGAGTTTTGAGGAGTGGGTTTCCTACAGGATATTATGAAGTTAGTAGGGTGGGTCCTATGTGAATTCCTAATTGTTTGGCACAGGACATTTGATATCTCATCCTGTGTATAGTTACATGTAGAAAAGAGTAGAGGGGGAAAAAAAAACGAGTTAAAAAAGAGTAAAAACTCATATGTCACAGTAGATCATTAGTTCAGCTGCACCCTCTACTTTCTGATTTTTTTCAGAAAATTTTTAAACTCTCACAGAACGAAATAAATTGGTACATGCATATTGGATCATATACATTGGGGTAGAATTATTTATAGATCACTGCGCAAAACCAGTGAAATTGGTGTTACCTAACTGTAGTTTACCACATAAACTAGAAACATTAACATATGCACTCACCCCTGGTTTATTTACACAAGAACTCACCCCTGAATACTTCAATGTCTCTCAATTTGCCACATAAGTCAATATACTCCTGACATTTCTGCATACAATTTCAATTCCTCTAAAGAAAAAATGGCTCAACCTCCCCTCGAAGTTCAGGAAAACACAAACACCAATAAAAAGGAGGACATCAAGTAGTCTACACAGAGCCATGTAGATGGAGAAAGGATAAATGCATCATAAACACAGGAGACACAAGAGCCACTGGGGAGAATGAAGGAATGAAGGAAGTGTGAGAGGAGGGACCAGAGGCTTACCCTAATACCTTATCCTGAACTCAGCTCAGAGAACTGAATAGAGACGGGGACTATTGTCTACTGCTGTTTATCTCCAAAAGGATGAGGTGAACAAGCTTGGTGAACAAGCATCGTTTCAAGGGAAATCATGCGACAGGATACGAGAATGAATTGGTCTTCTGTCATATTCAGGATTAATTGTACTTTGCTTTGACCTTAATAGAGAGACACCCTCCCCCCATCTCCTTTTCAATATCTTCAGTAGTTTCTCATTTCATAACCAGTTACAATGTATAGACGTTATGCATGTCAGAAGGTCAAAGCTTATAATGTGGCCCATCTAAAAGCATATTTACAGAATCGTATTCATGTTTTATCAGTATAAGAACTAAACTGATCATAAATTTTCAATTCCCAAACACATTCCCAAAGACATCATGGGCCAGATTAATAAAACTTGATCGTAACAGCACTATGCCATGCAAATTGTGTTACACAGTATTCAATTCCTATTCATTTCCCAGTATGCTAAATTCACCTGTGCCCTATGTGGAAGCTAATCAAAATGAACATGAGCCCATGCATATTTAAGATGCATGCCAAGGTACAGATGACCGACTAACCCATCGTGAGACCATGGTATGCTGAAAACTGCCAGTTACATAAAAATGTAATGCATGTGTAACTTTCACAAAGATGGGAACTGTATTGATGTGCTGAGTTGATGACTCCACTACTTCAGTGCTTCAGTCATGGCAGAGCAGCAAAATCTCTCGTATCCTTCCTCAGTCTATACCTGTTTATAGTTTATTCCTCTCTAACACCTAAATTTGCATTTCTTACGGCAATATTTTGTGGCATTCTGAGTTGTTGCTCAAGCAAGTCACTTTCCTCTTTGTGTACTCCTGCTATTGTAGATGCAAAGTTTACCATCAGGCTCATTCCAGACTGTTGGATAAATTTGTCAATTAGCTAAATGGGTGCATGTGCAGAATTTTCACAATGTGTGAACAAATGTCACACAAATATCATCCAATCCACATTGGATTCTTACTGGGACATTTACTGATAGACATGTTCAGGTGGTATTTTTTGCGGTGCAGTGTAATAAACTACTAATGCGGTAGCACCATATATCATGCAAATATGTGGGCAATCCACATTTATGAAATCAAACGTTTTACCACAGCACAATTTAGTGTTAAGATCTCATTAAATTGTAGGTTTTATAAATTTGGCCCCATATGTCTGGAAGTCATTAATACTTAAAAAAATTATTTCAAATGTTATAGTGCTTTTTTTGAAGTTGTTTTTCATTCCATAAAGCACGGAAAAATTCTGATCTTATTACAGAAAAAAGACCACTTTGTGTGGTTCAAATTAATGCTCTCCCACACTTGATGGCTGAATTCACGACTAAGCCTGGGCTACTACTGATTCATCTGGACGCCACTGAACCCCACCTTGTGCAGTGATTGGCCAGATGGAGCAACCTGGGACATGAGGAGCCTGGGACAGTGAGCCAAAGAGTCATGGCAAAACTGCAGTGTGGTCAAAACAGGCATAATTATTACTGCAAATGCTTCCAGAAAGGCTGCACACATCCAAGAGTCATGCACAAATAGCGGTGATTCTCGTCGGCAGCAGCAACTCTCAGAGAGCTCCGTTTCTATGGCAGTATTTGACATCACTCTAGTATGTGTATCCTCACTGCTGTGCCGAGAAGCCTGCCAGCTGTCTCCCCCAAAACAACGGTACCTGCACCCAGCGACTGATGGAGATGAGGAACACATGGGTGATCGGTGAAGGTGGGGTGACTGGATTAACTTCTTCAGAATGGAACTGGGCTCTTTGAGGGTTCTTCTTTGAGTTCCCTGCATGAACTCTTAAGTGTAAACACTGTGAAATGACTGGAAGAGCAGTAAGTAGGGGTTTCAGCTTCATCTACAGTGTTGAATGGAACCAAACTGTGCCCATATTACAGTTATTCATCCACTACTACAATTTTTTAATTTGTGTCATTTTCTTGTGCAGCAACACCTGAAGATTCTCAAAGATGAACAGCCATCCTACTGTGCAGAGATTACCACTTGTGATTCATCAGTCAAGGGAGCTGAATTGCTGACCAGAGGGAAGCGATGTGCCGCAGAACATGACAATAACAACCTACTCAAGCACACACAAAGCAAATGGCAGCTCTTCTGTAACCATGGAACCAGTTACCAAGGTAAAGTGAATGCTCTTCCCTCTACACACAAACATAGGGAGAGAGAGAGGGAGAGAGAACCAGAATGGAGAGGAAGATGATGTAAGAAGAGAACTGAAATCTTCCCTTTCATGGGGAAAGAACTAATAAAAAAGGCATTAAGTGCTTGAGTAACTTTAGCCCACAGTTAGAGATAGTCTATTCAAAGAAGTGGCAGGCTACTTAAAAGTACAACCCAAAGCTTAATATTTGGATCCTGAAACTGAAACTTTGGTTGGAGTCTTTTGTGAAGTTGCTTTCATGCGTGCATGTGAGTGTGTGTACACATGGAAGGCAGCCTTTGTACACTGCAATTGCAGTAAGGTCTCTTGATTTCACACAGTAATGATGCGTTCTTGTGGAGCATACACTGCAAAACTCAAACCAAGAGGTCAGTGTGAGTTGAAAGGAGCCTCTGCGAATGAGACAGCCAGTGAACAGGCAGCGTTTTGGCCTCAGAGGACCACAAGCAAGATGATTGGGTCACTGGGTCATGAGAGCCTCTTCATTATGCTCATGAAATGAAATGTTATGCAGAAAGTGATCAAATCCTTCATTGCCAGAGTCAGAGAGTGTGACCAGACCATTCACTGAATGATCTGACCTTTTGTTGCCAGCAATTCTATTTCTATATGGAAAAAGACAATATTCACCTTTCACAGTAAGCTGGATATATTCACAGATCACTGGTTCTTACTGATTTTCCCACAGGGCTGTATAGTACCAGAGTCTACCGAGAGAAATTCCCAGCGAGATGATGACACACACAGCTGCTGCACGGCATTCCTCGTCTTACGGGCAGGATGTACCAGGATGTTGCGCTCCAACATTCCAAACACACTCCCAGGCTTTGCTTACAAACACAAAGTTGGTCCATAAAGTGCGTAATTGTGCTGTTACACATAAAAGGTATAAGACGTGAATATCAGACTGACATTTATGGCCATCAAAGCACACTAAAATGGATTTGCTTACTAAATAATACAGACCATGCTTTTTTGTATGCTTTCCCGTAAATAAGTAAAAACGATTATTATAATGTATATGTTGAACAACTATAAACTACAGTATGTGGCCTACATAGCTACTGCATACAAATTAAGTATGCGCTTTACTTTTAGGTCACTGTTCAAGGTTAATGAAGTAGCTGGCAAAACACTGTGGCAGTTATCAGATCTGGTTATTTTGGTATACTAATGGCATGTTAATTACATTTGATGTCATTGTGGAAGTTGTGGGGTAGATGTTGCATGTGGTTGACGTAGATGTAGAGCAGGTTTGTCTCTTGTGTTCTGAATGTGAGGAAGAACTGCAGACAGAAGCATAAGTGTCTAATCCTTTAAGAAGGGGAGTTGAAACATGGCTGATTCTCTCTCTCTCTCTCTCTCTCTCTCTCTCTCTCTCTCTCTCTCTCTCTCTCTCACACACACACACTCCCACAACCTTTCTCAGGTTTGACTTACATGCTTCTAAGAAGAGAGCTTGCTGTTACTGATAACTGGTCAAAATGGCTGGCAGAGATGCAACTGAGGTACCAGGAGAGGGAAACACCAGAGACACCAACAGTGCCACTCACTGGAGCAGCATGAAGAACTCCACAGAATTTGTTTCATCCTCCAGTGCTGTTTATAGTGACAGGAACTAGGGAAGGACTGTTGAAGATAACGAAATCATTGTTACTTTATGAATAAAATTATATCAACAAAGAAAACTAACTCAAACACAAAATACCTTGCATTAATGACTCAAATTACCTTAAAAAACTAATAAATGACCGATGTCAGCAAAGCTGTCGAAGTAAGTGTCAGAAACCTGCTGTAAAAATGACTAGGTAGCAAGAATGGCACATAGCAATCTTCATTCAGTCCTTACTAATGGCCATCAGCATGTGAATGCAAACACGTTTGGCTATTTTAAACCATTTAGGGTGGAAGGATTTACATTTGTCATGACATGGGTACATTCGTCTCTGTGGTCCTGTAATCTACTTCACAATGAACACCATAGCATGTGCATCAGCAGTGCTGCCTGAAATCTCTGTCCCTAAGATTGTAGCTGTGTGAACTTCAGACAGTGCAGTTTGGGTGTAGAGGTGAGTGTACTGTGAAGGGATACTGATTCTCCAGTGGACCACTGCATGGATCTTAATGACCTCTTTGTGCCTCATGGCTGATGCTATAAACAAACCAAATTCTAGTGGGGAATGATGGTGAGCCATAATGTGACTGTCAAATTGCAATTTGCCACAGGATATACAGATTTAAAGAGGACAGAATGCCAGTTGGACTGCGAAAGGACTGATATCTCATTGACTTCTGATCATGGGAACATATGCAACCATTTTTACTGGAAATCTGACATCTGCAACAACCATGTTGCTCAACAAAACATGAAAAGCTACTGTGTGGAATCAAATGACAAAGTAGTTCATGGAGAATGATGAGTAGTTTATGGAGAATGACTGTGAGTGTGTTTGTTTCTGCGTGTGTGTATATGTTTCAATGGAGAGGGGGAAGCTGTAAATCTGCATTCAAACCTGACCCGGGCCATATAGGCAAACGCAGCTGTGGCTGACCAGCTGTGGCTTGTTAGCGGCAGCCAACACAACGCGTGCCTTTCGAGCAGAGGCGGAAAGGCCAGAGAGTGGGAGAGAGCTCTGCAGTAGAAGCTTGCGGCTCGGCAGCCCAGCTACTCAGAGCATCTCCACAGTCTCTCCTGCTCAGGCTCCCCATCATCCCTCGCCCTCCGACCCCCACTTGCTACACCCAGCCGACCCAGACGAAGCACCGGAGTGTGGAGAATCCTCGGGCCTCCATCTCTTGCCCTGCAACATGCCCCCCGCCCTCAGTCCTGTGGCATTACCGAGTTACCTGGAGCCAGCTGAACACACTCCATCAAAATGCCAGGCCGTTATCTCATGGCTAATTTGTGGTGCTGCTGGTACATGACTTTTGGATTAATCCCTGTTAGGTGGATTTACTGCAGCAGTTTGATGCAAAAGAGGAGCCCTTTCAAAAATGTGGAGGCGACTGAGGGGAGTGAATACATCGCTGCGAGCAGAGCCAGAATGCCCTGAAGCAGTTCACTTTCACTGCAAGAAAGGTCCACTTGCATAACGGGCTGGAGAGGGCGGGAGCAGTGGTCGTTTTTCCACTGGGTCCTCACTCACTTGCTCACTGAGTTCAGGCCTTTGTTTCCTTCTTGGGTGAAGGCCAACCCCCACAACATAAGGGTCAGGGAAAATATATGTGTGTGTGTGTGTGTGTGTGTGTGTGTGTGTGTGTGTGTGTGTGAGAGGGACAGAGTGATTAGCTCCTCGAAAAACAAGTATTTCATTCAGAGAAATGGAACCCCCTCCACCACACTAAATACCTGAAGGCTCTTCCGTCTGATGGCCCATAATGCCTCACTGAAGTGAGGGAGCTAGAGGAACATTTGACAATGCTTGAGAGGTAAACGTGTCACAATCGTGTCACAATAGTGAGCACAGTGCTTCATTAATGGAAGTCTAAATCTGTGCCCCTCTCCAGAAGAGGCTTAAGTGCCTTGGCAGGCTCTGACGGCAGGGAAAGTACAGCTCATTGAAGCCATTTTAGAATGAACTCAGGAAAGGAGTATTATAGTGCTATTAGAAGGCAAATCTCCAGATTTGTCATATCTATTGATGGATCAAATACTGAAGTGTCTCAGACTTGAGAACCACATTCCTCAAAAGCAATGAAGGGGTGGTCGTCATGCCAACCAGCTTGCAGAAGTTGCAAGATGTAAAGCCTTGTCAGGTGTGGGAGGAAAGAAAAAAGTTTCGGATTTGACATATCCTGAAATGGATGGTTCATCGAGCTATCACAGGCTTGAACACCATATTGCCTGACGTGGCTGATGAATCATTTGTGGTAGGCGTTAAAGCTGCAGTGCTCAACACCCAGAAGGTTGAACACCAGAGGCTTTACCAGCTTTTTGTATTCTGTGCTGTGTTGTGTGTCTAAAACAAAAAGATTGATCATTTGTCACTACATATTTAGGTTTTAGTCTGCTTACTGAGGTGTAGGACACTGGGTTTCAGTGACTGGGTGCACCAGTGCACATGCTCATAAGCACAGACACCCAACAAATCAAACTTAGATGAACAAGCACATTTGTCATGCATGGCTTGGAAATATGCTAATAAAATATTTGATTTGATTTGTTGTTTGGCAGACTATGTAAACTATATAAGCAAAATAAGCAAAGCTAAAGTGATAATGTGATATCAACACACATCAGTTGCCTTTCTTGCCCTGATCAGAGCTTCCACTGTTTCTCAACGACTCCTACTGGACAGCATTCCTACTGGACAGCACTCCTATTGGTCATTTCTTAAAAGTGGTGTTGCTGTTTGGCTGCCACAAGGATGAGAGCTAATGTATATTAAAAGTGTGTGTGTGTGTGTGGTGAAATTCAGAAGAGTGCTTCATCATATCCAGAAAGAAACAAGTGGACTGCAATGTCCATTTCAGACAAGAGTGCTCACATGTACTAGAACTGAATCTGGAGTAGCAAAAAACTCAACCTCTGTTAGTCATGGTTTTAAACCATTAGCCTTGGCATCCATGTGAACATATTGTCAGGAAATAATGTATAAAGACGCAGAAATAGGATTTGGGAAGGAAAAGGATCATTTCCCTTTAGTGAATTAAAGAATCACTATATGTAACGGGACTATAGAGGATTTATAGCCTTCTTTCTATCTGTCTAGTATGCACAACCAATCAAACTTAATTTTACAGCAAAGCCACAAACACAGCTACATGCCAGTATAGAAATAACATTCCCTTAGTTAATTGGCACTACTACAGCCTTTGGATGTCCATAGCTCAGTGTACATAAAAAACCTAACCATGCGTGTTACATCAAGTCACCAATATTATATACTGCAAAGCCATTTAAATTACAATATATATGTGATCTGGATGCACTGAAACAACTACGTAGGGAATATTGCTCATCCATGAGTATATAAGGTAAGGGGAGAGATCGTTCAGCGGGGGCTGTCACCGAGTGCGGGTGGATGGGGAGGGGGGGGCGGCTGGCCTGTGGGCTCTCAGCTGGCGTCATGTCGAGCTGAAGACGATGCAGCAGGGGTGCAGGCCCGTGTGCGGAAGCTGCAGGGCATCGCAGTCACGAAAAAGACATGAGAGCATACCACAGCACGTACAGGGAAGCAGAACAGATGGAATGCAGTCATATGTATGGACACAGATTTAACGCACACAGCATATGTGGCATAAAAGTGTCGTCACCGCATATTGTAATTTCAACATAAAGCATATCAGGGCTTTTTTGAAAGACAGATTGGGGTTAAGTGCTAACAGTAGGGTTGGATTTAGGTTGATATTGGTAAAATTCATTATCAGAGCACAAACCTGCATATATTATAGGGACTATTTTCAGTCATAAAAACAGCTGGTGTAGGGTGACAAGACACCCTTCATAATGCATACGGTCCAAATGACTTATTTGTGCTTTGTAATATTAATTTCATAACCTGTCATGTCATACTAAAGTATATATTAACATCATAAAAAATCACAGATCGATAGACATGGAAGGTATATTTTGTCAAAGCTATTAAATCTCTAAATTTCAAAAATAGCCAAAATGACTGTCTTAGCCATTATAGTGTTAAGACTTTCACAAAAGTCAGTAGCTTGGAGATTTCATCCCTCCCAATGGAAGGAAACAGTAAGTAAGCCACATGTCTGGGTCTTTTACTGGTGATATGTTTAGAAGGTCACTTTTGAAATGGTTACGAATAGGAAAAATGTACCACTGAAGGATATGGGACATGAACCCCAGTGACAGGGCTTAGCTGAGAGTGCAGACATAAAGAAGAGTTTCCCTTCTGGAACCTCACTTGCCTCTCTCTCAGTGATGTTTAACCAAGTGTCAGTCACAACAAGTTAATGTAAATCTAGGAGTGTTTCTGAGAAGAAGGGAGTGGGAGTGACAGAGAAAGAGAGAGACAAACAGACAGACAAGCAGCCCAGCTGTGTAGCATTGTGAAGAGCAGACAGGGTCAGGGTGCAGTAAATGCCCAGATATGCCACGCATGTCTGCCATCTGTGAGCAGTCATCGTGATCTCCTTGCCAGGCAAAGCTGCCAGCTGGCCCGCCATTCCCCTGCCTTAGAGGCATCCAGGACGAGCCTGAAGCCCCCCCCCATTAGCATCCTGGCAGGATTTCAAAATGGGCTTTCAGTATTGTGGTAGATGAGTCCTGCACTACAGAGAACCCCATAACCCCATTTGTGTACCCGCTGAAGTAAAAAAACCCAAAAAAACCCACCACCAACAACAAAAATCCTCCAGTGTCCACAAGTGCAGTAATCTTGCGTTACCAAACTTACCTTTGGTAGTCTGATACACATTTGGAGTCATTTAGATGTTTTCAAGGTTTTAAAACTCCTGAGTCATCTATCAGAAGGCTCTTCGCGACTGGCACCTCGTCTAATGATATAGCGTTCGTATGTATGTAGGCCAGCAGGAGAAAACCGAACGCATTTGCTATGATATTGTTCCGTTGCCCTGGTAACCGCTTATTGAAAGTGCTGCTTTGCATTATTTGTTTGGCTGCGCGCTATTATTTGGAACAAGCTTATGAAAAGTCTGAGTTAGTGAATGCGAGGAATGAGTGAAACCGAGACCGAAACGCAGAAAAACGAAATGAAGCGGCATAGCCCCCTTCGCGAACGAAGGTGCCGAGTAGTCGATGGATAGAGACGACAACGGGAGTCATTGGCGATAAGGGCCACTCCCTAGCTCCTCCCTGCTTTAAGGGCGCCGCTGTCATACGGCATGGCAGTGCAGGCTGTATTCGGAAGAGTGTTAACAAAATTGTTGGAAAATAACAGTGGCATCAAAGGTCATTAATGCAATTAAAGAGCAACAAATGTAATATGAAAAGTAAGATGACGAAAGTGACGCGTAAATCTGACTGGACCTCTTGTGAAAGTCAGGAAACTGGATTAGCAAAAACTACATTCTGAGAGCTTTACTCTCCCCATTCGTTTGCCAAAAGCTTGCAGCTGTGTCTGTGGTCGTGTTTAGAGTTGAGGACTGAGAAAGGCTAGAAAAATGACAAACAGAGCAGTGCGGATTGCATTAAGCGGGCGGCCAGTGTAAATTCCAGCGCACGGCTTGGTTGGTTGGTGGGGGGGGGGGGGGGGTATAGGGTGGCTGGGACAGCAGTCAGTGATTGGGCGCACAGACAATTGTGTATGTGTGATGAAACAGGTAAAAGACATGACGGCCAACATGTCTCAACAAACCTCAAGATAATATAGTCAGGGAGTTATCATAGGTGCTAATTTGCCGATAAAACTGATGTTTCTGTCGTCTAAGGCTGGTAGATAGAACAAAAAAACAAAAAACAAAGACAAAACACAAGCATGATCAGAGTGGAGTTCACCTGTAACAGGATGCACAACAAAAACGACGCAGCATATGGCGATCCAGATTATCGGATATGCTCATTACAGGACGAGTGACGTGCCTTAATCTCCAGATTTCCTATCGATAATTCGATGAGCCCAGTGTAGGCAACGGAGCGCCAGGCTACATGTCAGGACCCTATTTCTAATGTGCTTCAGCCATCAGCAGAAGATACAGGCCAACAGATGTTCAACAGATGTTCAACGTGACCAGCTTGATCATTTTTAAGTACTGTTGGTACACAATGAAGTGTCTGAAAAAACACAATAAAGCCTAAAGAAGAACATTCACCTCAGCCTGTACTCAAATATATGTCATGTTTCATTTTAAAACAACTGAAAGCAACGCCGCATGTAAAGCACAACACCGCGGTGGCAGTGAAAGCCTTTAGCTCACAAACCTCAGGCATTTCCTATCCACCTGTTGATAATAGATGGCATAATTGCTGGCAGAAGTCGTACGATGGACGAGATAGCTAGTTCAATCGTAAAGTCTACCACAAAGGCAGCGCTAAGCCTATATGCGGATAAATGTAAAATTTCAAATCAACTAATGTTAGTCACCTATAACTCCAACATTTCTAAACATACACAGGCAAAGGCGCACACGGCTGGGCTACCTGACAACAACCCACACGTATGTTCTTAGAGGAGAGCTTACCTTTTGGGAACTGGTTAGGCTGAACCACCTGCAAGAATGCGTGCATCATGTTAAATAAAATCCCGATAGGGCCGGGCTCATAATAGGCTACAGTGTCGTAAACACCGGCAGGTACGAAGCCGAAATCTAAGTTGCCCGTGGCAGGAGATGAAATCGGCTCTGTCTCCTGGAGTTTCCCGTGCGCCAAGCCCCAACAAAGGAGCACCAGTCCTATTTTCCACAGCATGACTACGAATAGGATAGATAATAAATAAAGTGGGAAAAGGATAGTCACGTAAGGAAAGACGCGGGAAAGATAAAAAAAATCGCTTCTTAAGACTAACTACAGTCGCAGCAAAGACAATCCGACGGTTTAAGCACACAAGAAAAAACAAAAAACAAAAAAACAACGTAGGGCTCAAGTCCTTTTTTCGGGCCAACGAGTCATGACGACCACCGTCCCGCATTCAGCGGCCCCTTGACAGCACAGGCTCTCGGTATGCCCCGTCTGTCTTTCCGCTGGTCTGGTTCTTCGAGCTGGGAATTAACGTCGTGCTCAAGAGGCGAAGAAGTGGTTGCTAGGTTGCCTGCATGCACATCTCCTCGCCTCCGAGCGCAGCTGTTTCGCAATCGAAGCAGTGGATAGATGGACTGATAGCGCTCCGCCTTGCGGGAGATGTACGAAACGACAACTTTGATTATTTTTAGATTGCTTTATTCAGTATCAAGGTGTGCCAAGAAGAAAAACGATTTCGAGTTGTAACATTCATTAAATTACATTTGACGACGAAAAACTCTCATTAAAGAGTGTCAGTGTAAACCAAATTAGTGCATCAAATGACATACCAAGGAATATCCGTCATTAGCCATTTGCCAAAGCTTTCCATACAAGACAGCTATGCCGCAGTTACAGTGAGTCGTCCAGCGCTGACACCTGCGGAACCCAGATGCGCAACTACATAAGCTGTCGTGCTGGACGAAGACAGAGAGCGAGAGTATATGGTTTTATTTAAGGTCTAATTTTGTCATTTTGTCAATACTGGAGTAAGCAAACCATATATGAAATAAAATTTACTAGGCTTACTCCCATTCGCAAACAGTTGGTTAAAATTCCCATTGGTATACTAAACCCGTAGTAAATAACACTGCTTTAAAAACATGCGACTTCGGGACACACTACACAACTCAACTGGACTGCACTACACAGCGACTGGAAATCAGGAATTACCTTAGGTCATTTCTGTAGTATTGGACTAAAGGGGAGAGCTGTAAAAAAATTCCACTTAAACTTGATGTTTCATGGACCCATATAGACTGAGGAATTGGGGAAAAAAACATTAGGAACACAGTGTTTAAATTACCCAATTGGTCATAAGGGGGGAAAAACCATAATCTGAGAATGATCACACAAGATCAGATACATGGCCATAACCAGATCCTGAAATGTTCGACACTAATGGGCTTAGTCAACGTCTCTGCCACCTTGCTTCCTTCCTTCCCTTTCCCAGAACACTGCAGTAAGGAGATTTTCTCCACACACAGACAGACACACACACACTCCAAATGTGTATACATTACAAAATAACTTTATTAGCCATTCCAAAAAATGAGGTGGTTACATACAAATTTAAATTAACAAGTCTTCGATTGGGAACATATGAAATTAGTGAGACATTTCCCTGCACTTCTAGTAAAATGGCACATCAAAAAGAAGCATTAGAGCACGAAAATGCTCAGTGAGACCAGCACAACCGGAACCGTGCCAATTTCAACACCTAATGCATCAACATGATGCTTGTAGGAATGCTTATGATGGGTAAAACCTTGTACAAGTGTTTTAAATGCTTAAATAAATGTCCATAGGTAAGCACATTTCTTGCCCCAAAGCAAACACTGCCTCAAACCCGTGACATATTAAAGACAAATGACTTCATAGCTAGATATGGATCTATGGATAATTAATTTTTGATTTGCACCTTCATACATCACTTTATTGCAAAATAAAAAAAAAAAGAAAAAAGAAAGAAAAGAACAAACCCAAACACTACCCACATTAACTGTATGGTGTGTATTACAACAGAATTGTAATATAGCTGAACTAAATTAGCATCTGATCAAACAAATAATTTTAGCTTACTGTTACTTTTCAAAGATAATATGAACGATGGATATTAAACCACAAATCACTGAAAATTCCTGCACATGAAACACGCTAATTTAACTTGTTCTAGTCGTCTCAGACACTGATGTAAAAATGGGAGAGAATTTCATGCATGTCGAACCAAACCCAAATATTTCTAGAACCTTCTATTGTGCAACTTAATACAATGTGAAAAGTCATTGCGAGTTTGTCAGCTGGTTTGGCTGTGCTCATGTAGCCTTCACAATAAGCGAGATAGGGGCGCAGAGGCAACTTGGCATACGGACAGCCACCACCATTCCCCTTCCCTAATGCTGTGCTACATCAATAGCTTTCCAAATATGGTCATAACAGTGTGGCACTTTGATACTCCATGACTGAAATTTTTAGCATCTGTGAAAACTAGCGTAATGACTATATCATGGCCAAAGCTATTTGGAACAAGACAAATGACATGCACAAGACAAATTCCCTGTAATACTTGATGAAATGTTAGGAAAACAGTTAAGGGTCACTCTGCACAGTTAAGGGTGGACTATAATGTGAAGAGAAGACTCCCTGTTATTTGGAGTCTTTTTTGCTGTGGTCTGGACAAAGCATTGGGCCATGTTTGTGCCCAAATACAAGCCTGTAAATGTGAGAAAATAAATGAGGCACTATCTCTACCAACTATGCAGATAATATAGCATACCTATGCCTGAAGACTTGGACCAGTGCTTTATAGAAATAATTTATTTTAAACTAATTTTAATGTGAAATTTTAATTCTACTACAAAGTGCATTTTGGCCCTCAATGTTTGATGGAATGACAAAAGTTAACTTCTCCAAAACCATCTTTTCCAGTTATGGAAAAATGTTTATGACAACGCAGATTCACTGCATTGATGAGCTGCACCTCTCGCTCTCCAAATCCAAAAACAGACAGAGCAGGCTTCCATTTTTCATTCTGTACCGTCACATGCTGTGATCTAGTCTGCCATGGGCAGGCAGGCTCCTCATGTCACTGGACCGCTCCTAGCTTCCCGTTATCTTCCCCCCTGCAGATTTCTCAGAGTAGTCAGGTATCTCTCACCAGACTCTGAGACACTGACACTGACGACCAAGTGTCTGGCTCTTGTGCCTGTGCAAAAACTACAGTGGTCAGAGGATACGGTTACCACATATAGTGAAGCGGTCAATCTCCAGCAGGTCTTTCTTTGGGGCTCGGTGTTTGAGCTCTGGAGGTGTGTCGCTGCTGCCCTCTGGTGGTTTGGGGGGGCACTCGAGAGATGGCTCACTGCTCTCCTTGCGTACAGGGGACTGAGTCGGGTGGAGTGGCCATGTTGCTCGTGGGGTGGGTTGCTTTGTGATTGATGGGGAGGGACACCATGGCTTCGGCTCACCTAAGAACAGGATGAGAGTGCATATGAGGTATAATCATGTGAATCACCTGCCTTGGTGTTAAATCCTCTTTCAACAGGCTTGACATTCCTAGCCATTATTGAGTTTGTGTTACTGTTGCTTGCTGTATAATTTAAAGCACTGTTGTAAACAAATTCTTGTTATAGAAGCATAATATTGCCAGAATCTGAGCTATAACAGATTCAAAAACTAATTCAAAGCAATCTGAATTATGCCATTTTTCAATTCTTAGGCTTGACCATGTGTCGGAAAACAGGCCTAATTAGTCACTGTATAAACATAACATTCAAACACACTATTTATAAGCCAATTATGAAGACTCTGGTGTTATTCATCTGAAGACATTTAAGAGGTTAATGCCACAGGGTAATGTGTTACCTGAGGGCGGGGCATCTTTGGTTTTGCTGGGCATCTTTTTTGGTGTCGTGCTGGTTCTGTCAAACAGTTTGCCCTCCATGTTAGCCTCTTTGACGTAGCGACAGGATTTACCCAGCAGAACTATACTGTTGAGCACTTTAAGTGTGATCATTCTGCAGGCAAGCAGAAAAGATATAGGGAGATAAACTTAGCACTTTGTATACTACACATTTGCAAACATCAAGAGGCTGATAACTGCTCTTGCACTGTGGAGTTAGGTCTTCTCTCTACTCCGAAACTGACTCATCTCATGAAGGGCATGACAAGCATTTAATTGATGAGCTGAATCTGCCTTGTTAGAGCTGTGACGTGGAGTGGGAGTGATGATTATTTACATTTAACGGTAATTTGCATAAAAGGTACTGGAGGAGAAAAAAACCCTAAGTGGGTATGATCCCATGCAGTATCTTCAGTGAGTGTGGGTGGAGCGGTGAAGCTGTGGTCTGAGTTACCCCAGGTAGAAGAGCAGCAGACAGACAGAGGAGAGAGCACCCTGGATCTTCAGTGAACTCATCACCACACGAATCAGCTGAGATAGAGAGGGGCAAGAGACAAGAAAGAAGAGGGAGATATACAGAGAGAGATAGTGAGAGAAGAAAAATAAAAAAAAAAGTGTGAGAAAATTAATTTCTGCCTGACATAAGCAGACATCTCAAAGTCAGCTGCTACCCGTAATGCCAAAATCAAGAGCACCATGGTGAGGTGCAATGATAATCAAACAAAAACAAACAAACAAACAAACTGTATGAAGTGTCTCACCAGAACAGCCAGAGGCAAGGGGATGAAGCCCATTCTTCTGGCTACAGAGTCGCTGTAGTCTGTGTATGCCTGTCCGTGTTAAACCAGATTTGTGAGCCATCTCCACTAAAGAACATGACTAGCATTTTAAGAGATTTGGTATTAACACCAGTGTTTGGTGTCTCACTCACGTTCTGCTGACGGCTGCTGACAAGCTCAAAGGCCAAACTGGCTTTGTATTCTCTGTACACCTATGAACACAGAACAATGAAAAACCCTGTGACAGTTTGTAGTAATATTATCTCAGCAGTTATCCTGAGGTGGAATATTAGCACAACCTAATCCTTATCACATGCTGAAATTAAATTTGTGTGAACAACATAAGAACAGCCCAATGTGAGGAACTGAACTCTGTTATACAAGCTCCCCTGCACCCTTAAGGCAGTTTATTTCCATAACACATTTAATACACAAGACAACTCAAGACGTTTTTACAAATAAAAGTTTAAAATACAACTGATTTAAATAAAAAATATAATCTAAAATAAAATTGAAATTATAAATTAACTGAGGCCCATCTTTTAGAAGTTGACTGCAGTTGTGCATAGCATATAAGACAGATGCTGCTTCATTATGTTTAGTCTGAATTCTAAGCTCTAAAAGCTGGCCCATATCCATGGATCTAAGAGACTTATGTTTATACTCTAAGCATATCTAAAGTGTATTCTGGGCCTTATCCATTCAGTGATATATAAATTAACAGTAGTGCTTTAAAATCTGTTCTATAACTAACTGGAAGCCAGTGTACTCAACTAGTAACCAGAAGGTTACCAGTTCAAGCCCCACCATGCCAAGCTGCCCTGTTGGGCCCTTTCAGAATTTTAAGTCGCTTTGGATAAAAGCGTCAGCTAAGTGCTTAAATGTAATAATGTAATATCCTGGTTAAAAGCAGCAGCATTCTGAATAAGATGTAGTGTGTTTTTGGGAAGTCCATTTAAAAAGACCACAATGAGCTTCTCCATGTGTTGTTTAGGCATTAAGCTTTGAACCTAGCTATATTTTAAGATAATAAAAGGCTGTATTGGTGACTGTTTGATCTGGCTAGTGAAGTTGAAATCCGAGTACACGCCAATATTTCTGACTTTGATTTTGTGAGACCTGTATTCAAGATGTGCGTTAATTCTGAGACGCTCCTCTTTTCTACCAAATACAATAAGCTCCATTTGGTCCTTATTAAACTGAAGGAAATTCTGCCTTATACAGTTATGTTCTCCAAAAACAGACAGTACGTGTCTATATTCAGCAGCTGAGAGAGCCAAGTACATTTGCATGTCATCTGCATAACTATGATAAGGAATTTTATTCTGTAGAATTTGGCTTTTTGAGGGCTGCTCCTGTCTTACCCAATTTTCCAGCCTGTCTAGAAGTATTCCATCATCCGCAGTGTCAAACACAAGCCAAGTTTATTTATTTAGCATTTCACACACAGTGGCAATTCAATGTGCGTCATATACAGGGCTCCATTTCTGTGGAAAGTGAAGAGGATCATCAAACACCCCAGCCATCCACACCACAGCCCGTTCACCCTACTGCTTTCAGGGAGATGCTACCGTAGCTTGAGGGTAAATACAGAAAGAAGCTTCTTTCTGCAAACAGTAGGGTAACAACATGGTCACCACACCTTAAAACCCTCCTAAACACGGATCAAAATATGGACAATTATGCATACACTCACTAGTCTCTATGCAACCATTTTTATTTATTTATAACTGTACCTATACTGGCACTTGACAACACTTTTCACATTACATTTATATCGGTTCCTTTCCAATAGAAGCTTTTATGTACAGTACATCTTCAAATGCATATACTCTGCATTTTATGCATACAAATGCATACTTCAAGTATACACACAAATTTAAAATTACTTGAATTAGACATACCCTCTCCCTACCTCAATAATTAAATCCACTGACTTGTGTTTATAGCTTGTGTATTTTGCTACCGCTGACTCTGTCTGGGTCAGACATTTGTGATAGCATCGTCACAACCACCTATGTTGTGCATGCTGTGATGCTGTTTGTAGCTCAGAAAACTTGCAGCCAACCTTTTTGCTGCAAAGAATGTATGCTGTACATCTTCTGTAATGAATAAAACTTGAACCGGAATTTCTCTCATTTCCTTTAAAAGTCCAGTGTGAGTGGACAAAAAAGTGACCATTTCATTATGGCAGTAAGCATGCAGCAATGGAATGAAAAACAATTTCACAGTTGAACAGAACTTTAAGGAAGTGCAGTTGCCAAGCCAAAATATATGGTGTTCAATGATAATGCATATCATCACTATTATCAATTATTATTGCTGCTCACTGTGATTGGACAATAAAAAAAAAATGTATATTTGCTTATGTTTACACTCATTAGGTAAATTTATATTAACATAATTGTGATGATAAATTGTCCCAGCTTTTGGCAGTACAGAAACTAATGAGGAGAGTCACTTCATTTGGTTTTCATCCTGGACACTACCAGCTGACCAGTTGTTAGTGATCTGAGTGGCGTATTGCGTTTGTACTCTACAAGCAATGCAGTCCTGGTCCGTTTTGTGATTTATATAAAAATTAAAAACACTTTAAAATCAGTTCTGAAATGAATTGATAACCAGTAAGAATTTGAGAATTGGAGTAATGTGGTCATTTTTCCTTGTTCTGGTAAACATTTTAGCAGCTTCATTTTGACTAACCTGTGGAAAGAGAGATTGTGACATAATAACCTGGTTGCATTTGTGTAATGACAGAAGTGGCGCTGTCTCATTACCTGACCGTGAGATATTGATGGCAAGTCTAATGTTTCTATTTTTATAATAAAAAACAAAACAGGCATTTGTTTCTGAAGCGAGGTTCTGGGACTAACTGTTTCGTGGTGTTACCTAATCATTGATAAACAGTGTGACTGATGTTGACGTTGTCTGGCCCTGTTCAAAATATAAAAGGTTTTGTTGAAAAATGCAGTGCATTTTGTTTGGTTTTTTTTGCCATGTCAGCCTTCATCTTTCCTGCACTCTCTTTAAAAAAAACAAAACAAAAACCTCTTACTGTCATGGTGTTTCTCCATAGCATCTCTGTCTGAGCAGTTTCCTAATGTTTTCTGGTGCAGCAACAAATGTAAATGTAAATTTGAAATGATCCAGGGCTACATCATGAGAGCATGCATTTGGTGACATAGCTATAGCCTTCACAAACTTCCCAAGTACTCTCAAAAATAGAGCTAGTTTGAGTATTCAAATAGTCATAGAAAAACAAAAATGATCAGAGACTTCTAAATTCTTAAGAATAATGTTAGAAAGGTTGAGACCCTTGGTTAAAATGGAATCCACAATGCAGCCCCAAGTATGTCTTTACCAAGTATGTCTTTCTATATTCTTTGCCATTATTGTTTTTTGCATTACCTAAGTGAATGCTACCAGTTATGAAACTTACAGTAGTTCAGGAAATTCATTAATGAACTTTGTGTAGTATTATGGAGGCTTTTAAATGATTAAAAATACAATACTAGGAGAACTTTTTAAGATAAATGCAATGACTCTGAAAAAGGAGCCACTCCAGTCCTCTTACCAGTTAAGCGTGAATTCATAACTGAAACTGAAGAATAGAAGGTTCTCTCACAGAGCTGCACTACTGCCTTCTTCTATCCATGTTTTAGTTAGACCCATTAAATTTAGCTTACATGAACTGAAAGATTGACCTAAATTCCATTATTAAAAATATTTGCTGGCTAGAGATCTGATATAGGAAGAACCACCTTTGTACTGGTAATGGAAGCCTCTACTCTTAATAATCAAAACAGTTACTTGCATATTAAGCACCATCTTATTTCTAGAACAGTCATTATATCAGGGACCCAGTGCAATTCAAAACAGTCCATCAATGAACAATCTATCAGTGTTCTGTATCCTGTTACTGTTCACTGAACATACTGTGCTCTGTGTTACTGGGGTGACGAAATACAAGGCTGTTGTTCACTGTGCCAGACATTTTATAGCAACTTTTGGGCAAAAATTAAATTTACACTTTCTCCTTACTCCAAATTTAGTCAATCAGTCAAGAAAAGTTTTTGACTAAGCAAAGTACTTTTTCCATTTTTTGATGGTAAGAGTATGTCAGAAACTGCATAAGCAAGCCCACTGTTTTTTTCTTAACTCAATGTTTGAGGTAACTAAAATTAGGACACCAAACAATATCTTGACTAACTGACTCAATTTGGGTTGGTGGAAAAATTGTGTAAATAAGATTTTGAATGTTGTGATTGTTCTGTCACAGTGCTCACGTCGGCAGTAATGTCGTTGAACTTGGTGATGAAAGCGTGTTTTACGATGTCTACAGTGACCTCGGAGGTGACCACCATGAAGGCATCTGGCAACAGTACCCACAGGTGATCTGAAACCAATACAGTGACCACATCAGTGCCTTTGTCATGAAAAACATGATAAAGAATTTCTTGGAACACACCGTCAAGCCTATTTTAACATGCAGATGATTGCTTGCTATTTCACTTGCCAATCCAAGATCAAGTCTTCTTACTGAGAACAAATCTAATCCTGACCTAACTTTGACAAAATTCTGGTCAAGTTGAGGCAGACCTGGGTTCCACGAGAACTGCTCCATGTTCCTGAGACACACAATGAGTAGCAGTGCATAGTTGGTGAAGCGCTCCTTAATATCTGCAGGGCAGAGATCAGGAACATCCCAAAATGAGCACTGTGCAACAAACCCACATCAATCTCATGCACTGCTCTTTATAGAGCCCATATGCATTTTGTTTAAAAAAATGTTCTGGAAAGGTTCAAATATGGAGCTATAAGCTGGGCAGGAGAGCTACTCAGACATGTAGCCTGCTGGTACCTCCATAGTGTGAACCTGAGAGCTAAAGATTACCATTTCTAAAAAAGGCCTCTATGCGTAGCGTAGGGCACTGTTTTAGCTCGCCTGACATCAAAGAGGTTGTCTGCTACTGAGGTCAGTTTGGAGGCTAGATATTGGCTTTGATACTTGATTACAGTTCATTAAGAGACACTACAGAGTCCAACTAATCATTTTCATAACTTACCACTATTAGACATCTGAAAGAGGTTATTTTTCTCAAACTTTTTAAAGACGCTTCCTTTGATCTCCACAAACTGTAACAAGTGGAAGAAAATACACACAAGTAACAAATTAATCACTGTAAAGACAAAAATAAGAACAGACAGTGCATTACCAGTACAGTGTGATTGCTGTATCAGTGAAGAGCCCCATGTAAATAAAGGAACTCAAAAGGCAAAAGTGAAAATTCTTACATTTACTTGCAACTGAATGTTATTGTTTGTGTGTATGTGTGTGTGTGTATGCACATGTACTCACATTGTTGGACATCATAATGGTGAGCAGAGACTTGTTGTGTGAGTTGAATGCCACGTTTAGTGTGGATGCCTGCACCATGATGAGGATGGCATGCAGGACTGGGGCATATTGAACTCAGGAAAAATGCAGGGCTAACACTGACGTGGATAACACAAGCAACTGAAGCATAACATGCTCATGGAAGGTTTGCAACAACAAAGGGTACTGCTGAAGCAAAGCCAAAACAAATGTGCAGTTCTTACAAGAGTCCCAACCTAAATGCTGCTGGCTATAAAAAAGGATACAAACATAGAACACGGCCATAATAAAGTGGGGAATAACTCCAATGTGAGCTCTTTTCCTGGACTTCGGCTCAGTAGCTGTCCAGTAAAGAGCATCTAGAATGTCCTGTCCAAAGGACGAGAAGAGACGGTCTGCCACCTAAAACACAAAAACCCCAATTTTTTTTTTTGAGATTTTGTTTTTTAACAAGACAACCAGGCAAGCTAGATCACCATCTGCAAAGTATATTTACACAAGAATCAAAGGAGATCAGCAACTGGAAAACAGAATAAGTTGTCTTATGTGATTTTACTAGGATCCAGTTCCTAGTTCCTGATATCTTGCAAGCTAATTTGCAGTTTACAGTGCCAAAATATTAGTCCACTTTGTAATTGTTATTAGTGATGCACTGTAATTCAGGATGCCCTTTTAAAGAAAAGTAGCATCTATAGGCTAT
Source organism: Electrophorus electricus (assembly GCF_041902795.1). NCBI lineage: Eukaryota > Metazoa > Chordata > Actinopteri > Gymnotiformes > Gymnotidae > Electrophorus > Electrophorus electricus. The sequence goes on from NC_137512.1 coordinate 16,803,747, forward strand.
GTATAACAAGAAAAATATACCCTATTAGCCTTCAAAATCCAACATCCTTGACAACAGAGAATGGTTGGTCATCCACAGCAATTATTTATAGTCTACTATGTTTTGTCACTGTCTGTAATTTCTTCTTTAAAACGTATGGCTACAGATGATAGTGGTGTGCTAGCAAAGACCTTCCTTTTCTCTTTAGTAGTTTTGCTGTGTTCCGCATACTGAGCAGGATGTCATTTTCAAATGGTGTAACAGACCTGAGCTGAGAAATCCTTGGGTACAGTACCTTTGCTTGAAAATATACATGAACAGAGATTCCAAATCATGTGAAATGTCCCTAGCAGAAATTGTGTATGAAAATGTTTTCACTCGGTCGACATGTGGCTCAAATGTTTCGAATGCATCCATGCTGACTGGCATAGGACAGCAAAGGAAACAAGTGGTGGTTTTTGTTTCAGTTAACTAAAATGTATTTATTTTCTGTCAAATCTTTCGGCCATTTCTCTCTTTCGGCCCAAAACTGAAAATGCTGTTTTTTGGCCATTTCAGCCAAACATTTTCTGTACCTGAAATTTCAGTGCATTACTAATTGTTATAGCCACAGCTAAAATAATTATTAAACATGATTAATAATTAGGTCCTTGGTGCATTTCAGACATGATATTTTATCAAAATCTAAAAACTGATATAAAAACTATGAAATTATGTTTTCCTCAAAGATCTGCCTGCAGTGTCCAAGAAAACAACGATAGTTATGCTTGAGATGAATCAATGATGTCAATGATAATTTGACTAATCTTCCATGTTCTCTCTCACACACACACACACACACACACGCACGCACGCACGCACGCACGCACGCACACGCACGCACGCGCGCGCACGCACGCACACGCACGCACGCACACGCACGCACGCACGCACACGCACGCACGCACACGCACACACACCTTTTCAGTGGGCAAAGCAGGAGATACTAGCTAGATTAAAAATGATTCTCATCACCCCAATTCCAAATTAAAAGATAGTAAGATTGAAGGTTAGCTAACCTAAATTTACTCCACCCAAGCCTCTAGCTAACATTAACATAAATAAATCATTCCTGGATGTAATCCGCCCATAAGTATGTAGCTAATTGTGTGATTAATGAGGTAAAAACAATTAGCAGGCAACAATGTGTTTATTGCAGTCGTCACTGCACACCACTTTGTATGAAGTCCTAAATTGGTTAGCTATATACGTAACTAGCTAGCTACTGCACAGCTGCATCGAGACCCCTCATGCATGTGTCAGTCAGTCTGTCTGTGTCTGTCTCTCAGTCAGGCAGTGAAAAAGCTTCTTCTAGGCTGGATGGCAAAAATGGCCAGAAAGTCAGAAATATTACATAAAATGATGCTTTTGCTACTGGTAAGGTATAAGGGATTTGGTCATATACCAATACTCTCATACTGAATAAAGAAATCAAAATATAAACTTACATATTAGATTCCCCACCTAAGGGGGGAAAACGGTTTAGCAAAATAGTGAGTTATCTTCCCTGAGAAAATCTTTATCACTTCATGGCATGCAGCCAATGTAACTACTTCTTGCAGATAAGAGAGTCTGAAAGAAAAGACTGCTCTCCTGACTCATACAAGGGGCATGCTTTTTCCTAGGTATTGCTAAATTAATAAAAACTGCCTGCTCCAAAAATTGACACTGAAGTGTTGTTCAGGGGATGGTAGAGCCACTGATTGCTTTACTGATATGTTGCCCCTCCAAATTCTCTGAAAGCCAAGGATGTGGTCCTGTTGAGCCTTGTCTCTTCACCTCAGGTCAGGCAATACAACTGCTTGTCAGCCTCCATTAATACAGACTTGTTATATTCTCTCAGGGTGGTGTGTAGTGGCGTAGCTGCTGTACTGACAATCTCTTAGCCATAGACAATTTAGGTTATATAATCAGAATTACTGATGTAATCTAAAAAACAAACAAACAAAAAAAAAAAGCTCACTGTAGTATTGAGAGTACATGCAGTACATGGCCTCAGTTTAATTTAATGCAAAAGTGATATCGTATAATGAACTTGCCAATGTTGGGAAAACTATTACTTCTCTATAAATGTTCTGAGAAAACATAAGCTTTTCGTGTCTTAAACAATACAAAACACCTCAATCATTATGTTACAATGAATAATGTATATCAGATTAAAATACCACAATACTTTTTAACTAAATTAAAGTGTGTCATCCATATTGGCTAGCCCTAAACCCAATTTGATGCATTTTACACTTTCAGCTGTTTATGGCAATCTTTTTGCCATTTAATGATAGTCACCCCAAGTAAAATGGAAAGTAGTTTATCCTTGATGTTGAACTGATTAAGGTGTTTAGTGCACCTTTGGAGGAACCTATACAGTGCTGAAAGAAATTTGCCAAAAATACCCCAAACCACCCCACCTCCACAAAAGTAATTTAGCTTGATAGAAGTAGATTAATTCTACAGAAAGGGACATCATAAAGCCATAGTGGTTTAGCTAGAGTATATCTGAAATGGTTTTAACTAATACCTCCAGCATGTTGTAAATGATGTAGAGTTTGATAATGGACTGGCCCCGGATTAGGTGGTACATCATGGCGTAGTCGATGTAGTGCATCATGGAGCAACACAGCACCATGATCAGACCCTTCAGCAGATCACACACCTGTGCTGGCTGCAGGAACCGAGAACTGCTGGGATGGCACATGCACACACATGCATGTAAAATTATTACACAATAAGCACTGCAGAACATGAACAATGTACATATATCTGTGGTAAAAACATAAATAAGTTTTCACCATGCAATTAATCCACAGCATGGATGAGTGTGTGTGTGTGTGTGTGTGTGTGTGTGCGCACACGTGCGTGCACGCATGGGTGTGTGTCTCAGTATTTGAGCAATTGTTATTCAGAACATGAAAACTATACATGAAAATTAACACAATGCACATTATTCATGCAAATCACATATCAAATGCCTCTGTAGTGGATGAGCACTAAGCCCAGACAGACAGAAAACAAAGAGCTTAGAATGTGATCTGTATCAGGGCCGACTTGGCTTCACTCAATTCAAAGCCAATTTGTCAGAGTGATGAATAGGTTTCACTGCCATTCAGGAAGGCAAGATTACATGGCAAGGAACTTGCAGCTGGCATGCAGTATGTGAAAATTAAAACCTCATCCTGGCTGTCACTCTCCCCTCAGGTGACACACGTAATAAGTGGATTAAAGTAACTTTGGAGGATTTAGGCATGGGAGGATAATACAATGGATTCAAGCCCATTCATTAAAAAAAGACCTTCAGACTGAAAAAGAAATAGGCTCTGTGCTTATTTGTTGTTTAAAAAATCATTATCTATGTCAGCAGGTGAGTAAGGCAAAGATAAAAGAAAGCAGTTTAAAAAGTGACTATAATGTCCAGAACAATCAGCAACACTAGCTTTTATCTTTAAGATTCTGGAAGCAACATTTGGACCAATTTAACAGAATATAGGGACCATATATTCTGCTCTTGTCCATGCAGTAAAAGTGCAACTGGGGATACACCCCAGTACTACATCGTATTGGTGAGGCACGCTATTTTAAGATGCAGTACCAAATACTCCTGAGGATTAATTCCTAATATTTTTGACAGGTCACAAAAACAACTCATCACCTCATTCCTTATGCAGGAATAAAGAAAACCTTCAGAAACACTTCACTGTGAAGCACATGCTGATGCACAAGGAACGAGTGTGGCGGAATGGGCGGAGCTACCGTTCACCACAGAGCCAGAAGGCAGCCTACCTGCTCCTTCTGCAGAATGGACAAATGTGTGCCCTGAGCAGGACAGAGGAAGGGGGCAGGCGAGGGGAAAAACCAGATATTAGAGCTTAGAAGAACAGGATCATGCTTAAAACCCACGAGGTGACAGGACAGAATGGGAAGACAGCAGCTAGATGCCAACAATGATTAATCTCACAAGTTTAGGCAAGCATGTTCTCAAACAGTGAACAACACGAGTATAAATATTAGGTCAACAAATCAGTAATCAAAATATCAACAATGAAAATATAAAGAATCGGTGGGTGGAGGAATCAGTGGTGTCTTTGTGTGGGTGTACACGTTACCCAAGGCCGCAGCAGGGAACGGTGAGCAGCCGGAGGAGAGCGAGCAATGTCCGGAGGGGCAGTAGGGTGAACACATAGAGGAACGCATCCAGGCACAGGAAGAAGCCGAAGAGCATCAGCTGCATGACACAACAGAAGCGTGAGCAGCTCAGCCAATGTTGGTCAGGCTCACTCAGCACTGTGCTTTAGTGTTTCAGTGCAGGGTGAGTGAGCACACTGGCATTTCCAACTATTCCTTACAGGCATCCTCTTCCAGTTCAGGTTTTAGTGAGGATGAAAAAAAACCAAACATTAATCTACATTGTGGAAGAAATCATGAATTATAGCCCCAAGTCAAAACGAATACTTTAATATCTTTTACAATTTCTAAATTAAAAAAACAAAAAACAAACAAAAAAAAAAAAACCCCATTACATACATTTACATAAATTAATAAAACTGACATTTAACCAGATTACTGGTTCTGCCTATGTAGCAGATCAAAACATTTAGCAGAAACTATTGAGAAACTTCTGAATGAGTAGGTGAATATTTGACCAGTCTGTTCATTGCTACAAGATGGTAAGACAGGGCATGGCATTACATGTGCATAACGCCCAGCACCAAATAACAGGGCACTTTCAGGACATCCCGTTGAGTTAATTAATCTTAGCTTGAGCAGTGGCGTGGTTTTCCTCTTCCACTGCTGGTCTCTTTACGCAGTGGATCATGGACATGAGGAACGTGCTAAGGTGCTTGCGTCACATGCATAGAAAACTGGTTCCGTTTTGCATGCTACTGCCTCATTAACTTTTAGAATAATAATAAGAATAATAAAACTAAAATCTGCTATAGGTAAAATCTTCAAAGAGTAAATGTCAAGTGAAGAATTAAGTGTTTAATGAACAGCAAAAAAACAAAGAGCTTGTTAAAGGATAAATATGAAAAGCACCAGGTGTACCTAGTCTCTTCAGCTAGTTCAACTAGACAATTGCACTTAAGTCAGATGTAAAGAAGATATAATTTGACCACCGATGGCTGTCAATATATCCTTATAGTATATTTCTTATATACTTCTTTCTTACTCAAATGTAGAGATGAAGACCACAGGGATGCTGGCTGGAGCTTTTCACATAAGAGGGTGGATTAACTGATTCTGGGACATTGGATTTTCTGGGGAACTGGTGTTAAATTACATCTCTCGTCTCCCTTATGAATATATACCTCAGCTCTTAGCACATGTGCACACTAACTCAGTCAGGCAGAGAATACCACAGCTTGTGTGAAATGTATGTGAGATTTTGCTGGGTACGAGTGAGGTGAGTATATGGCAGAGAGCACTAAAACCTCAGGCTACATGCGCATTAGGACTGCAATTAAAGACTACTTTGACAGTAGAATAGTCTATCGATTATTGATTGCACAATTACTCACTGGATCTAATTTAAATAAAGCTTTTAAATATAGCTTGAGGGCATTTTACACATGTGCTTACTACATTAAAGACTAACAATAAAGATTAATACTTAAATCAAAAATATGCCTTTTAATGAACTTTCCTGCTAACAGAAAAGAAACAATTCCAATATCCATTTTTTCCTGCCAAAATTTAAATCCAAGGATAAGTAGTAGCAAAAATAAAACTATAGATGTTTTCCCTTAATTAATTAAATCAAACCAGCAATCTAAATTTTAAAGAAATGAACAAGAGGGCAAAGACAAAAAAGTGCATTCTGTGCTTCTGGCATGGCTCCTCTTCGGCCTGCATTTGATATCAAGACACATGTGGTAGGCAAAACAGCAACATTACTCTTAAACTCCAATACACCATTAAATCAAATCTACATTCAAGCCATATGGTTTGTTCTTGATTCTAGAATCCTGCGTAGATACTGAAATGCTAATTTCATGAAATGCTAATAAATGTCACTCAGTAAGTCCAGGTTCCTGATAAATGGAGGTGTGAGTGATTAGGGTTGTCACTTTTCTCCAAAAGTCAAGTTTGAACAAGATCAAACCAGAAATTGTTTGAATTCATTTGAATGCAATCCACATGGGGCACACCCAATTCATAAACTTTGGAGCAACATATTATACAGCCATAAAAATCGCTAAGACAACAAAGTAATGTTTAAGATTGTAAATTTAAACACTACTTTATCCATCATGCAAAGAAAAAAACCTCTCTCAGTACAGAAGCTGAAAATGTTTTTGATAAACTATATGTGGAAGACTTCACTTACATCGCTACTCTACTGTTAGAATTACCAAAATGTTTATCCCCCATTCTTAGAATATTTTTAGTTTGGTCTCCATATCCATGGATTAGGTTACAGTTATCCACATTCCTGTGCAGTTTTCTAGTATGTTCAACAATTCACTGATCAAGAGAAAATGTATTTGAAAAAAAAAAAAAAAAAAAAAAAAAGTCTGCTACAGCTCATAATATGAATTAACAGCTAGTTTTAACATCAACATTGGTAACATTGGTAAACTGGTAACAACCAATACGAGTCATCATCCCGCGAGCCAATGTTTCCCATCATTAGATAATTCAGTATAACTGATGTGTTCCCATGAAAGGCAAGGTCAGCTTTGCAAATGTTGCAGTTCACAACCTTTTTGGCCATGTTAAGAGTGAAATGTTTCCACTCTTTGGAGGTTTTATTTGCAGTTTTGTTTGCCTACATGTTAGAGCATTCCAAATCATCACAAGCGATTAAGTCACCAACTAATCAACAAAGAAAATACTAACTAATTTTGTTATCAATTTCAGTCAACTATTCGTTGCATCCCTAATGTAAACACATTTTTAAACAGGAATTCTTAATCAGAGACAGAATAGGATTGTGTATGTTTGTGTCACCTTCTCCAGCTCTTTGGGGACCCTCATGCATGTGTAGACCTTCTCTCTGCGCTCCATGTACTTTGCCTCATTGTGCTCCAGGAAGTAGCCCCTGGTCAGCTCGGCGCACATGAACCTGAGCAGGGACGGCTCGCCTGTGTCCTCTATGCCTGTGCCACACACAGACGTACCATTCAGTGCTCTTCGTTTAGTCTAGCAGCTCTACTCAAAAAGGCTGAAAAACAGGCACTTCAGCAAGGCATAAAGGTCTTGCCCAAGTCTGCCTAAAATCATAGGCAGTTTTTTTTGGTTTGATTTATTTATTTTTAATCAAAATGAGTGTGAGAGAAAGAAAAAGTGTGCAACAACTGCAAAGTGCCTACATTTGGTATATGGGCAGAAAAAGAAAAGTGGGTAGATGCTCTTTTTGAGGTTGAGTGTGGATCACATGCTTATTCAGACAAATGAGAACAAAAGGCAGTTTAATTTAGGCTCACTTCATTAGCCAATAGATAGAGCATCCTTAATGGCTATACAGCCTGGGGTGGACAGCGACATCTATCAAGTGATCCAGGTATGCTACTTTCTAACAGAATTGAACCATTCTGCCCCACAGACTCTTTTGGATATGACATGATCCCTCTAGCACAGGACTACAACAAAAGTCTACTTTCTCCTAAATAAAGGTTTACAGACCGACTGGGAAAATGAAGAAACTGTGTGTGCAAACTGAATAAGAGCATGTAAGTTATTCATTTCACATCTGCATTCACATTCACAGAGTTACCACGGAACACACAGATGTTCATGATAGCTAAGGTTTTTATGAAGGTAAGGAGTTTTAAGGCAACTTAGATTATGTAATTATTAAAGGGCATCTTGGCTCAACCTTTCAGGTCATTTTCTCATTGGAACTGATACAAATGCTCTACTGCTCTGAGAGGTATAGTTAAAAAGTTAGGTTACCGCAAATTATTATTAGGTTCATAAGACGCACTCTACATATGCTTAAAGAAATGAGCTTTATCTTCAGTACACTTTCTAGCTGGTCTAGTCCTTTTGTATAAAGTTCATCAACGAGTTGGCTAGCTAGCGTTAACCCTAGCGTGACGTACAGTTAGGTTATTTCCACAGTCGTTATTTGTCACTCGCCAACTCTGGCAGCATCAGCATCAATGTAAAGAACAGAAAGGACAGATTATATCTAGCTATCTACACATAACCAACCTGCCAGATAATTACGTTTGTGTAATACTAATAAAATACTTTCATTTAACTAGCTAAGATAGCTAGTTAGCTAATAACGAGGACCTGGCAATGCTAGCTAACATTGCAGTCACTGTGATTGGAACATTACTTAGCTAGCTGGGTTAATATTCTAAATAAACGTAAGGCTTAGCTTGCTACTCAACCATATAGGTAGTTAGCTAGCTACTTTGATTTTAATTTAAGAAGTCCTGAACTGGCAGATACTGCCAAGTCCGCCAACCTTAACAATCATTCGTTAGCTAGCTGTTAACCTACCCTTCTGGTTCAGTTCCATTAATGCTGACTACGACAGCTAACTAGTTAACCTAGCTAACATGCATTAGAATAAAACATTGCTCATGTTTGCCAAGCACAAAACGATGCTGCCCAAGCACAAACTTTGCCGAGATTCACTCACTTGGCTGCTGTGTAGCCTACTTTAGTAAAACGCCACGCTGGAACTGAAAGGTCAACTGTCAGATGCTGGCCGAACCTTCCTGTCACACAAACAAGCCCACCTGAGTTCTCCTGCTTCTCCCCCTTCCCTGGAGGTCGATCATAAAAGCCTAAGGTTTCCGTCCTTTCTGTCACAGGGGCAGCTTTATCACTCCTCGATGCCTTATTGCATGAACGCATTATTTGTCCCTTGTTGACATCTTCTGAATGTTTCTCCTCTGACAAATTGGCCCTTAACAAATCCGCCATCTTCACTTTGTCGCTGCAACAAGAATTGTCAACGGCTCAGTTCTACGTCATCATATCGCAATGTTTTAATTTACTAGAGTAGGTGAGAATAACCACCAGATGGCGAAACCAGATCACACGTGGCGGCCAATAAGTAAAGTAACTCGCAGGTTTCTCTTAGGATTTTTTTTGAACATGTTTATAGATAATAGAAATAATTTTATACAAATGTAGAAATGCAGAATATTGCCATAGTAGCGCCCCAGTCTCACAGGAAAAAAGTAGCACATTTAGAACAGGAAAAGCTGCCCGAATGACTAAAATAATGACAAATAATTTGATTAGGCATGGCAACTTGAAGAGGCTTGGACAATAAAAAGCAAATATGAGCATCCTGTAAGCACATTTTATTGGCACACAAAATGGCAAAGCATACATACGAGACTTTGGATATGACACGAAAACTCCTCTGCTGAATATTATACAAACAATGCAGAGCTCTAATAATGCAAGATTTGAACAGAAGGCCTCTGAAAATTGATCTCTTCCTTTTCATTGGTCTTACATTGGGGAATAAGTTATTTAGTAAAAATAAAAGTTTCAGTAAAAAACAAGTGAATCAGAATGAAACAGAACCAAAATACATGTTTTGGTTTTCTGTGAGGATACTAGTTTGTTCATCATCATGGCGATTCCTATCAAGATCATCATCATTATCATCATTGTAATTATCTTCATCATCATTGTCATCGTCATCATCATCAGCAGTATAATTCACAGTCACTGTGTCTTGCTTAGTCATTCTTAAACATTCAAAGTTCTGATGTCACTCGATATTTCTTTGAATAACATGCAAACTACAGTTGTGCCCCATCCATCAATTAGGCTACCGGGTCTCAAACTGAAAAACTGGGCCAAGATTTAAACATTTTAGGCAAAGCCTACTTAAAGCCTACTTCTCTCAGTTAGCTGCACTCTCAGAAGAGTGTTATCCATTATACAGAAAAAAAATCTGTTTAAAAACACTGCCAACTGAAAGTCAATTAAAACAGCTGCCATTATGGATTATGGTGAGTGGCCTTTATTAGAACCCAAAAGAACAGATGGGGCCTTTATTTACAGAGCCATAACCCTTCCATCAGTGCTTCCAAAGTGATGAACTGACCCCAACATGGCCTTAAGGCTGGAAATAAACAGAAACGTTCATATTTTTAAAACATCATGCATGAGTCCAGTTTGGGAAAAGTTGTTAAAGGGTTAAAGAGGTATGATGTGGATGAATATGCTTTTCATATGTGCCTTCAAACAGAGTCCCAACCTTGTTGGTGCAGTACAAGATGATCACAGAATATTCACAAATCTTTAAAAATAATACATTTAGACGCAGAAAACAAAATATTTTGTGGGGGCGGGGGGGGGGGGGGGGGGGGGAGTGAGTTTTGGGGGTGTTAAATTACAACTGTAAATTACACAATTGTAGAAGCTTTTCTCTGCTTCAATGCAAGCTAAAGATAAGGACTGTCTTTGTAGAAGCAACGTTTTGAAGGAATGCAAGCTGAAAATGTAGAGGAATAAAAAAAATACAAGTGAACCTTAAACTATTTAAATGTGCAGAGGTTGGTCTCAGAGGCTGCCTTTGGAGTTCAGTAGCTCTCCAATGAGAGGGCCACCAACAGTAACCATCTCTTCAGTGATTGGCTGTTGTCCAGTTCCATTAAAAACTGCAGTCGCCATGGAGATGTATTGCTACCTTGGTGACCACCTATAGTTTATATGCTGAAAAATGGGCTGATTTTGTCCCAAAACCATCTCACACACAAATGCAGGTTCCCTTATTTCAAGGCATTTAGAACTGGTAAAATCGAGTTTTTAAAGACTGACATTTCTTTTTCACTTTTTGATTTTAAAAGTATCCATTGTTGAGCTTTTGCTGGCAAAGTCTGTTCAGCTTCCCAAAGGTTCGCCCTAAGCATGGAGAAGGAATCTTCTTGGTGAAAATTGGCAATTTCATTGACACCATGGCATGAGAATGATATCATCGGGGTAGCAAGTGAGGTCAAAGAGAGAAAAGAGACAGAGCTAAAGAGATAAGGAGAGAGTGCTGCCCTGGTGGAGGACTGACAGCACTGCAAGTGGTGTCTCTTTACTGTGAGGCCTGTGAGGCCGTGCTCTCGGGTTTACTGTCCTGGCCCGTGGGTGGCTTACTGGCCCAGGGGCTATTGTTGCCGAGCGCTGGTGAGCTGGTGAAGTCATCGTCGTCATCTAGACCGTTAGTTGCGTCATACTGTGTATTCTCCAGGCGAGTGATCAGACGCTCGTCCTCGTCGCCGAATTCCCCACCCATCAGAGTGGGTTCGCCCACCACCATCACATCCTGCCAATTGAGACAAGAGGGGCAGGATTAGAAGGCACGTCATGTTTGGAGTATTGATCAATCATAAAATGCTCCAACACAATGAGGAAAACCTTTTAGCTAAGCAGCGTTTCATATTCACGAGGACAATGACTGTCAGTTGAGGCTTTCTCCCAGCAATACAGTGAGCACGAAACAACGCATGTGTGTAAAGTGTCTATGAAAGGAACGATGTCCACATTCTGCCAGTAGCTTATTGAGACGTTTGCTGTGATTTCAACCACACCTAACTGCACACATTAGACCAGAGCTAATCCTCTCCTTTAAAAAAGATGAAACAACACAGTAAGAGAAGAGTATGCATGGAGCACAGTGCTATGCCTCCATTCCTCTCCTTTCCTTCCCTCTCTCATGCCATGGGCTCGACTGATCAGTTAACTGGAGCACACGCATCGCTGGTCATGTGTGTCCGCGCACCAGAGAAAAGGCATGTTCTCTTTTACTACCTGCGTTTCTCACCGTTCCTTCGCTCTCTGTCCGTCTCTTTCTCCCTAGTCATCAAAGACATACTCCCTTCTTCTCTCTGTTTACGCTTATAATATTTCACACTTTTTAAAAAAAATCTACTTCCATCCCTCTTTTGGCTGTATCAGCTCACTCTCTCATTCTCCCTTTATGCAGATATTTTGACACATATATATTTTCTCACTCTCACTTTACTTAATTCCCCTCAAATGATCAAACTAGATATAAAAGATCAAGATAGAAAAATACAAATTCAATCATTACTTTTTTCATTTAGATGCACCCCATGGAAGTGTTGCCCATTAGAGAGAAAAGTACCTTTAGCTAATTCTGTCAGCTGACATGTAACCAAAACCTGTTACTATCCATGCCCCTCCTCCTTCTCTCATATCCCCTCTTCCTGGCAATCTCTCTCACACCTCCCCTACTGCTTTCATTCTCTCCTCCTGCAGGCCAGCACTGAGAAGCTCTTTTTAGCAAAGCACCTCATGAAATCTTATGAGGTCTCAAACTCCACAGCCAGAGTGCTACCACCCTCCTCTCCACTTCATAATTACAGTTATTCATTAAGGTGGGCTTTTGGACTAAATAACAATATCCACACACTGATTTGTCAATTTGCATAGCTAATTAAGTAATTAGCAGCAATGTTACCGATTATGAAAAAAAGAGACGCTGCCTGCCAACGATCCTTGAATTCACCATCTGTTTTCGAACGGCAACTGTCACCCTCTGCTCTGGGTATGAAACCAGGGGCCAATCTCTCTCTCTCACTCTTTCACTCACACACACACATGCACATACACACACACACACACCCCACAGGTTCCAGCTGGTGGTCTGACTGAGAGCTATAATTGCTATCAAACGGGAAGCGTGTTCTGTGTTCTCATCTAATTAGCTTTAGCCTGTGGCTAAAGCTACGCAGCGTTCACAACAACAGCAGCTCGGCCCACCTGCCATGAATCACAGCTGATTTAGGAGCACCTCTTCTACTCTGAGGCTTCTACGATCCATAAGAACCCAACTCTGGAGACTGGTCCAGAATCAGCAAACTAAGGCAAGAGTGAGCAAAATGCCTCTATGGTAACACCTGTATCCACAGAGGCCAGTTCTAACCTCAAGATAATGCGGCATGCTCAAGTATTAAGATGTTCCTGAAGACCTTGATTTAATGGATTAGTTGTGACCAAGCTTTTCAAAAGAAGGGTTAGATAAGGAGAGTGCTTTATACTAAGAGACAGAAGAGGACTTAAGCTCCTGGGTTACTGTTTTCTTTCCTGCATAACACAGCAGTTTGGCCCAGACAATGTCTGAATGTCTACATTCAACCCCCCCCCTTTCAAGAGTCAGTCAGAAATATTCTTGTTTATTGATACCATGATAACAGCATTGTGCCTTAACACTAAACACACAGGGAACAGTGATGCTAATAACCTTCTTATTATTTAATGACCCGGGCATCGTTTCCCAAAGTCATCATAGTGCTAAGGTCATCTTAAATGAGAGTGTTAAGTGTAATACTCGCTCTACTCTATTTGTATCATGATGCTTTTGGGAAACTCAGTCCAGGTCAGTATTTAATGCAACAAATTGCACGACTCCAAACTGCACCTTGACAATGGCTCCACTAGGGGGCACTGTTGCCACAGCACTTGATATGAGACCCCCGTGCCCCGCCACGCATGGTCATGTGACTGTCTCATTGTGATTAGGCTCACGTAGGCGACTGCTCAGGCACCGTGCTACAACTGCACAGACAAAGCCAAGCGACCACACTACACATGTAACCAGCATGTTCCCTTCCACAGCGTGTGGCACTGTTTTACTCGTTATGTGCCTTTTTGCTTTGGGGGAAGAGGCAAAAGGTTTAGTGACAGGCACGCACACACACACTCACATGTTAATGTGTGTTGGCATAGAGCCAGCAGCTCATACCAATAGTTTCTTCTCAGTGTGTGTGTGTGTGTATGTACTTTTACATTTAAGTGATGTGCAGAGACCAGACATGTACTGAACAAACAAAAAAATATATGCAATTAAAGTTATTCCTGCTGAGAGGGGGGAAAATACTATGTATATAGGACAATCGGCTGTTGGCTACTACGCAACATTGTCATCCTACAAAACCACCCATCCACCAAGAATGAACACTGCATGTGTATACAGACTATTTTCCATAGACTTTATAATTATTTTTATTTTTTGTCGCATTTTCACTACCAAGCGAGGCCAGTCCATGTCAAGGAACAAATGTGAGTATGAAAGTGTCTTGAAACTTGGTCACATTCCAAATCCTTACTCTAATCTCACAGTCAGCATTCACAGGCCTCATTGCCCTCGGACTCAGGCGGGGGGAGGCCAGACACTACAAATCCCATCATCCATCTGCAAACAAATGCAACCTTGCCTCCCACCATGACTCCCAAGGTAAAAGCAGCAACACTTGTGGGTTTAAGTGTGTATTTGACCTCAGGCTGAGTGACTGTGGGAGTCTTACTGGTTAAAGGGCCATGAGGATAAAAAAGGCACTTGAGGATAAACGCCTCTGAATCAGAGCTTAAACACTACAAAATTTCATTGGGATGGAGAGAGGCGCTGAAACTTGCCCTCAGCCGATTGGCTGAAGTTTGATTTCACAGTGCTAAACAGAAACAGATTTGAGGCCTTATACAGCCCCAGATTTCTGAGTCAGGTGGCTGGAACAGAAAACTCCAGATGACCCGATGTTGTCGTGCAATTAAATTTATAATGGTTATGAGTGATGTTTATAAAGTCCACCATTTATGACAATGCTATAAGGCTGGAGTTGACGATGCTACAGTGCTGCTTATTTTTCATCATTTGCTCCTACACTGCGCTGGTTGCTACATGCGTCATCCAACTTGACGACGCAACCTCCAAAGGCGCTGGTATTATTACAAACATTCACCTCATGGAAAAAGTCCAGGTATGGTGCGGCTCCAAAATTGAATTACGTCTTACACAATCTTACACAAATTCACTAATCAGGATTTATGAAAACAATATGTCAGTATTGTGCATTACAAAGCTATAGCTTACCAGCAATGCTGATGTTTTTTTTAAATCTATGAAACTAATCTGGCACTCAGCAAGCAACCAAGTTTGCAAACCAGCATTGATATATCACCAGGACTGGAGAGGCACAATGTCATATATTTCTTTTCTGAACAGAACATCCCATGAATCCTAAATGAACTCAGTTTTGATGACACGGCTGGGGTACGTTCAGATCTCATGCAACTGCCAAGTTACTTGAAATAAAAAAAACTAAATAAACAGTATTGCTTTGTGTAACATGGCAGAGGATTTTGTGTTTTAAACATCTTTTATTTTGAGAAAGCTTTGCTTCCAACATGCTAAGATTCAATAAAAAGTTTTTATTTAAAAATTTTTTTTTAAATTAATTAATTTATTTTGTGTGTGTGTGTGTAAAGGAGGAGATTCGATGCTTACAGGTACCTGGCTGGTCAGGTTAAAGCTGTTTGCTGGGCTTCGTTTCTTGCTGCCTGCGCTGTTGCCTAGGCTACTGTTGGACGCACTACTGGCGGAGTTCTTTCTCTTTCTCCTCTTTGTGGTGGTCTGTCGAGTGGGCTCTGCTCCACACACACACACACACACACACACACACACACACACACACACACACACACACACACACACACACACACACACACAAAGTGTGGAATGGCATGAGGATTTATAACTCATATAGAGACACTCACACAATATCAAAATAGTACATACACTTCTGGGGGGAGGAGGAGGGTTGGAATAAGAATATATCTAGGATAAAAACACTAGCATTCACACAGGCACAAACAACAAAAATCTAAAAGTCCCAGGCTTTGTTTAGTTTGGAAGTGGAATCAAAAATCATTTTAACATATCCCAAGACATGCACTAGTGAGAGGAGACCCCTGCTTTGTGTAAATGCTCAACAATAGTACTATTTGTAGAAACTCACCGTTCTTATAAAAAGTTATTTTACCACTGCTACTAGCACTCGCAATATGCTCATTTTACTTATACTTATCATTTCACAAATAATTCAGATTCAAACTATGAACAGTTACAGAAATGCAGTATTTAAAATGCTTCTGATGTTGTTCAATTTATGAAATTCTAATGAGACCAGACATCATTTTAATCACCTAAGAAAAACTAATAACCTATCTGTTATTCTGTGTCCACATTGCCAGATATGCTAAAGTAAGTGTGTAAGAACGAAATGGAGCTGGTGTCCACCAAAGATGAGGACATGGCTAGATATGCTAGACTAATTATATAAGAAAGAAATGGAGCTGGTGTCCTCTGTTGAGTAATTATGGTGTAAACAGACAAAACATACATTTCATGGACTATTTCATACCAGAATGAAATTTCCCTGTTAGGGCATGCTGTAAGCAGAACTTTAGACAATGGAAGGAGTACCTTTTTTGTGATTTGTGGGGAAAATCTCCGTTTTGAAGTTCTGTGGGTGTCCTGCTGAAAACCACAGTCAGAGGAAGTTTTATTTAGCAGGTCATGTAGCCTAAATCTTAGATCATAAAATTACATAGTTAAAGATGAAAATATTGGTGAATGGTACTTTGAACATCAGTGAATTGTGTTTAGAATATTAACATTTACATTAATTTGGAACATGTACATACATACACTTTTCTAACACTATTGCACATAAAAATCACAAAACAGCTAAATATGTCAATATTACTATTACCAGTACTAGAAATTTTGAATATCAATGGTGATATCATCTAATATCACTGGTAGAAAATGAAGTCCATTTTCAGAGGTTCTTACTACCCATACCCAGAGAGATGTTTACCTTTTGGTTTGCATTCAATGCTTCTTGTAGAAAAACACAAAATCCCACTATATACACATAACCTTACCATATACACAACTAAAAAAAAAAACAAAATACAACACAAAGTGCAAAATAAAACAATTTCACTAACCTGACAGAAACAGTGAATTGCATTTCTTTATGGGACATAAGCTGTGCATTGTTTTGAGGCAAAAAAATTAAAAAGACATTTCTGGCTCCTAGAATGTTTATCAGCGAGGGTGTGTGAATGACGCACTGAAACCACCTCATTTCCACACACACCAGAAAAAAAGACTTATCAGTGTTAAAAAGCAGCTGGCCTTCCTTCCTGGTCTGAATGTGGGAGCTCCCCTCACCGGGGCTGAGGAGGAGGACAGCAGGAGCTCAGGCTCACATGTGGCCCACGACCACAGAGCAGCCACAATAGACCTACTCAATAGAACACCTCTGACAGAGAGGCAGGCATGCCCAAGAGCTGAAACGGTCCCTGCCATCGAAAGAAGATGACAAATCTTCCCCAAATTAGTGCCCTCTTCAAAAATGCTACTCCTGTATCATTTGCATTGGCATGACTTTTAACTTTTGGGAACTAATAGTTTTCCCACCTGAATAGAACTACTGAACTGCCTACCAATATTTAATGAAAGTAGGCTATGCATAATGATTTGACAAGTTTCATTTCTTAATCATTTTTTTGAAAAACAACCTGCAAATACTTAACTGGAATTATAATAAGGCTGTTTTAATCACAGTACACAAGGCATTTTCAGGTTTCTGTATTTCAGTGCATCACACCAGCACTGAGCATTGCAGTGGAATGCATCCAAAGTCCAGTCTGTAGGTTTCCTAAGTGCAGCTCCACTACACCCTACTCTCCTCTGCCATGCTCTGAGGCACCCAAACCAGCTCCGGTAACCTCACTTCACACATACACATGTACAGAGGTTCCAAGCGAGCTAGGCGACTTGTCAGTGTTCTGAAAGGGGAAGCTGGGGCAGGTGGTTTACCTGGAGGTGCGACCATCCGCTGCCATTTCTGAAACAGGCAGGTCTTTAGGCAGTCTCTGGGGCTGAGGCTGTAGGTCTTGTGTCTGGACATGAGCTCCTGCATGGGCTCGAGGATGACACACAACTACAGGGTGGAAACATGACAGCCCACAGTGAGAAAAAAGGAACTTGGCTCGCATCATGTTATTATGTGATTTATTCAGGATAAATGATGCCATAACAACAAAAGATCATTTTTAAGATTTTTGTTTGGACTTTTTTTTTTTAAGCAGTAGGTGAAAACACAGACGCGCGCACGCACGTCATCCGCTCTGACAGCCGCGCATTTCTGACGCTGCTGTATCCCCTCGCACTTCCACAGGTCCAGGGGAACAATCTCTGGATGCGGGCCCAGGCAGGTCTATTTCAAGCCTGAATGCGAGGAAACCCTTCAGGCTTCCTCAGCCACCACGCCGTTCGGCGCACCTCATCCGCCCGAACACAGGAAACCAGCCCCGCGTGGAGGCACTGATAACCTCCCACACACCACAACGCTGTCTTTGGCTACGCTAATAAGTTACTCTTAGGAGATATTTTTACTCCGGTAGAACTCATAGAAATCGTGAGAAACTTTCCTTACAATCAACACGCGAAAACAAACACAAACAAAAACTCTAGCGTTTACCTCACAGATAAAATAACCCGATCAACTAGATAGCTGAGAAGCTTTTTAAATAACTCTCGCGTGTTACATCTTTTTCACATAATGTATAATTCTGTCAAATCTTAGAACTGGGCAAATATAAAAGGAAGCCCGAAACAATAAAGCGCTAAGTCTCCGTCATCGCTAGCGAGCGGTGGACTAGCGCCTGAAGCCGCTGAGTGGTTAAACAGGGAGCGCTTGCAAAGCGGCCCGAGCCGCTGAACAGCTAGCTGCAGGAGGCGCGCTGGACCAGAACCGGAGTGCTGAGACGTGTACTACACAGCTGTGTCTGATCTACATTTAATGCACAATTCAGCTTAGGCTTCTCTCCTCCGGTGCTTGTATAAGCGCGACTGTACGTTTAACCTGCAGAGCAAGAGAAGGCAGTCGAGCTGTTGGGGACAGAACGCCGGGTTGTATAAAAAAACACATCGATGTATTGGGTGAGTGGGTGCCGAGTACGGCGACCCCTAATGCCGTGCCTCAACAGGGAACGCTCATTAATGTTATGCTAATTTCCTCCATCCAATTAATTTTCTCTGCCCCTCTTGTTCGCCCGTTTGCAAATCGGAACTGTCACTCACGCTAAAATCGCCCAAATAAACAACGCTACGATGAAGCAGGGTAATATATGCAACTGCAGTTGCGCTGGGTTATGCGTGCGCACACCTGCTGTACACGCAAGCATGCCTTAACGATCTGCCATACGCATAAATGCCTGAGAACATGTCACACATACACATACAGACGCCACTGATGATTAAAGGGTCTAGTCTGTTGCATTATTTATTTATTTATTTATTTTTTGGAAAACACTACCACAATGAGTTTTCTAGAAATTGTCTGTGTGTGTGTCTGTGTGAGACTTACCCTGAGGTAGTTGAGGGTGAAGTTGGTGAGACCCATCCTTGTGATGTTTTTGGAGAGCTGCTCCAGGAGCTGAGGGTCTTGGGCCTGTATGCAGAGAGGAGAACCAGCATGGCTATGTAACCTCAAAACACCTCAGTGTGAATACACACACACACACACACACACACACACCAGATGTGGGATCCATATCTCATGTCTCACACTCCTTTAGTGTTAGGAATCAGACATACAAAAAAACTTATGCAAGCCATATAGAAAAAGTCCAGTGAAACAGGTTATTATCAACTTCATAGCTGAACTATATGAGATAAGACTGGCAATCATATTGGTTACTGTGCATATAACTCCACAATGAACTTTGAAAACATTCAAGTCTTTATTTTTATTTCTTTAGACTGTATGGACTAACAATTAAAAACACTTAAAGGCTGGTCTTTAACAAACACCTAATGAAGAGAGAGAAAAAAATAGTTTTGGCTTTTGTACTTCTGCATATCCACAGATGGTTTTATATGGATTTTATGAAATAAAAATAAAGTGGATGCAACCAAAATGGCATATATGCTTGTTTTCTTTTGTTGTTTCATGTTTCCTTTTGGATTTGAAAAGTAGTTAAAAACAGTTTGAGGAAAGCTGCTGTCAGAAGGTTGGACTAGAGGCCAATGCTTCAATTACCCTGAATATGTATTTGATTCAGGTTTTGGGGCATTGTATGTGGAGTGCACTCAAACTTCTAATAAATATTAATAGAGGCGGTTGAAATTTGAATTTCGCAGAAGCCCAAGGGATTACCTCAAAAACCTATAAGCTGCAATCGCACTGCCTGTCAGACTGTGGCTTCCAATGCAGTGGGTTAAGGAAAAACCCACAAAGCTAATGCTCCAACGGAACAAGTTTAGAGACCATCCGTGAGAGGGAAAGGTGTGTGTGTGTGTCTGTTTGTACATGTTTATATGTCTCCATGGGGACTAAATGTCCCCACAACAGGAACATCTCACATTTTTGACCTTGTGGGTGCCGCCTTGTGGTCTTCATGACCACAAATGACACAAATATGTATATATTATTTCAAAAGAACAAGACTGTGTGTGTGTGTGTGAGAGAGAGAGAGAGAGAGAGAGAGAGAGAGAGAGAGAGTCACTAAACCACTAAATCTGTAGAATTTAAGTGACAAGAAGTAACCTTGCAATATTTAAAAATACTCTTTAATGTATACACATTATTTATGCATTGTGCATGTTTAACTGCAGAGTGCAAGAAAGAGTATAAAAATGTTAACACCTCAAGTTTAGTCTTCAAACAGGTCACTCTCATTCTGGTAATTCTCTCATTTGTAACGATCAAACAAGTTTAACTTCACTTTTGCACAACCCTTCCCTGTGTTGTTGAGTGTGAAACAATCAAATACACTGTAGTAAACACTGCTCTTCTCTGCCAGTGCAATCCTACCCTTTCCTTACCCTAAGCTCCATCTCCGTAAGATCTCTATCCCCAAGATCCTTCTCTTCTTTTCTCTCTCGCTTTCTCTCTCTCCCCAAGATCTTCCTCTTACTCCTCTTTTTTCTTTCTCTCTCACTCTCTCTCTCCCTCATCTTTCTCTCTGCCTTTCTTCCCTGCTTCTTCTAGTCCCCAAAGGGCCCAATTTAGGTCCACGTGAATTCCACATGAACACAGTCGGCTTGTAGTGTGTGCAAACATTCCGACATTGTGCATCTTGAAATCTACAGAGGGGTAAAAAAATGTTACAACATGCTATGCTAGCTACATTAAAGATAATATATTTCTAAGTTATCACTTGTTTAATTCAGCACAAAAAAATGGTAAGTAATGAGGTTCGTGGAGCCCAGTCTTCATATCCTTCATTGCAGCATGTTGGCAGTGTTCGTTACACTCTGCGGAATTAAGTAGATTACTCATTTGACCTTGTTATTATTCTATTTTTTCAACCCAGACAAGCCTCTCTTTCATCTGAGGCAGCCTTTGATGTCTCAAAAGAATTATTTATTTATTGATGTATTTATTTTAATCCCTTGGAATGAAGAAACTTTTTTGCACTTTGGTGCTAAATTCCCACAATTCTGTGGCGCATGCAAACCAGGCTGGCCAAGGTATGAGTCAGGAGCTGCCTCTGTGACTCAGTCCAGCTGGAGGCAGAGTTTAGCTAAGAGTAAGATAGTAAAGTGCTTATACTCCAAGCTGAGCACACTGTACACCCTCTGTGCCATTGTGGAGGCATTTCTCATGGCCAACCGAAGAGTCATACTGTCTATGACAGAGTGACAACCCAGGGGAGGGGGAGCGGGGGGTGGGGTGGGGGAGATTTTTATTTTTATAGGTGTGGTGCTATTGGCTATTGGTCCACGAATAATGACATCACTCATATGAAAATTATTTATGGTATTCATAAATGAGTGCACTGTAGGAACCTTGTATTATCTTTTGACATTGTCGGTAGTTAATATGTGCAAATCCAGTTTATTCAAATACTTTTTTCATGAATCAAAAAGTTTCAAGGATCAGCAATCACACACCCAAAGACTATAAAGATTTGATGGGTATAACATCAGAAACTTTTACATGTCTGTGGTTAGAAACTAACTGCAGGAGCTCTCAGCCTAAGTTAATCAACCACCTGTGCATCATTTTACTTCACTCCACACTGCTGGATCACAATCACTGCTGAGACAAGTGACATGGTGTGATGACATCCCACTCACGTGCATGGCGAGGACACTGCGTGGGATGAGCTCACGATACTGCCGGATGGTGAAGTGCCATGTTTTGATCCGCATCAGGTCATCGAAGGCGAACTCGAGGATCAGACGCCCTTCCGTACACACCTGCCCAAGCATGGGTAAACACAAGGTCCGACTGTTAGAATCTTCGCAACGTAGAATACAGACTATATTACATGGCCTAGCAAAGTATTAATAATGTTTAGACATTTTGGACAGGTGTCTCCATCCAGAGGGCATGAGGGGCATGCCCACTGTCAGTGCCTGATGATTCATTTTTAAAACAGTTAAAGAGGAAAAGCGTCTTGACTGTCAGTTTGGGCCCAGCTGCATTAGGGATAAAACTGGAGCCTATTATTATGGAGCTACTCCCTACTTTCCCTTGGCCCCCTGATCCAGGGAGCCAAGAACGGGTGAACTCACCAGCCAAGTTTACAAACACCAGCAGAACAAAACAACAAAATGCTGAATGAAGCCTTGGGGTCACAAACCATTGCCAATCAAAAAAAAAAAAAAAAAAAAAAAAAAAAAAAAAAAAGGAAGAGAAACATTTTGCTGTTTTGCCGAATTTAATGCTGAGCTACTTGGCGAACCAATGTTCCGTTGCTGCGGCAACCATGGGGAGGAGGACGGAAGGGGGAATGGGGAGGGGGGGGCAACAGCTGATTAGTTGGCATGGCAACGGCAAAGATGTAATCCCGCCAGAGCCACTCTAATCAATGCCCCCAGCACAGATGGTCTCTGGAGGATCAACAAGAAAAGAGGCTGCTGGCGAATGCCGTGCTGTCACGTGACTCACCCTCTCCATTTCCATCTCTTCCTCTCTCTCTGTCTCTCTCTCCCTCCTTATTCTCTTTCTTCCGTGTCTCTCTCCTTCTCTCTCGTTTCATTTTGTCCTTCTCTTTTTCACTCCCTCTATCTTACTTTCTGCACTTATCTATCTTTGCCTCCACACCAACCATGCAGGAGAAAAGGCAAAGCTCTCCCTCTTCCTCTCACACCACTTCTTCAGCTCTTTCTCTCACACCTGAACATACCGGTTAACTCATTGTTCTAAAATTCCAAAACCATTTTTAGCGCATGTGCTCTGAATATACTGGGTTCAGCACATATGAAATCATTTCTGAAGTCAGATGCAGGTTGCAATACATAGGCCTGCTCTGCAAAACATACTTACAAATATATACTGCAAATATATTTGCAAATATACTTACAGCATAAAGTTCTCTAATTATAATCCTGATATAAGGAGAACACTCCTGATATATTTTGCTTCTAGGTCAGATGAATAAAGTTAGAATGGGTATGGCGGGACCATCTCATTTGTCACTGGGTTCCATTCAGGTTGTGATCCCTATATTGGACAGTCCAGCACTATGCGCCAGATTAGTGCAGATTAAATTATCTGTGCATGTAAATTATCCAGTAATCCATGCACAAAAGTGGAGACCTCAGGTTTGACACGGCGTTACAGAACTGGATTTACGATATAGAACCTCAGGTCCACTGAGATCCAGACCAGATCCATCTGCTCCCTGATGGAGATGACTATAACTACAAGGCCAGTGAGTAGGAACCCCACAGCCTGAACAAGAGTGGTAGTGCAGTCTACACATCATACAACAACTGAAGGACCAACTGCTAACACATCTTAGTGAACCATTAGTAAACACATTATTAGTCGGTAATCATTGTGTTATGATTAGTTTGTTTCTGTCTTCTGAGATTCTGAGATGTAGATTTCTATAGAAACCCTAAAAACTGCAGAATGATGGGAGAATTATTATTATACACAAATGTAACTTTATTCTTACATTGATCAAAAAGCAGAAAAGATGAGGTTTTTTTAATTCTTCCATGTGATTTTATATTCTCAGTGTTTAATAATCTTCCCATCTATATACTGCAAGTCGATGAGTTTATGACAAGACACTTTCCTCATATTTGCTGTTGAAATATTGAAATGGTTTGGTGGAAAACCATGTCCCTCATCACAGGAAGAGAGGGGAGAGGTCAGCAATAGAAAGCACCATATTCTAGAGAAATGAAACGGCAGAATAAAGATACATGAGCGGAGACTTCGAAGGCTCCATGCATGAGACGGTTCTTTGTGGTATTCTTACTGAATCTTGACAATAAACAAATCTAGAGTAATGGAAGTGATTATGAGAAGGAACGATTGTGTGTGTTATGCTCATGTGCTTGTTTGATGGGTTAGTTTGTTTACTGTGTTGCTGTGCTGACTGGCTGAGTGTAGCAGACAGCAGCTAGTTCCAGTCTTTAAATGCACTCACTGCACAGAAAACAGAGGGAAGGAAACTGAGCATACACGCGCAGACACAAACAAATACCCAAATTGGCAAACACAAATATACAGACACATGCAAACAAACACTGGTCTGTGCACACAAGCAAATGATCGGATGGTCGTGTGCCATGCCGAGCCACCTCTCTATCTTGCCATGTCCTATCACTCATTTATTCATTGTGGTTAAGTTGTAAAAAATAGAACTTTATGGTTACATTTTTTTAACGATCACATGTGCCCATGCCGTTACAGATGCACTGAATAATTATCTGGCTAAGGTGCGCACACACACACACACACACACACACACACACGTGCACACAAACACAAACACACATACAGTCTCTGTACCTTGGTAAACATGGGCTTGCCGTGCTGGGTGACCATGGTGCACTGGTCACTGTCCACCGTGATGCAGGAGTTGTGGAAGGACTCTTTGGAGTGTTTGAGGATGTAGTAGAGGTCTGTTACTCCTCCTTCAAACACCGTACTAAAGTAGCGAGGGATGAGGGTCCGGCCGATGGCTGAGGAAGACACACAAGGAACGGAGAAAGATTCAAATCTTCGGCAAAGTGTGCCCTAAACAGATTTTTTCTGAATAAGAAAAACAATTTAAAAAATAAAAATCGCAACAGTGGGTTGCTTAGGCTGGGGACAGTCTGATATAAGAACATTGTGAATTACACAATATACAGACCTTTTATTAATATCAATTGACTACTATTTTTTCTGTTTAGTGCCAGAGCCTCGTATCCGCCAAAGTTGTTTCCAAAACGGTATTCCTGCTAATCTGCACAGAACACCACTCCTAGTTTCTCAGCTGGACTGGCTGACTGAATGCCCACAGTAAACTGCTGGAGTGGCACAGACTGCTCACCGAAATTGTGCGAATCAGAAAGACGGGAGGTCAGGTAAACAGCGGAACGGAAGCCTTCTGAGGTCTGGGCAGAAACTCTGAGAGGGTGTTATTCAACTGCATGGCCTCAGATCACCAGGAGGATTAGTTGTTAGGCGTGCATGTATTCTTTTAAGACTACAATATACAGTACAAGGGGGGTGCCCTGAGTGACAGAGAGAGAGACAAAAGTGAATGAAGCACTGGATTTTATTTTTTTACAAGATATATTCTAATTGAAAGAAGCTCACTGTTATCTCACAATAACAATTTCCCCCAAAAAATCATAAGAATTTGCATGATGCAATTTGTGGAGAACGTTATGAGTAGCTAGGGTTGGTGCAGATGTTTGGTAAGATCAACCAAGGCTAACCGCAGCCAGCAGAGTAGTTCTAATACAGGATTAAATGAGGTCTACTGCACCTTACTGCTATTGTCGGACTGAGAGTGGACCTCTAGCAAAGAGCTTTTTTTAATCTTGACCTCTTACACTTCAGAGCTCCACTGTTTAGTCTCTCAGTTCTTACCTTTGCAATTATATGCCATTTATTTACATTTCAATGTAGTTACTGAATAATTCACAGTAGTGATAATGTGCCATAAGATTGATAACTAAATAATAAGCTCTGTGGAGTCTCTGTGGTTAAAAATGGGGCCTACATTCACCTTTTTAATAAACATCACTCTTGTTCAGTGATTTAGGCTAAGTTGTGAGAGAAATCTGACTGATGACTCATGCATGAAAGCAGTTGTGAAGAGATGGGCGTAAGATTAAGAAAAAGCTCTTCAAAAACTCACCATTTGGTCAAACATGAACACTTAAATAATCAGGTTTTGGGGCCAATCAGTCAATTAGCAAATTGTAATGAGGTAGGATTCCAGGTTTTATTCCTTTGCATATGGTGTGCATAGCCAATCAGTTGCTTCCACATTTAAATTATTCAAATGTCCTTGCAAAACTCACAACGACCTATGCCCACAATTCAGCTGAGCAAAGTTTAACAGATTTTACTTTTAATGTACAAAACAAGACATACAACTGCATGAACAACTGTTTTCATGAGAAGGGCTCTGCCCCAAATCTGTGCAGGCACTCTGCTCAGGCACTCAACGTGTACCATTTTGAGACACTTTGCTGCGTCAACTTATCATTTTAATACTGCCACTGAATGGACTGGTGGTCTGAACCAACTCTGCTTCTGAGTTCAAGCAGAAATAATCCATCTCGCAGTCAAACTCTCCTCTGGGAGAAATTACAACTGCGGCATCAGCCCTGGGGGAGCAGGGAGACAGGGAGAAAGTGTGGATGAAGGAGAAAGAGGGGGAGAGGGAGAAAGATGGAGAGAGAGACAGAGAGAGAGAGACAGGCAGAAGGCGAGAGAGAGAGAGAGAGAGAGAGAGAGAGAGAGAGGCAAACTGAGTGAGAGTGAAAGAACTTCATTTAGAGATCGTCTCTCAGTCCAGCAGCTGGTTAAAACCGTGCTGTCGAGCGGAGAAAATCAAACGCCTGCAACCGGGCCGGTTTCTTAAATTGGCTAAAACCCGGCATTACTAAATCAACATATAAACACTTGGCAGGAAGAGAAAGAGAACAGGGGAGAGAGAAAACCCGGAGTGGGGGGGAGGGCCGGGCCAGGCCCCGGCAGGGCCGCATAAGCGAAGGTGTCCCCAGCGGTTAAGACACAAAGTGAGCCCACGACAGGAGCTGACTGCTAATGAGGGGGGGGGGGTGAAAATAAATATGGAACGGTTATAAAGGAGAAAATGGCATATTGAGGCGAGGAATGAAGGAGGACAGGGCACAACGGGGTGGTGCTGCGGGGAGGGTGGGGGGGGCATTGGTGAAAGATGATGTTGTTATAAGTGGCACACCTGACTGCCTTCTTAGGTTCCCAAGCAGCGTGGCGAGGCAGCCTTTTGCCTATCCATAAAGCAAAAAGGCACACACACACACACACACACACACACACACACACACACACACACACGCGCGCGCGCGCGCGCGCACACACATACATACTACTAAAGACGTGAAAAAATGAAGTAATGTGTCAGTCATGGGTATCGGAGCAACAGCATCTTTCAGTAATAATGAAAAGGGCTAATACTGCAGAGCTGGCCGTGGCTGCTCCATCTTAATGCCTCCAAACACAAATGTTAAGCAAAAACAAAGACCACACACTGTCCAAAACCTAATCCCAGCCTGCCAGTGTGAAAACACCAGCTATTTCTTCTTTTACTGCAGGGACTTGCAAAAATAGAATTTTGAAGTTATGGTAAAACCAGCCAGGTTGACAGCTTTATGTTACAATTGATGACAGCCTGTCCTTAAGCACAGTTGTAGAAATAGACAATGGACAATGAAGTCCTTGCGCCATTTAAACAATGCTGGTAGTCAGCTGTACTACCATATATTTTATATATTTATATATATTTACCATATATACATATGTATTCTCAGATCTGCTTTATAACTCATCGCTGACCTATACTGGGCTGTAAGTGGGAAAATACCCAACGGTACTGTGAACCTCCATGGCTGTGGGCCAAGACCACCGGGCTAGATTTAGAACCTTAATGATTACTTCCCATCACTTACGCAGACAACTAGCTCTTAGCAACCACTGCTAAACATCCAGCCTTTGTTGGCTTGGATACCCATGACGATATACGTTTGTTTATATTGAGCAAAAGGATTATAGGAACATTCTACAAGCAGAATAGTGTCATCCAGATGTGCCTTCATGTATAAACAAAGGCAAAGGAGCATTCGGGAGGTACAGAATTATCCTTGTAACTTTCCTCAATGGCAGAATTTAAGATGATTACATGAAAAATCTTTCTGCAGGGTCAAATGAGTTGAACTCTGCCTCTTTCACCAATAAACACCTCTTTAGCCATGAACAGATCTTAATTAGCCAAATCAGGTACTTCCCTGCAGGGTTTGCTCAAATATTTGTAGACACTAGGCTCTCAATTAAACAGCCTTTCCTTAGTCCTTCAGGGTTTCTTTCCACATGTGATGCCTGAGGACTGTAGACTTAAAAAGACAGCAGCTACAGCCGTGGTTAATGCAACTTCCCCCCCCTCTCCATAGGGGGCACCTTGCAGTCTAAACTTCTCTCCAATCCAGTTGTGTGGGGCACATTCAGTCAATAGTGCAGCTGCACAGGACAGCAGTTTCATTCGGCATGGAATTCCAAGTCTCTTCCGTGCGTTCCGAGGCACTTCCAGGCGGATTGGCCCAGCGTCAGAGCCTGGTACTCCGGAGATCGGATTATGCGGTGGCTCGTTTCGGCAAACACGCGGCGCAACATATGCCTCTCAAGTAATGTGTACCCAAACACGGCATTTACAAATAATTAACGTGGCGTTAATTAGGCACATTAATTCAGGCGGCGCGCGGGGGCCCCAGGAAGGATGCCAGCACTCACAGCCAAAACGACGAATGGGAGGAATTCAGCTTGAAGTGGTGAGGATGAGAGTGTGGAGAGGGGCAGAGAGAGGCAGGGTGGGGGAGAGCAGAATTAGAGAAATGGAGAGAGGTGAGAGGAAAAGGAGCAATGAGGAGAAGTAAAGACAAAGAATGAAAATCTGAATGAATGGAACATCTTTCCACTGTATTTGGTCCAAGTTACTGAGGGAGTTCCGTTAAAACCCAAAATGCCTGTGTGTGGAAGCAAAAGTATGAAGTATCATAACAGTAGCAAAACTCTTGGTGGTAATGAGTGTACACATAAGCACATAGAAAAGAAACAGGCGCACGCACACGCGTGTGTGTTTGAGCAAGAAAGAGGAGCGGGGGAGGGGAGAATACTGTAGAAGCTGGCGATACTTTGGTGTGATTATGCAGTCGATGCAGTATTCTGTAGCGCAGTGCATGCTGGGAGAGTCGTGTAGGGTGGGTGGGTGATGAGGAGGTGGTGGAGTGAGTGAGTATAGGCTGTGCTAAATTCACCGTTACAGCAGCCTCATAAACATCAGTTTATTAATAATGGTGAAAACATCACATGATTTTAAAAATGTACAATAGAGTAGTTCACGGAGTTGCTCTCCGTAACTCGTATTTCCATTTAAGAAACTTCCAGCTGTTGAGAAAAAGTTTTATGATCTCACATAGAGAGGTGTGAGGTTTGCTAATGGCTGTCCAACAGCTGTGTTACATAGAGAGACAGAAACGAGTGTTTGTGTCTGCCCTGTACTGTCTCGGCCCACAACCGCAATGTTCCTGGCGTGGAGGAGACCCCAGCCTTTGAGGAGTGCAGCCTCACCTCCTTCACCATGGTGAAGGCCTGCAAGAGGCAGCAGTCTTGTTTCCATTCGCACAGAAGTTTACACAGTTCAGACGAGGAGGAGAGAGAGACGGAGGCATGAGCACAAGACAGAGAAGAGCGCTCTGCTCTTCCTCATCAGTAATTAACTCTCCAGGGACTGTAACACATGCACTCACGCACACACACCCACAATCTCGCACAGACCCATAAACGTGAAGGCAGATGAGTGCTTCTTCCGTGACTAGACTCTCCCTCCAGCAGGACTGTGGTCAGGGGTAAACACTGAATTTTAAACAGATGATGATGATTATCTATCACTTCAAACAGGGAAGTGAATGTAGGAAAACTGCATCTCTGAGTAGCCAGTCCAGTATGGTAATGATGTCGAGTCCTGTGGTTAGTAACTACAAAGAACAATGAATTAAGATCAGCTTCACCAGGTGTCAAAGAAGACACACGTGATTTTTTAAATTGTGTTTGGAGAAATGTAAGGCATTGATTATATAGAGTATGTGCAGTTGGTCTGCAATTAATAATAACAATAGAAGAGAAATGCCAATTCAATACCATCTTGGAATCCGGTGACATAATGTATGATTCTGTTCATGTAAAAAAACAAACAAAAAATGGTGGACTGGTGAGAGACATGACAGAGGGAATCACAGAGTTCCTCTTGATGTCAATACATGAGACTGGAATTCACGTATGTGGCCAATGTAAACAATTTTTAGAGTCTTCTCTGCTTTCATGTTTTTAATTCCATTTTCCTTTTCGTTGAAAAAGAACGAAAAATAAAAAATACAAAGAATATGATGATTGGTTGATTAGTCGCTGATGGAAGTCAGGAAACCCGTGTTAAGGCATCTCACCACCCAGTAAAGGAAGCCTTCTTAAAGTTAAGACACAGTAAGTCAGTGTCATAGCTAGACCAGGACAGGGATGGAGGCGCTAACAGGACCACTAAAATATATTTAAATGCATTAAGTATGTTTGGAGATGGGTGAAAAGGTGGTGCTCTCTGCTGATGTAGTAAAATCCTGGCCTGATACCAGATGAAGGCCTCAACACACACACTTTCACATTGTGGTGTCAGATGTGGTGCTGTAGCAGTATTATTAAATATGCCATACTTGTTGCTTATTTTCATATGAAGTTTTTATAAGG
Source organism: Electrophorus electricus (assembly GCF_041902795.1). Lineage (NCBI taxonomy): Eukaryota > Metazoa > Chordata > Actinopteri > Gymnotiformes > Gymnotidae > Electrophorus > Electrophorus electricus. The sequence goes on from NC_137512.1 coordinate 16,834,289, forward strand.
TATAGCCTCATATCAGAAATAACTAGAACAACAAAATATGCACACGAACACACTCACACCCGTAGCCAGAATGTGGAATTCAGTACCCAGAATATGAAATATTCATCAGTCATAAAACTTTAATTCAATCTCTCTTTCTTTCTTTCCATCACCCCACGTACCTCTCCCCATCTCTTTCTCTTTCCCTCTTTGCCTCTCAAACTTTTGTCAAAGCAGCCTGATCTATGAAGTCAAAATATTCCACGTAAAATAAAAATAATTGCTAGGGGTGGCAAGATAAAAATGATGACATCAGTGTTGTCAGATGGGCTTAGTGGTGCTTCTATAGACGGACTGTTCCCTTCGAGAACCCATATCCGAATTCTGCCAGTAAACATGTATAATAGAAACATATATAACATATACATATACACATAAACATATATTTAATAGAAGAAAACATGGCAATAACGAGAACAACATATAGCAAATGAAATGAAGGAGAATTCATTTATGCCAGCCAACTAACAACGACGTTATAAGGTGAAGGCTGAGATGATTTTCAAAAGTATCACTGGTGTTTCCTTACTCCTCAGAAAGCTGATTGATAAAGAGAGAGTTTCAGAGTAGTAGAACACATTTTGCGCAGTAATGAAAGTCAACTGGAATGAGTTTCAGGGGAGTAAGTCTTAAAGATGTTGCCTATATATGGATTTATTTCCAAAAACAAACATTTTAAATCCAAAATTTATTTTACAAGTTTTCCCCTTAGCTAGCAAATGCTCAGCATATGTTGGAGGCTTTTCAGCGCTTTTGAGAAAATATCCCAGCTACAGCATAATGCCAGGTGAGAGGATGCACAGAGACCGGAAAGCTGCTGTTGTAGTAAAGGCTAGTTCCTGGTGCTACTTTGAAGAATCTAAAATAGAAGATAGCTTGAATCGTCTTTGGTTACACCCATTCCAAGGGTTATTTTATCATTTTGATGCCTTGGCAATTATTCTAATATGTAGAATATTGTAAAAATAAAGGAAGAGCATGCAGTGTTCAAACTGTTACTGTTTCACATTCAAATGCCAATATTGTTACCATTCAAATACCAATTTGAATTTAGCTAAGATTATTTGAACTGGTTACTCCATCAATTCTCCTCTGCAGTAGAGAGGTGTAGAAAGTGTCACATTTGGAAGACATGGAATGGAAGAAATACCCAGCTGAAATTATGCCATTTTGCAAACTAGTGTTTTATATGGGGCGCACAGGAAAATGACAACGAGATGAAGATGAATTAGGCCATTTGTTCAAAATTCAGAAAAGCGCTATAAAATGTAAAAACACTGACCTGCAAATCAGAAAAAGAATCGACACACAGCTACGAACATGGTTCTGCCTCTGACCCTGTCTGAAATCCAATCAATCAAAGTCAACTAAGTTATAAACACTCCAATAGCAAAACTACAGTAGTGAAACGAGACTGTCTGAATTATACAACCACAACCACTAAGCACTAAACTGAACTTAACCGAGTTGAATTGAATAGAATTTATTCAAACTGAACTGAATTTAACTGATTTGAACTGAACTGAACTGAACTGAACTCATTTGGACTGAAGTAAACTGAACTGGACATAATTTAATTTAATTGAGTGTTTACAGGATGTGAGAAAAAGAGAAAAGGAAAACGATGAGAGAGAGAGAGAGAGAGAGAGAGACCAAAAATCAGCAAGCAACAGAGAGTGAAAGAGCGTGTGAGTCAGTGTATGTGTGCATGTGAGAAAGAAATAAAGAGAGAGAGATAGAGAGAGAGAGAGAGAGAGAGAGAAAGAGTAGTTGCTTGTCTGATAGATTTGAGGCTTCTCTCTCTCCAGCAGTAATCCCTGAAGACAGCCCGAGCCAGTGAGAGACGCAGCCGGGCAGCCTCACTCACCTGCAACCGCCCTCAGGACACACCCGACCACACACCAGCGCCTCTCGCTGGGTGTGCTATGGTGGTGGGGGCAGCATGGCGTTTTTGTCTATTCACTAATACCTTCTGGTGATTTTCTTTAGGGCTCTGAATATGAAAGCTACTTTGTGTGTAAGCTTCTGTGGAGCTTTCAAACTCTGTGTGTGTGTGCGTGTGTGTGTGTGTGTGTGTATGTGTGTGCGTGTGTGTGTGTGTATGTGTGTGTGTGTGTGTGTGTATATGTGTGTATGTGTGTGTGCGTGTGTGTGTGTGCGCGTGTATATGTGTAGTATGTATGTGTGTGCGTGTGTGTGTGTGTGTGTGTATGTATGTGTGTGTGTGTGTGTGTGTGTGTATGTATGTGCGTGTGTGTGTGTGTGTGTATGTATGTGCGTGTGTGTGTGTGTGTGTATGTGTGTGTGTGTGTATGTGTGTGTGTATGTGTGTGTGTACATTTGTGTATGTGTGTGTGTGCGTGCATGCGTGTATATGTATGTGTGTGTGTGTGTGTGTGTGTGTATGTATGTGTGTGTGTGTGTGTGTGTGTGCGTGTATGTATGTATGTGTGTGTGTGTGCGTGTGTGTATGTGTGTGTGTGTGTGTATGTGTGTGTGTGTGTGTGTGTGTGTGTGTATGTTTGTGTGTGTGTGTGTGTGTATGTATGTATGTATGTGTGTGTGTGTGTGTGTGTGTGTGTGTGTGTGTGTGTGTGTGTGTGTGCAGGTTTTTTACAGCCCCCCTCCAGTCACCTCCTTCACCGTCATCCATAATTCAGAAGCGGCTGCCCTCACCCGTTCTCTCTTCCAGCTATGCCCATGGGGGGACGCATCAGCCCTGGGCCACTAAGTTGATGCCACAACGACCATCCACCTCAGCACCACCCAGCTTAACATCCACCCACCCAGAACATACAGTACATCTAATTTACACAGCTATTCCAAACCCGCATTAAACTGAGGCTGCCCCGCACTCAAACAACAAGTGGCAACCTCCCATCCAAACCCAGTGGTTATGACATCACAACATCCCTTGTTGATCGTTGTCGCGTGTAGCAAACTACTGGACCAAACTACTGGACGTGTAAATAAATGAGCCCTCTAAAGGAATAATTGGTCAACACCCTAAGCGATCTCAGACATTCCCCATGAGAGTCCTACGTGGGTTTTGATCATGCCATGCCATTCGCATGATCCAACGAACATAAATCATTTGGACAAAAATAGCGCAGGCTGCCCTTTAACCATGCCCCTACCATGCCTTCACCAGCCTGTTTTCATAAACTGCGAGGCATATCGCAAATGCAATATGTAGCAGTACAACCACGGCACATTTTCTGCCCGTGTCGTGCAGCCCTGGTGCGGCTGACGCTGTGGAACACAGGAGCTTTGATCCCACACTTCCATTCATAACAACCCCCCAGCCACTGTCAAAGGCCCTGCACACACTCGCCACGTGAACCCCACTCCCTGCCTGTGTCTGTGGATGCAATCAGATCATGTCTGGAACATTAACTCCGAGTGGTGGTGCTGCTCCAAGAGCTTTAGGGACGTGCCACCAACCCCCCCAACCCGCCACCTGCCGTTATGATGCTGTCGGGTGTTTGAGTCGCCGGGACTTCACAGCGGGGTGTTAGATGATGTTTATTGATATGCCGCCCCCCCAGTCCCGGCACTGATAGAGGGAGCGCATGAAATCTCACACGCCCAGGTAATTCCTCCCTTTTGTGCCGTGATCAATTGAGAGGGCCGCACGGCGCGCCTCCTTTATTCCTCCTGAGTGAATTAGGGCTGCAGAGAGGAGGGTTCCTGCTGGGTGTGTTTAGATAACCTCACACTCACAAGGCCCGCATGCACCTAACACAGGGCCTATGGGGACAGTACCTTGCCATGGGGAGTGAAAGAGAAAGAGTGAGTGAGAGAGAGAGAGCGAGACAGAGAGAGGGAGGGAGAGATCATGAATTTAGCAAACCACAGGGACAGAGAGGAGAGATGGGTGGAATTGTGAAGTCGAACTGCACACCCACCAAATCACAACAGACATGAGATACACTGGGACAAGAGACATCGACTTTTAATACAGGGAAACACACACACACACGCACACACCATGGCTCCAACACTTCCATCTAATGTTCCCAATATAACACATTTCTGTCAGTTATCAAAGCTAATCCCCCATCAGAGGGGTGTGTGTGTGTTTGTGTCTGTGCATAGGTGAAGCGCAGAACGCTATATCTGTGTATGTGTACATGTCTCTTTTCCAGTCAATCCACAAGTGTGTCTCTTTCATTATGTATGAATGCGGACGCATGGAGAATGTTGACTTTCCGGAAGGTTCTCAGCTCCAGAGTGCACACTGCCCTTCATAGCTCCGCTTTTTTAAAGACTTCATATTTACTAAATCTGGACAGCCATGTTCCTGGCTAAAGTGTGAGTGAGAACTGCCAAGGTGCGCAGAGCACCTTCTGGGAGGATACAGGACCTTGTGGAAAGCACACAGCCCAGATGCTTTACAGCTCAGCCAAATCCAAATGAGCTCGAATGCTGGAGATCAAGCAAAGTTCACTGTATGAGAAATACATGCTGACATGTGCTTAGAAAGTGAAAAAAATGCAGAATGACATGCTATGAATTGTGTATGCATTATGTAGGCTATGCATTGTGTATGCGCACCGGTACAGAGATAGGGCAGTGGTAGCTCAGTGGTTAAGGTGCTTAACTTGTAATTTGGAAGGTTGCTGGTTCAAGCCCCACCACTGCCAAGTTGCCATTGTTAGGCCCCTGAGGATAGGTCATAATTGTAAGCTGTGTTTATCCAAAGCATCAGCTAAATGCCATAAATGTAAATATAGACACAGACTTGCATAGAGACTCTCACACACATATGCACTGTTACATACAAAAGTGATTAGCAGAGGAAGTCATTTAGAGCTGATATGGTGCTGGTACTGAAAAGGGATGCAGGCTTGGTTATTGTGCTCAAAGACAATGAGAGAAAAAAGAGGAGACAGGTCCATTCCCATCTTTCCACAGCTGCTCTTCTTCTTTCTCTCTCACACACACAAACATCAACAGGATGGACATCAAACTCACTCATAATTTTAGACTATCTGTAAAACCCATTAAATGTCACTATAGCAGCAGAAAGACAGCAAATGCATAGATTTTTATATATACACACCCACCCACCACACTGCTGAACTGACTCACTGTAGAGTTACCTCACGCTGCCAATCACCTCTCTAACATGCTTCCTTTCTCATTACGCATTTCTCGCTCTCTTCCTCTATCCCTCACTCTCTCCGTCTCGCACCCTTTTTACTCTCTCTCTACTTTGCCTCCTCTCTACATTCTGTTATTCCTTTCCCTCTCTCTCCCTCTCTCTGCCTCTTTCTCTTGTAATCTCCTTCAAATAAACTCCCTACACCCATCTGTGATGTGCTCTAAACCATGTTCATGACCGATAAAAAGTGATTATTATTGCCTGAAATTTATCACTGATCCGACCTTGAATGTATTTGAAAGACACAGCCACCAAAAAGGCCGATATGATCTACATCGGGAGTGGGTGAACGGGTCTGAGAGTGTATATGAAATAAGCGTGGTCATTTTGGTAGGAGTATGTGGCTGTGATCAGTGGCCTTCCCATTTCATGTTGATCTCTGCGGTTAGTAGCCCATGGTTCTGCTGTTAGTAGCCCATGGTTCAGGCCTGTGCCACTGTTGCCGGGACGTTGCATCATGCGAAAAAAGAACTTTCATCACATTATCCCCCCAAAACAAGGCAAGCTCTTTAGATGCGATATGAGTCATGCTGAAAATAATAAGCTCATTTCAAGGGCGAACACACACACACACCCTACACACACTACAAAAGACGCATACAAACACACACACAAACTCACTCACACCGACACACACACACACGCATGCACACACACACACGCGCGCGCGCACACACAAAGACACCAATTAACATGTTGCATGGTACAGTCTTTAAAGAGTGAGAGGTGATATTTTATTACATATGAACTGAAACGTCCTTGAAATTCTTAGTGTGAACTGATGTGTGGCATGTGGGTCTAATGTATTCAAAACAGGCTTCTTACTTTGGCAAAGTAAGAAAAATGTGTAATTGCGCTATTTATTGTGTATATGCATAACAGACAGAGTAGAGCAAAGGAAAGGAAAATGACCAGAGGCAGAGAGAGAGAGAGAGAGAGAAAGTAAGGATAGCAAAGGAGGACAAAAACAATGGGGGATGGGTCTCTAAGAGCAAAATGAGCAGAGCGCAGAAGAGAGAAAATAAAGGGGTGGGTAAAACAGAGAAAAGGGAGAGCGCTAGAGTGACGGAGAGAGGGAGGGAGGGAGGGAGGGAGAGTAGGAAAAGTAATTTCAGTTGGATGAGGCCAGCAATGACCCTTCCATTTCCAAAGGAAAAACACGGCATTGGTGGGGAGATATCAAATTCCACACAGTGACCGACAGGCCGTAGGTCTGCAAATACGGCGAGCACGAACCTGCTGCCTTTTCAATGTTATATGCACTTTTGGTCTACATGTGTAAGTGATATTTTAGGGAGGAAAAGGATGGAAAGTGGGATATGCTTGATGAAAGGGCTCTTAGAAGAGGAGAGAGAGAGAAATATAGAGAGACACCAGCGAGCAGACAGGGAAGAGAAAGGACATCACACTGTGTGATGAGCATGTAACAGGTTTATATAATGAGCTGTTGTGTATTAGTAATAAATGCTTCATAAACAGGTAATGCACATTTCTTGGCTGCTCCTTTTTTAATAATACGGACTGAAATGACTGCTGGACTAAATGGGAAACAACAGCTGCACAAATGTACTAATAGTGGAACTTTAATTAATTATATTTCTGAAGAATATAACAAATGAAACAGAAAAACTGCAAGAAATGTATATGTGGGTGTGTGTATATGTATGTATTTGTGTATGCATCTGTGTGCATATGCGCTTATGTGTGTAAGTGAGAGAGAGAGAGAGAGAGAGAGAGAGAGAGAGAGAGAGAGAGAGAGAGAGAGAGAAAGCATATGCTACAGGTAAGGTTTAGTTTAATAGGAATGTGTTTAGCTTGACTAAAGATGAGTCATAGCAGAGCTCGACTGAGTGATCTGAACCACAGAGTACAGCCAAGCCCATCAATCTGCTCATACACAATATCTACACATTACACACCAACACACAGCTTCTGTGTCCTCTGTCAGAGAAAACAATACACAAGTGTGTTGGAATGCAGCTAAATAGGAATGTCAAGGTATGTGTAAGCGTAAACCCTTAACAAGCATACCAATTCATGGCCCATAAAACAACACTTGCTGTATTTCTTGGCAGTGATGCACTGATATTTGCTACTCCTCACAAAACCTGCAGGTCCATCCTCAAACAAACAATTAACACTCTGGGAGTTTTTAAGGCAAGCTGAGGAAGTCAAGTGGCTTCTTCACTTTGCATGATAAAAGTCTGTATTTCTGGATACATCAGCACTCTAAAAAGCAAAGGGAGGGACGGGAGAGAGTTTGAGCAGGAGCACCGGGTTGAGTCACACTCTCGCTACCATGACAAGCAGCCCGATCTGCATGACTAAGCAAAGCACAGGACTCAGAGCGGAGAGACAACACTGCTCAAATCAGCAGAGAGGTGGGGAGGGAAGGAAACAGAGTGCGGAGATAGACAGATAGAGAGAGAGAGAGAGAGGGGGAGAGAGAGGGAGAGGGAGAGAGAGGGAGAGAGGGAGAGTGAGGGAGAGAGAGGGAGAGTGAGGGAGAGAGAGGGAGAGTGAGGGAGAGAGGGAGAGAGAGAGAGAGAGAGAGGGAGGGAGAGAGAGAGAGAGAGAGAGAGAGAGAGAGAGAGAGAGAGAGAGAGAGAGAGAGAGAGAGAGAGAGACCAAAAACAATAAAAGTGAGAGAAAGCAGAAAAACAATAAAAACCTGGTCTTCATCAAGCCCATGCTGCATTTCACTGTAGGGGATCTGCAAAGGTGCCACCTGGCAATGGGACAAAATGATCCGAGTCTTCGTTTATCAACACTGAACACACCTTGGGTTGACCAGCCTGAAACCGCAACGTCAGACCGGCACCAAAGTTACTTAAGCCACTTGTGAGTCGCCAAAGGACTTTTATATCAACTGGCCTCTTTGCTCATATAAACAGGGAATCTAATCTCTACAGTGGATGGAGACATACGCTCACTGTTATAGACATGCTCTGCTTGAAACTGCTTAGAACTACAACACGCAAGGTTGCAGTATTTCAGGATGAGGCAGCCAACTATCCAAGCGTGTTAATTTGAATAGTGTGCAGCTAGCCTTAGGCTAATATACACTCAGCAGCCACTTTATTAGAATGTTTTTTATAACTGCCCTGAAGGTGTGCACTTAGTGTCAATAGCTTGTATACTGCATGGCAGAATTGGTGTTAGTCATCCTCTAATTTTTTATCAGTGGTCAGGGTCTGAGCACAGGACTGCTGACGGCTACATATTCTGCCATTCATTCTCAACCAGGCCAACAGTGATTTGACATGTGTTAACACTTCAGTAGCACTGCTTGATATGCTTGTACCATATCATCCTACAACCATACCAATAACACAGTACTATGAGAGGTGAAAGTTAACTAACCCGCATTTTTCTTGTCAGTCCACACAAACACGACTTGTCGTCGCATCTACTGGGCGAGAAATTGTGAAAGGTAAAGTGTCCGCTGTTGTGGTGTATTTTCCTTTTTATGGGTTAACGTGATTCATTTGGAGCAAACCTTGAGCATACATATCATCCCACTTGAACTAGTCTGTGAATCATTTCAATTCACTGCAAGGCTCTCTACAACTACACAATCTCATCTTCCACTGCATTAGCCAATGAGAGGTGTGGTCATTAGCATATGAAATCAATGCCCAGAAAATGGCCTTTACAATGGGGAAAAGGACAAGGTAGAATTACAAAAGCCGAATTAGGATGTTTCCTTGGTACTTTTCTCAAATGTCTTTCAAAGAGTTTGGGGAACTGTGTTAAACTCTGATAAAAAAAAAGCTAAATGTGTCTCCATGCTGTTTTTGTGCAAAGTGGACAATGTGAGTGTTATAGCTATCTTCCACACAAATAACACTGGCAGTGGGCATATGGTCAGAAACTGACTAGTGATGAGTGGGGGACCAGGGCGACTGATAAATCTCACGTGCCAACAATTGGTCTAAAGTAGAATTAGAAGTGTGTATGCATAAATAAACTGACCAGTGTATGTAGGTTCAAATTAGGTATTTTAATTTAGGTATTTCAAAGTGTCTGCTTATCGTACAGGGCCTTTTGAATACACTCTTTGCCAAAGCGTGTGTCTTAGTGATTTGGTCCTTCAGAGCAGGTGGCGCTGTTCCACGCGATAAGCTGTCGCCGCCTTACTGTATCTCTTTGGTCCATCCTCCAGGCAGAAGGACAGGGTCAACGTGGCATCCTCTTCGAAGAACTCAGTAGCGAAGGCGTCCCACCACAGATTATCACTCTCCTGGGAGGGGAAAAAGGGTTAATTAACGAGAGCTAATTAGCCCCATTATGACCTGCTCTTCAACAACAAATGCTTAAAAAAATGAAAAGGAAAAGGGTGAAAAAAGAGCAGACAGAATTTAAAATGTTTTGCGGAAGCTTGTGGGTCGGTTGAATGACCTAATTAGTCACTGCTGTGGATTAAGGGAGCCGTCCCCGACAGTAAGAGGTAAATCACTTACAGACAAAACCCACTTTACAGTCTAATTTGTAATAGCAATTGGAAACATTTTCTTGGGCATAACAGCACACTGGAGCTTCTGTGGCTGCAGCAGTTCTTCCTTGTTCAGCATTGCTGTGATTATGACAGTGAGTATGAAAACACACCTGAGAGGCTGGTGGTGGAGTACAGTTATATCATTCCTGTTGCACCATAACCCCAGGTCTGTTAGGACTTTTACTGAGCAGTGACTACGAGGGAATGGAGTCAGAGACCATTGCCTTTGCCCATAAAACCCATCTGACGCAGCATGTCCGAGCCGAACGCTGCTGCTCTCGTGTCCTCGGGAGCGCCTCAGAGATAACATTGTACTAATCGACTGTAAATTCAGGCTCATAGCACTAACACCAAAAGATCGCAGATATATCAGGGACTGCCGGCCAGTGGCTGTATTAATTCAGTGCCTCCCTAACACAGGCAGGCAGATTAACCTCATGTGCTGAATCGCTGTTCTGACACTCTGATGATAATCATCCCCCCCGCCACAGTTGTACGACCCCCACCCTGACTGACAGGAGTCTGATTCCAGCTGACGTTGTTTTGATGGCTGTCGGCCTCTCATTGGCGCCGCCACCAACGGATTGCGAGCCCTCACAGATGTCCGCAATTAGTGCTGTCAGCTCCATGTAACGTGAGGGGCGACCCCCATCCCCCCAGGGCCTGAGACCCCCGGGGCCTCCGGACCCCTGAGCCTCTGGTTTTGGACATGCAAGGAAACTGGCCCATCTGCTGCCACTTTAGGGAGTAAATGGATTCTGTAAGAGGTGGGTAAGGTGGCTTCGGCTGGCCTGATACTAGTTTCCATGTTGATGTTTCAGTTATGCTGGGATACATGGCTGTTTTATGAGGTGGTAGCCACGTCCTGTCCTGTGCACACTGGGGTGAATGACTCCCTGCAGGAGCAGAGGTCACAGGGCCAACAGTCTCTTTACATGAGTGTTACTAGTCAACACAGCTGGCTCTTAGCATCAGATAACCACTGACAACACACACACACACACACACACACACACAAACACAAGTATGCATATGCACACACAGACACATATACACAAAACCATGCACACATACAAATATGAAAAACACACAGCCACATCTGGATAACCCCAAATGTGAATACAAGGACCAAGCATCTGAGTGTGAGTGGTTTAATTTCTTCATACACATACACACAAACACATGCATCTGTATCTGTCAGTGTGTGTATTGTCATTATGTTTTGAGGCTGTGAGAGAGTGTGTGTTACTAATGCATGGGAAATCTGTAATGTTTATGTGCGAGAGCGAGTGTGTGTTCATTATTAAATATTACAGTCAGACTCAGCAGGATATACGACCTCATCAGATTATCCCTCTTCCTCTTCCTCTCTCCTCCTCTCCCCCTTTCTCTCATGGCCTCTTGAGGATGGACAAAGCTTCAGGGTCAGCAACAACTTTCTACTCCTCCTTCTCTCTCTGGCTGTCTCCCTCGGTCTCTGTCTCTCTGTTTACTGGATGATTTTCTCGATGTTCATCTTGTAGCCTGTCGGGCAGTCCTGCCCACACATGACGTTGTCTGAAGCTCCGCTTTTAAATCGCCATCTGCAGCCCACCAGATTACGCTAAGCACTTTAATATATGCACGCTCAGCTTATTTTCTAGCACCTCTGCTCTGACCATGCTTGACTTTCAGTCTTCCCCATTTGTCAAGGTTAATATGGTTATACTTTGATAATGAGGTTGTTGGCTTGTTTTTAGCATGTAACTCAGAGGCTTTCTAGTGTCCACATTGAAGCTGCACAATATATAATTTGTTAGTTGTTATAGCAATATTGGCTTTTGCAATTCTGCTAACACACTAACACAAAAGACTGCAATATGCAATTGAGCCCTCCAACAGTTCAGCATTTGCTTTCTGTGCTGTGTGCATTCTGACCAATCTCAGACATTCCAGTGTGAGTGCTTTGTGGGTGTTTTGATGAATCATGGCGTCAACATGATACCACAAACTGAAATCATCTTGATGGGAATAACAGAGTCCAGTCCTAAACCACTTCACATCAAAGGCATACCAGTATGTTTCACTTTACAGTAAAGCATATTACAATCGCAGTGTGTAGTAACAAAATCACAATGTAGCATTTTTTGTCCACATCTTGCATCCTAGCCCACGTAAACCGCCATTGGCTAATTCTACATACCTGAATAATGTCACAGTAAAGCCAGAGGCTGCACTTACTTGTCCAAACCATCAAATCACCAAATTCTGTTGCTGTTTTGGGAGTCCTTACAGATGACATCACAATGATACCATTAAAAGCCCCCTTTGCGAAACATCCACAGAATGTATTTGCAAACACTTCCTTAACCAGCAAAAAGTAAATTCCTGCTCTGTCTACACCTCCAGCACTGCTGTGTGAAGTGGTGTGCTTCGTCGTGCCTTTACAGCTCAATATCGCTGTCGAGCTCCATTGACGTGAACACTTGAGCCGAGGCACTCCAGCCAAGCGCTAGTGTCAGCAGGTGGAGAGAATACGCTCGGAGAGCTCATTGATCTCCTCGAAACAGACAACTCAATGCTGGGGTCAACATGCACACACACACACATGCACACATGGCCATACATACACACACACACAAGCGTATGCACCCACACAAGCATGTGTACACATGCACACACATACGTGTTAACACACAAATGCAGAATACACCCATGCACATATACACGAATACAACTCTTTGTCTATACTCTGATTTCAATATGCTAATGATTCTCTGCCTTGAGCGGAGACACAGGTCACATTTCCCAAACATTTGCTGATTTTAATAGCAAGTTCCAGAAACATTTCTCTGATGGGAAACTTGGAGATTGTGCTGCTCTCAATTTGTCTGGATGAGGCAGATCTTTAGTGAGTTGCTGTATTCGTGACAGTAGATTTTACACATTCCATCCTTAATGGTGAACAGTAGCACTGCTCCAATGCCATTTTGCAGTGTTCAGGATGCAAGCATATTATATGTTTTCCATATGGAACACAAATAACAGAAAATTGTCTGTGCATGTGTTTAATAATTATCTCTAATCAACTATTACAGAGATAATTGCAGGCCTAAAGTTAGCACAAATGTTAATTACATTACTCTGTCTTGGTGCTAATTAGTCTGCTATAACTTCATCTATGCAGGATTGTAATGGCCTCAGACAGCATGATCAGTATCTGGCTGAAGCCCTGAATTAAAGGATTCCATTTATCTTGGAGATAATTTACACTGTCACAATCAATGGCCAATCTGATCAGGCATCTGCCCCAGTTAACACTATTTAATGGTTCAACTGCCCCTTGCAAACAATATCAATACCTTTCTACACAGACTTCCCAGGGGCAGCATTTAAAACACTCAAATTAAGTCATTTTGGCTTTATTTTTGTCATCTAATTAGCAACTACTTCTTAATATTAAAAACATTTAAGGTTGCAAAAAAGTATAAAAAGTGTCAATTTCTGTTTAAAAGCTACTGCTTTGTACTGTGGTTTATGCTCATAAAAAGTATGAACAATAGCACTCACACCTAAAAAAAAAGGGTTCCAGATAAAGGTATTTTAGTGGAACCCCTTTTTGCTGTCAGTAGGAACCCTTTCACTGTAAACTACCATCAGGGCCTTGCTCTACTTGATGTGAAAGGCTTTTCTAAAATCTAACTCACAAGTGAGGACATTCAGGTTGGATCATCTTTATATCATAACTCTGGGCCATTTTGTACTTGGTAACAGAGTGCAGTTGAATTACAAGAGCATTACAGAGTTCAGAACTCTAATGTTTAATGGCATAACCCCGAGAGTCACCCCACAACCCCAGTACAAGTAGAATTCCTACACAACCTTCTAGAATTCCAATACACACTAAAAACTGTAACAGTGGGCTTTTTTGACTTAAACAACTGTATATGTGTTTAAATTATTCAATTATTATTAAATAACTGAATTGCGTTGACTTTGAGTAAATGAGCCCTTCTTGTCCATTTAGACTTTATGAGGTATGGGGTACTCATCATTCTAGAGTCAAAACAAGAGGACTTTTAGGCTTAAATGTTTATATTCCACAACTCCATAAAGAACCCTCTAAGAAGCCCTCCAAGAGTGTATTTTACGTCTCCAACGTAATGTATCATAAACATCAGCATCTACAGCCTTTGTGTCCTGACTGACAGGTGAAAAAAGGCTCAGGATGTTACAACTCTGGGAACACAGATCAGCGCTGATAAGGATGACATATTCCAGAGCTGCGCGGTGTGGCGCGTGGGCTATAGATCACGAGTCTTTAGCTGCCGCAAGAGATGAGTGGATCACGCCTCTGCTTCTGATTGCGCCTGTCTGCCCAGGCGAGCCTGATAGCGAGCTTTGATGTACGGCGCGGCGATCACTCCTGCAGGACCCCAGGTGAACCAACACGGGCGTCTGCGTGGGTTGCCCAAAGATAAAGCCGTATTGATTGGGCCGTCCAGGGGGAATCATCAGCACGCCAATGGCGCCTCTCGACCCAGTCACCACACTGCTAGGGCCAAGCAGCCGGGATTTGTGGGAAATCCGGGGGCTTAGAGAGACAACAGCGTCCTGTATCCTCGGTAAATAACACTGTTTTTTTTACAACACATGCACAAATACACACACAAACAAAATCAAACAAATAGACACGCACATTTCTCAAACCTAAATCATCATAACACGTACACATACATGTAACTGCATCAAAATTAAACTATAAATCAGACCCTAATCTTTATTCTGTATGCTATTGGAGAATGTAATTAGTGGATTCCGTTTAGAAGCGCATCATCTGAAACAAACCAAGCAATGCTAGCTCAGAGCAGCGCTACGCGGCAGGCTCCTGAAATTTCCCCAAGGTCTCTGTTGCATTCTAAGCCTGAAACTGAACTCAAAGACTACAGCAGAGCAGCAGCAAGGCCATATTCCACTGTGCAGAATGAAAGCATAAAAATATTTAAGTCCCGGGAGTGGCTCTTCAGCACCCGCTCCACTCAAGCTCGCCCGCGTACTGCTCTCGTTCGGCGGCCTTGGCAACCGTCTATGGGTTCCGAGTGAGTTAGAAGGCTGAGCGTCCATAATGGACATTATGCAAATTCTGGACAACGGAGAAAGGGAGTGTCCTTCAGGAAGTTCTCTGAGGCCGAGTTAGGCTGCTCCACCTCTCTTCTCACAACCTCTATGTGCTCTCTTACTCTGCAAATGAAGCCATTGTCTACACTTGATGCACATCAAACACAAATACAAACCCACAGCAGTCAAAGTGAGGCATATGTGGGTCTACCTGCCAATTTATACAGTATATCCATCCAGAGTATTTGGGATGCTCATTTTGCAAACAGACATGAACGTGACTTTCTGAAACAAGTGTGCCAACATTCACAAACTCAAGCCACCTCCTCAAACCAGCATGCACATACAGTGCAGTATGTATGACAACCTGCATTCTCAATGCCTGCAAATTATGATTATTCTGATCACTACCGTGACTGCAGTTAATAACTGTTTTTAACAACATTCAGCAGGTTACGTCTCAGCACATGTCATACCACGCCCTGGCAGAGCACTGATAGTGTGCTCCAGCGAAATACGCAAGATTAGTGACCTGGACACGGCTGCAAAAATTCACAGGATTTGTTTCCATATTTGTTTGGTGAGCTGTGCTGTCTGGAGCCACTAAATGCTTGATTATGATGCAGTGGGCACACTACTGAAGAAATGCATTAATTGCTGCCTTTCAAAACATGCTAATTACAGAGACCAACGTCATGATTTTAATTAATATGTGATTAATCATGTAAGTCTATTATGAATTATATTAGCTATTTCAAAAATAACAACAACAATAATAATCATAATATTAACAATAATAGGTATTATAATAATTAAATATAAGCTTTTACATTTTCACTGTTAATCAAGATTCACACTCCATCCTGCAAATCCAACAATGCCTCAAAAACTCTCATTCTCACTGCAGCCTTATCGAAGCTCACAACATTCAACACTGTCCAGCTCTAATCAAAAATATGATTGTGAGCTTGTGAGTGGGAGAAAAGCACAACCGAAAACAGGAAGTTGGTGAAAATGGGCGATCCCTCTTTATCTGTTATCAGTCCAGCACTGCGGCCTGGAAGGAAAGTCGCAGGAAAAAGGTGGGACTATTGTCTAAGCATCCTGCCAGCTTCTCCGCCACCTTATTGTTTCAAAACTTCCATTTTTCTTTAATGCTGTTGTGCTTTCAGTGTAATTTATAACAAAGCAGGCAGTGCCTCTGTAGCCCCTCTTTGTGCAATAATCAAGGAATCTATTGACAAGACAAAACTGTTATGTTCATACTGCAAAATGTACTGCAAGACTTTTTTTTTTCATTTGTACAATGTAGTTTTAACATGACAGTGTGCTTGACATAACATAACATAACATAACATGACATAACAACAGACATCCAAGATGCAATATCAGTTGTAATGCTGTCATACTATTTTTTCCAACTGCTATCATGGCACCTCTTGATATACACTCCATCAGGTACAAGTTACCTAGCAGGTCAGTCCTTTGTCAGGCTTTGGCAGCGGATTTAAAAACATACCAAATAACCACCTGCTATTAGTAATACAATAGTAAATGGTCCGTTAGGCAATAACGAGGATGAAGTCAATGTGTCCTTGTGCAACATTCAGCCCATGGAATCAACTGGATGCCTGAGTTGTACAGTCCAGTCTCGTGGATATGAAATGCTCTTAACAGATGTACTGATATCCTGTAAGGGTTTACTCCATCGCTATAGGGACAGAGTATGACCCATTCTGGGCCCCTTAGACTACCATTTTAACTAAGTTCAAGCGATGGTCTTTATGCACAGCAAGTGGCAATGTGAGTTGGTTAATGGCATGTACATGTTTCACTTCAAAATAATCTACCCATTACCTATCATTTGCAAAATCAATTAAACATCAGGTGTTACAAATGATAATGATCTGTCGACTGGCTTACCATTCAGAGTCAACAGTGGCTATAATAGGACTATAGAGGAATTGCATTGATTGATTTATCTCTCAGAGAGTCTAGGAGGGAGTTTCTCCTCAGCAAAATGCATTATCGATTGGCTTCAGATTGGGATAGAGCATCAGTGCGAACCTTCGCTGCTCTTTTACATAAACGCATCCCATTCCACAACCATTAGGCAGAGATTCATAAAGCTGCACTTCCATTTGTTTTCATCCTCCTGACCTCTTATGGATTGTATGGTCTCTCTCTCTCTCTCTGCCATCCACTACCTATGTCCCCCTCTTTCATTTTCTCAGTCTCTGTTTCTCTCTCTCTCTCTCTCTCTCTCTCACACACACACACACACACACTACCTCTCTTTCTCTATCTCTCCCTGCAAATATTAAGGAGCTCTATGCTAATGAGCTTACACTAGCTTGGGGTTGATGAGGCTCCTCCTTTGAATGTTAACTGGCTCTCACATTTGCATACTCTTGTGTGGCAAGTTACTGACTGAACCTGTCAGACTGTACCAAAACATTTCACAAAACTACAAAGTATTACAAATCTCTACTTGTGTTCATTAGACAGCAGTATTGATCACAGAGATGTACACTTATTGAGCAAAGAGGTATATTTTGCAGAAAATGGTCTACCATGACTGAGCTAAACACTCACTGGTTGTTTACATGTCAGAGATGAATACAGAGGTGTGTAGTAAAAGGTCAGGTTTTCATTACAAAGATAGGTTGGTTTTCTAGACAAAGAATGTGGGAAAGTGGGAAGCAGTCATCTTAGATGTTTTGCATAGACCATGGACTAGAACAAAGCCGCATGACTGTTAAACACTGGCTTTGTGTTCTTCCACCCTCAAAGGAAAACATTAATACAAAGGTGAGATGTTTGATTCTGTTGTTGTACAACAAGACAGCTGAGATGCTATAGTGAAATTTAAAGGCTGGTTTCAGATCAACAGAATAACTGTAGGCTAGGTTAAGGTATGTATTTGAAGGGTGACTCTCATGGAAGGCAGTCACTCCCAGCAATAAGAGGGGTTACATCCAGGCTGGGTAAATGGTCAAAGTATTTTCTTTCATTTTAACATTTGTATGACATACCATTATCAGCAAAAAACTGAAAAGGTATTTCCACTGTGAGACAAAAAAGTAGCCTCACAAAAAATTGGTTTCTAAAGACAACAAACAGAATTTGGGATTCACCATGCTATTGTCTTGAAGGGACCCACAGGAAGTGCTCCTTGTTGACTCTAAGAGGAGGCTGCTCTGCCCTGTTAGTTTCCAGGTGGTAAATGGCACTAAATGGAGTGCTGGAAACCTCCAGACAACACAATTCATAATGCTTCCTCAGGCCATGGGTCTGAGCACTCTTGAGTCAAGAGTCAAGACACTATCAGGGATTCCTTGAGTCTCATTTCTGCCCAGTTCTTCTTTCACTTCAGCTGTCTGCTGTATGTTGTTGGTGCTCCTGTGGTAATCCATTAACCACCTGTGGATGGTCACCATAATGGGATAATGGTGGATATGGGAAGTCATTGGTAGTAGGCCTATTGATTATGCATCTTATAATTTGCCATGCTAGACCTGACACAGTCTACTTGGGTTTATCACATGAGGTATATAATTTGAGGTGATGAATGACCATAGTGAAGGTGTCGCAGCAATACATTAGCAAACGCTACACCACTAAACTAATAAACATCACAAGGATTGCTGGCACAATTTCAGCATTATCACAACTTGACTAGTCTTCTGTGACAGGATGGGAGCTTTCTGGCAAAAAGTGCCCACGATTTGAAACAACAGACCTTTAAAAGAAATCCATTCTAAGTGCCAGAATCTTTCAAAATCATTCTTTGTAGATGTGTCCATTATTGCTGATACAATACAAACTTGCATGGTCTGCTTTTCAGAAGAGAGGGAAGTTGCATTGATGTCTCATGGTCAATGAGCGGGAACCAGGCATTTGCTTTGCATAAACACCTCAGCAACTTAATTTATTTCTGTTGGCACTCGCTGGGCTTATGTTCTTTGTTCACCCTGAAATCTTTAAACTGATGCTTCCTAAAGTGATAGTTATGTATCTGTGTAAGGGAACACTACTGCACTTATCAAACAGATTCATAGGCTAATCACCCATCAGTGAAACACCTTATCACGATCTAGCACACAAAAAAGATTTAATCTAAAAGAAAGCTGTTACAATAAGAAAGTGCGGTGGAGGCAGTTGGAATG
Organism: Electrophorus electricus; assembly: GCF_041902795.1. Classification (NCBI taxonomy): domain Eukaryota; kingdom Metazoa; phylum Chordata; class Actinopteri; order Gymnotiformes; family Gymnotidae; genus Electrophorus; species Electrophorus electricus. The sequence continues at coordinate 16,853,259 of NC_137512.1, forward strand.
ACATATTGAGTCTGTGTTTATGTTAGCCTTCTCAGTGAGTGCCGTTTCAGAGTGGAAGTCTTCTGGGGCTTAGGCCAACACTCATGAATTATGCATGATGTTGTGGCACTGCAACCCAGCAACATGGTCCACATCTCCTTAAAGTTACATTGTCTCTGTGAGCCACCCGACTGACACTGTGCAGTTTTGTTTGTTTAAGGGTACAGAGACTTTAACATTTCATCCGTGTGGAGTGATACATCAGATTTATCAAATATACAGTATTGGATCATTCTCCATCTCTGATACACTGTAACAGCAGTGAAAGCAGTTATCAAAAAACCTTAAACTTTGATTTAACTGTGAAAAAAGAAATGAGAAAGTATTAAAAACCTTTGACATATTTTTGGAAAAACAAGATGGATATGATATCGTATAACCAATTTAAATAGCTAATGTCATTGAGAATTTCATCAGGAAAAGAAGTGAAGATCTCAGGCTATTCTGTTTGGGTTATGGCATTATACACTTGTCTATAATCATATCCAGAGGTTTTCTAAATCAAGAAGGAAAATGTGTATTATAGTCTGTATTTTAAAAAAGTACGTGACCTTTGCATTTGTGGAGAGATTTAAGTAATTATGTGTGTGTGTGTGTGTGTGTGTGTGTGTGTGTGTGTGTGTGTGTGTGTGTGTGTGTATGTGTGTGTGTGAGTATGTGCATCTGTGTGCCTGCATGTGTGCATGCATGCGTGTGTGTATATATGTTTATATAACTCTGTGGGGACCAGATATCCCCACAAGCTAACAAAACAAAACAAAAGTTTGGAGATTCATTGGAGAGACTAAAAGAACCAAAAGATTTTCTTTTGGTTACTGAGGTCAGGTTAAGGTTAGTTGTAGGTGTGGCATTTATGAGCTCTAGTAATCATTATGCCAATGGAAGGTACCTATAAGGGTAGTAAAACAAGACTGTGTGTGTGTGTGTGTGTGTGTGTGTGTGTGTGTATGTGTGAGAGAGAGAGAGAGAGAGAGAGAGAGAGAGAGAGAGAGAGAGACACACACAGAGAGAGAGAGAGAGAGAGAGAGAGAGAGAGAGAGAGGGGGGGGAGAAAGAGGAAAGGTGTGTATGTGGGGGGAGGGGGGGGGGCTAATGTACAAATAGCATTACAGTAATGCAAATTAGAAATACCTGAAAATATAAGACTCTTTTCTATGTTTCAGCAGCAGTTTGGGAGAAATAGGAATTTGTTAATAAAACCCACTGTTCAAAAGCACAAAGGGTGTAGTGGACACAGGAAAAAAGGGTTCTGATGTCAGAAACTGAAGTGTATATAACAGTGCTAAAATATTTTTTTGCTTAAATATTTGACAGAGGACTCTCTCTCTCTCTCTGTGTGTGTGTGTGTGTGTGTGTGTGTGTGTGTGTGAAGTGCGCTCCCTTTTTGAGAAAAAGTGTAAGGTGGAACCTTTTTAAAATGTATACGCTTCTGAGCTAAAATTCCACATCATAATTCAGCGTCAGATAGCAATTTTCATCTAATTTTGCTTTTGTTATTAAAAACATAATTTTTGGATCTGTGTAGCTCGCCAGAAAACTCTCCAGAAAATCTGCATATGATTAATATGACGATCTATGCTGCGTAGAGTTGGTAAAGTCATGTCTGGGTACTTTTTGAGCGATGTTCCACGTGGTTTTAATTGGTAATCAAATTATCCAAAGATTCATACTTCACTGTATATCTTGTAAAGTTAATATTCATAGTAAAATATGCTATATTGGGTTAATATATACGCTCAGCGAAAATTTAACAAATACACAGACACACAAACGATTTCAGATTTTACAACTGCACGTTTTATGGAATCCCAAACCTTTCACCCGAGTTGCGGTGGAATTTCGAATCACCAACTAAGTGGCCCGAATATGCAAACAAGTGAATAACAAAGGACAATTACTGAAAGTAACACCGACAGTACCTATACCTGAATATGCACTGCTACTTTAAAACTGTCTAGTTGAAACTGTAATACAAAATGATCTGCTTTCTGTGCGTTTGTGAAAAAATGTGCCAACCCAGAAAGAGAAACAGGTCTTACTGTGGTGTTCTTTCAGAAAGAACTTTCACCAAAAACAAGTCTGTCGTGACTGCGAATCTATACGGATGAAAACTCACCTCCGTCCGGGACTGTAGGCGTTTGTTCATCTCATAGATTCGGTACTCAGGTTGCACCATATACGGCGAATGTCTCCGGTAGAACGGTCCGAACGGGGACGAGTAGAACGGGTCGTGGGGAGGGTTGGACATGTTGATTCCTTGCCGCGTTTACAGGATGTACAGTAAGAATTCACCATCCATGCAGCGCACATGGAAGGCTTCCAAACACTGCAAGTGAGATCGCCACGCGCACTCTCTCCCGCTCCCTGCACGTTGTACCGAATAGCTGCGAGCGTCCGGGGGAGGCGGGAGAGGCGAGGAGAGGGAGAAGGGAGGAGGCGCGCGCTCTCATTGGATAGCTGCAGGTTGCACGGGAACATTGTTGAAGGCAAGCTAGATAAGCATACCCAGCGTTAGAATGCTTTAAACGTATACGACTTGGATGCTCTTAATAGTGTTCAAGTAAAATAACTTTGGTAAAAACTAAAGACAACTTAATAACTCTGCCTCAGCAGATATGTCAGTGGATGGATACCTGAGGCGAATCAAAGCTGCCTTGCCTTGAAATCATCATCACTCTTCATCAAACACACATGCGTGTCTGTTATCAATGTGTGATGCTTGCTACATCCCATAGGTTTCAAGGAAAAATTAAAAATAGCTCTCTATTGTATTGCATGGGGTTACTGAAGCCAATAGTTCAGGAGCAACATTGTGCATCCATAAACGCCGTGCCACTGCCCGGCCCCTATAAAGTAACACAGGCCTGTGTAGGTACCTCTTGGTTCCTTTTCAGACGATTTGCATATGGAAAGTTAAGTAGTATGAAACCTAATAAACATGGAAATCACTACTGAGGAACAAACTTAAGTACGGGTTTCTGTCATGGTGGTGAGAACCTGGAAGTGTGATAGATTAGCAGCGAAGTTAGAGACCAGTGACCCGGGCCGTATCTTTGCTGTCGAATGCCTCGTGGCGTCGTGAGCCTCAGCCAGTCGCGAGCGTGTTCAGAGCGCTACTCCCACCCCCCGAGCGCTTTTGGAAACTGTCCTGGGCTAAAGGTGAGTGTGTCGATGGCTCATCCATCTCTAGGGGTTTTAACGGTCGTTTTCGCGTCCGTACTGAGCCCACGTCGAACCCTTTCGCGCAACTTCAGCATTTTAATTAAGCGTGATGAGATTTGTGTTTTGTTGGATATCAGAGATGAAAGGTTTAACCAACTCAGATAAATGAAAGTTCGACTGCAAATGCCTCAGGCAAAGAAATAGGTAATTATGAAAGTTAGTGAAGGAAAAAAATCTATTAATAAATCCTTAATTAAAAATTACATTATTTAATATCTCAAGACCTTTCCAATTGGCATTTCCAGAAGGGCCGGCATGTTTGCCAAAAGCGAGTTTCGGTGGTCTGTGACCATGTGTGCATTTTGTTCGGAAATGATCACTACACGAGTGGCTCAGCTGGGAAAAAAATCTCACTATGTGACTTTTCTACAACTGAGACCGAGTGGTTACTAGTAAGGAGAAAGGGAGCGAGAGTCTGGGTCTAGCCTGGGTTTTAATTGGGATTGTTTGTGCGTGCGTGTGTGTGCGCGCGCGGGGGAGATAGGCATACTGAGGTGCGAGAGGGGAAAATCGAAATGGGTCAGGACACATATAGACACTTCTCTGCCAGGCTCCCCGCTGTTACTATGGTAACCTACTATGGTGCGCAGTGCATGGCGGCTCCACGGCAGGTTTGAACCCAAACACGCGTGTGCACACACATGCACAATCGCACACATTTGCATAGACATTTGTCCTCAGGAATCTTAGTTTATTCAGAGACATAATGCATTATTTTGGAAATCACATCTGTTTAAGTTTACCCCCCATGATAATAGTTCTGTATCAATTATATTGTATCAGGCTGCCCTAGCTTTGTTTCTGTAATGCATCTGAAGTTTCTTTTAGCCTAGGTTCTTATGCACTGGAGGGACTGTATATTTGCTATCTTCATCTTTAGTGGAAATAATTTTTGTTATCCTCCATATCAGTACAATGGACAGAGAAGGCCATTTTACAATTTCTGACATAATTAACTGATTAATTCAATTTCTGCTTAATTAGGAATCATTTGTTTACAAACAAAGGTCTTCTTGCAGGTCTACATCGCAAACTACTCAGTGAATTTCAAAGCCTTCAACATGTACTGGTGACCAGTGCAATCACCCAGTACCCACTGGAAACCAGTGTAATGACCCAATGCCACTTGAGCCCAGATTAATAATCCAGGACCTATTGGAGACCAGCATAAAGACAGTGCCTACTGGAGAACAGTGTAATGACCCAGTTCCCACTGGAGACCAACATAATGACCCAGTACCACTGGAAACCAGTGTAATGAACCAAAGCCACTAGAGGCCAGAGTAATGAGCCAGGGCCCACTGGAGACTAGTAAATTACCAGATAAGGCAAACAGGTCAACAGAGATGTTGGCTACAGCTGAGCCAAGGCCAGCTACTCTTTCTCTTCTTCATGTTGAGAGACACGTTGCACAATGTTGGCATGTTCCAAAAGCTTCGGTCTGAGAAGGGTGAGTGATGCGTCACACTGACCTGCTGAGTGTAGGCATAGATGCTGGAGTAGCAATGGAGCTGGTATCAAGAATGGTTATATAGGGCCTAATATACATTAACATTCATTCACATTCAAAGTCACAGTCATACATGTACTCGCTCTCTCTCTCTCTCTCTCTTTCACACACACACACACACACACACACACACACACACACACACACACACACACACACACACACACACACACACACTAATGTTTTGTGAATATGGATGAAATCCACCCTTGCGCGTGGACGGGAACTGCTCGTTTTGCTGGGGAATCTCATTAGCATCGTAATAGCTTGCAGCCTCATTTGCATATTGCCAAGAGTGAATTTTTTTCTCCACTGGATAGAAGAGAGTGAGCGAGCAAGTGGGAGAGAGAGAGAGAGGGGAAAAAAGAAAAGCAAAAACTTTGAAGCACAATATTTTATTTCATTATTTAAGTTAAACAAATTCTAATTGAAAGGTGCCTTTCAATTACTTCTCCCTTCTTATAATAGAGACAAGTAGAACTTGTTGAGCATTTGTGGAGAAACATCCATTTCTTTATAACACAACAATATTTAGTTTAAATGAAGAAATATTAAACAAAAATATTAGAATGACAAATTATTGATTGCTGCCTCATTAGGTCATAACCCCAAAAGAGGCCACGAGCTTTAAACAACATGAGGGCTAACCATCAGAGAAAAGGGCAACAGAAAGGCTGTGCAGTGATGGCACACCCAGCGAGAAGAGATTCAGGGGTTCAGGTGAGACTGGATGCAGCACTCTACCGCTAAACCTGAACTGCAGAATTAAACAACTTTAAATACAAACAAATCTGAATTCTTCAGTTGTACAGGCTGATTAGCTCTGTCCAAGTCAAAATTTGTCATTCCAACCATTGCAGATTTTTCTCTTTCTTTTTCTTTCTTTCTTTCTTGTTGTCTTTCTCTATTTTGTCTTTCTCTCTCTCTCTCTCTCTCTCTCTCTCTCTCTCTCTCTCTCTCTCGCTCTCTCTCTGACTACTATTCTTCAACATCTGTTTACACTTTAGTCATAGGGCTGAGGCCCTTTACTTCCATATCAACTAACCAGGCAGACCAGCTCTCCCGCTCTGACCACTGACCATTCAATTCTGGCCCAATATAAAGCACCAGCTAATCTTTACAAACACATTTACTGGGCATGATGAATGGCAGCATCCCTGTCTTATGTGCTCTGATTTCATAATTTTGTAGTGGGGAAACACCCACTGTTTTATTGATGGAGGAAAAGGGAGCGGTAGAGCGGTAGGGATGGGGACTGAGAGAGTCGAATACAGTCCACACATCCATAAAACCAGCAACACACTGAAGTGAGTGTGGAAGTGCGCGCACACACACACACACACACACACACACACACACACACACACACACACGCACACACACGTGCACACACACACACACACACACACACCGCTCCCCTACCCCCATCTCTCCACTCTTCAAGCTAGCTCCCATCCCCCCGCAGGTCAGTTAATAAGCGAGGAGCCTTGCCTGAACCTCTGTTGGATACACACACACACACGCACACACATACACACACACACACACACACACACACACACACACACACACACACACACACACACACATGTGCACATAGGCACACACAGACAATAGAAAAATCCATACACATGAAAACAAACAGATCCAAGAAGCACGGACAAACTCATACAGACATTGTTAATTTATGATCACTCTGTAACTGTGTGTATTTGTTTATGGTTTTGGATGTGTATATGTGTGTGTGAGTGTGACTGTGTGTGTGTGTGTGTTGGTTTGTGTATGTGTGTATGAGCCTCTGCGTCTAGGGCACACACAGTCCAGTCTCTGGGGAGCAGGCTGGTGCAGAGCACTGCCGGTACGAGGCAGTGGAATTTTACCCACACTCCTCCTCAGTAGGAGACTGGACACACACACACACACACACACACACACACACACACACACACACACACACACACACACACACACACGCACACACTGAAGACTCTTTTTTTCTGTCTCTCATTTGCTCTTAGCCTCCTTGCTCTCTGTTTCTCTCTCTCTCTCTCTCTCTCTCTTCTCTCACTTACTCTCTTTTTGCTTGCTTTCCTTCGCTCTCTTTCTGTCTGTACACGTGCATACGTACGCAAGCACATGTGTACAAACCCACATCCCCTCACACACACGCACGCTCACACCCACACACTCCTCACACATAAATGGCATCTCTCTTTCTCGTCTGCTTATGCATTCCCTTTCTCCCTTTCTCTCTACCTACCTCTTCCGCTCTCCCTCCCTCATTCTCTCTTTTTCTCCCTCTCTCTTTTCATCTCCCCCTCACTCTCTCTGTCTCGATCTCTCCGTCTTATCTCCTCATGCGGGCTTAGTTTGTGGATGCTGCTCTTTACCAAACAACAGCCTCTGACGGAGACATCCTGATGCGAGTTCACAGCCCTGGGCTTTCAGAGTCACTTCTGAAGAGTGAATACGAGTTTCACCCCGGAGAAGAGGGAGCGTTCCCTTCCTCTTGCTCGGTGGATGCTACTGCAGCGGCTCCAACGAAACTTCAGGGGTGGCTGCACGTTCTACTGCGTTCAATTGTGCAGGGATGAAAAGTGTTATGCCACTCATGTCTGCACATGTGCTATACATTCATCACTGGTGGGGGGTGGGGGTCACATATCATGCTGTTCAAAAGCAGTTTATATGGAAGTTGGTTTTATTCTGGAGAGGAAGTTAATTCATCAATATAAAGTCTTCTTCAGAAGTAAATTAGCATAAAACAAGAGCATATGCACTAAATATGTATGTAATAATAATGTAATACTGTATAGCTGCAATGGGCATATGGATATCTGAGTAGTTTTTGCCATATGCATATTCATGTAATTCACACAAACAGAACAGGCCTCACTCGAATGTTGTACAGACTACAGGCACAGGGTTTGGCTACAGCCTCAGAGAGAGGAGCAAAACCCTCTATCAGTAGATTACACACAGACAGAGATACACACACACACACACACAGCCAGACACATATACACACCTGCACACGCACACATGAAGACACTGACAGACAGACGCATACACACATCTGGAGATTACCCTTGAAGCCTCATGAGATTACTACTCACGCAGATTGTAAACTCATGTTGTTGTTAGATAGCATGGCATCCCTCCACTGTACTGCAGACAGACTGTCAGAATAACTCTCTCCACTACACCCTGCATCTTGGAGCACGCTTACCTGCACAGGACATACATAGGGAAACTGGACTCTGTTATCTGTTGCCATGGACGTATATGGATGAAATATATGGATGAGATATTATGAGACTTGTGATTGTGAATTAGATGACAGCAGAATGTATAGATTAACAGAATGTATTAGAAATGCTGAAAATGGCTGTAAGGATTAAGTTACAGTAACCACTTCTATTTAACAGTTAAACCAGTCTACCTGCCGCAGTTAAACCAGGCTACCTGCACTGGTTAAACAAATCTACTTATACTGGTTAAACCAGGCTATCTGCACCAGTTAAACCAGTCTACCTGCAGTGGTTAAATTGACTACTTTCTGGTTACCTATACTCGTTAAACCAGTCTTCTTGCACTGATTAAAACTGGTCTACCTTGTTAAACCAGTTTACCTGCACTAGTCTACCTGCATTAGTCTAAAGAGGATGCCTTCACTGGTTTAAACAGCCTACCAGCAGTGTACCTATTAAAACTGACTACATGCACTGGTTAAACCAATCCACCTGCACTGGAAAATAAGACTATCTGCAGTGGTTTAAACAGACTACCTGCACTGGTTAAAACAGATCACCTACACTGGTTTAAGCAGGCTACCTCTGCTTGATTTAAGATTTCAGAAAATTCCTTTGGGGACTTTCTCTGCAGACATAGTAATACTGCTCCCTCACAGTAGCATCAGTAGCTCTCAGCTTCTGTCTGTCTTCTTCTCTCTCTTCTGACTTTCTCTCTCTTTGTATCTGTCTGTCTCTCTCTGTCACTGTCCATCTCTCTCTCTCTCTCTCTCTCTCTCATATATATATATATATATATATATATATATATATATATATATATATATATATATATATATATATATATATATATATATATATATATATATGTCTCTTTCCATCACTGTCCACAAAGGAAGTTCTTATATCTCATTCTTTCAGCTCTTATTTCAGTTCAGTTCAGTTTAGTTCAGTTCAGTAAGCTTTACTGGCATGACCAAATACAACTATAGTATTGCCAAATCAGCATTACAACATGAACATTACACAACATTACAACCTTTGCAATTATGGAAATTAAGAATTCTGTTATAATATAGAACTTGAAGAGAACTGTAATTGGTCTGAAATAATAATAATTGGAAGAAGTGAAAGGGAAAGTGAAAATAAAATAAAATAAATAAATAATAAGGATGGTAAATAATAAACAGATAACTTTTATAAACTGGTTAATATAGTCTGAGTGTGTGTGTGTGTGTGTGTGTGCGCGTGTGTGTGTGTGTGTGTGTTTGTTTCGGTGGGTTACTCATCTTGTGGCAGGCAGATATGTATTTCTCAGCTAAAGCACTACTTTCTTTCTTTTCATCCAATAGGATGGACAGTTTGCCAGTGTTAGACAGACACTTAAAGTTGGGGTAGATCGTCTCAAATTTTAAAAAGTATTTCAATCTTTGGCAAGTTCTCAACATTGCCTGTTATGTAAGTATGTTGTCCCCTAAGTGCTGGAAATATCAGAATCAGAACATCAGGAATATCAGAATCAAGCACATTGGTATTGCTTTAGGTTACTGCGATCATGTCAGTTGACTGCTGTCACTGACTGTCTGGTCATCATTTGTTTTGACTTGCATGTGTGTCCCTGTTTAATAAAACCAATGTCCAAATAAACACACTTTAAGCATCATGTGTCTGAAACGTTATAGCTTTAATTAAAATATTTTTTCGAGATACTTTCCATCAGGGCCAGTTTTGCACTAAAAAGCTACTATATCCAAGAATATAATACTGAAAATCACAATGAATCCAAGAGAAAATAAATTAAAAAACATTTTTTTCAATAACAAAGTTTTTTACTTGACACTCATTGATGGTCACACTCTCTGATCTCTCTCATACCTTCTCTCTGTCTCTCTCTCGGTCACTCCACACCACATGCCTCTGATATTATTCACTGAGAAAGGTTTACTGTTTGTGCCAAGCATACAAGCAGCAGATTCTCCTGCACTGTTCTCCTGCACTGTTCTCCCACACTGATCTCCTCCACTGTTCTCCTGCACTTTTCTTCCATACTGTTCTCCTGCACTGTTCTTCTGTGCTGTTCTCCTGAACTGTTCCCCTGCCCTGTTGTGCTTGGCCCAAATTGGCACAATGCCCTCAGCAAACTGGCAGGGGTCATTTTAAGGGCATTTACACAGCAGGGGATGTGAGCCTGCTGGTAAACCGGCAGCAAGCCAATCAGAACTTATCTTGCCCAATCAGAGGTCTGAAATTTTTAAACAGAATGAGGACCTTGAGAGACTCAGATAAACCCCCTACTTCCACAGTGACTACAATGTAGCAGAAAACAAAAATAAACAGAAGTGAGACCTAATAGTTCTGTACATCACCATGTTTTTTGTAAGCCTTATTAACAAACATCATGGTAATCATTCTAGGAACAAAGGACTTGATAATGCTAATCGAATATGATCATGAATATGAAGTTTAATATGCACCCCCCTGAATGGCATGCTCATGAAAAGCCTGAGGGGCAGAATGTTCCGGTATGTCTCCCCACAGCGGCGAGACTCACTGCCGTCTCATGGCAACGATGATGTCTGCTGAAGATGGAAACTCTGGAACTATGAAGAGATGAAAAGGAAAGAGAGAGAGAGGAAATATCAGGGAGCTGAAATCAACAAGGAGAGAGAGAGAGAGAGAGAGAGAGAGAGAGACAGACAGACTTTTTTTTTTAGATTGTTGCCTTAGCTGCCTGGCGAAACAGTTCATAATGAAATCTCAGAGACATAGCCAATTCTATGATAAAATAAGTAGGACAAACACTACAAATACACACCTACGTTCCAATTTCATAATAATTTTGCATCTTATTTTATAAAGCAATGAGGCAGAGTGGAGAAGCAGCTTCCTTAAACAAAGTGGATTCTAAATAAAGGGTTTATTGGGAAAAGATGGTTAACTGAATGCACTAAGATCAGATTTCTTCATCCAGTTCTCTTTCCCAGTGTGAATGCTGGTAGGACTGATGAATGCTTGCCATAGGTCATATATAGGAGAGACACACTCCAGTCTTAATTTTCTTTTCATACTGGACCACAGAGAAATAAACTGGCTTCAGTTCATTCAAAGACAGGGGAATCAATTATTCTTTTATTTAATTGTCACTTTACCTGTTGAACAATAGTACAACTGCTTTTAAACAATTTTCCTTTTATCTTGCTTTAATCTGTGATGAAAAACTTTTAATTGTAAAATGGTCTTAAATGTCTTATTTATTAAGATATGCAAATCTGCATTCCGAGTCATTTCAAGTGTGATTTATGTGTTATTATGCAGGTCTGGCTCCCTAAACAAAAACAACATGAGACATAAAGTATTTATACAACTAACAATTTATAATTCATTTTTGAGACAAAGACAGTGTAAAAAAGACAAAGATTTGGGTAGTGTAGGAGACTGTGACATTCTCCTCAGCACCAAAAAAAAAAGAAATGGAGAAAAAAAAAAAAAGATTTTCCCAGGTCCTGGATTTGCAATGGCATCCTGTGTTCTTGGATGTGCCGTTGCCAAGGCAACAGTAACTTGGTGACCTCGTTATTTCAGCCTAATCCAGCACTGAAATTATGGTTGCTCCACCCTTTTGCCTGGCTGCCCTGATAACATAATCATTGCAAATGAGGCATGAGAGAGAGAGAGAGAGAGAGAGAGAGAGAGAGAGAGAGAGAGAGAGAGAGAGAGAAA
>NC_137512.1:17470000-17680000 GCF_041902795.1 Electrophorus electricus
TCAAACAGAACTCTGAAGTCATTCTGGTTCACTAGCCCATCTCTGTTTCTGTCCATCAGATGGAATGCTGTTAAAACATCCTAGGAGAAAATATGAGATTTTTTAACTTTCTGTCTTAAGGTCAGTTTGTGATAACTATATTTAGAGGCTTATTTACACATTGTTATTAAATGTATTATTAAACGTGTTATTAAAGGGCCAAAAACGCCAAAATCATAACTAAAATTATTCACATAAATCAAAGGAAAACACTACCCCATGGCATTCTTTGATTCTTTTCTCAAGCTGACTGAAACTGTCTTCTGCAGACATAAAGCTGGTGACCTCGATATTATTTGACTTTCTTTTTTGCTCTTCATTGCTTTGTTTTGTTATGGCATCTGTGTAAAAAGGCAAAAAGTATTTCCTTTTTATGTTAGAAATCATACTATGGCATTTTACTAGAGAATAAAACTTATTACCTTCATATTTGGCTACAAAGTTGGCAAAGGAGATCTGCCCATCACAGAAACCAAGAGCTTGGATGAAAGTCTGAAACTGTGACACTTGCATGGAAACTCTACAGTCATTCAGAATCTAAAAGAAGATGTGCAAAGCGGGCATAGATAGAATACAGTGCTCAGTGTATCTTTACTCCTTGGATCTAATAGCCCATGTGATTAAGTAAAGATTTTAGACGAAGACAACATTTTTTCAAAGTGTATCATTACTGTTAACAACAATGTTTGAGCTAATTACCTTCTGGAGCTCTCTTAGGCCCAACACCCCTTCAGAGCTTCTGCTCGTGGCCATCAGACACTGCTGGAGTGTGAGACCACGCATCTGCAGCCTGTCTCTGAGCATCCTCAGAATGACCTGTGCCACTGCCTGCCCTTTAATGTTCCCCACATGCAGTCGACAAGCACTCTCATTTCTGTACACAAAACAGCCCAAAGCATGTTACATAAAAGATGACTGATAAAATGTGACAGACTGAGAAATGACAATTAGGCTGTTTGCTGAGGGCTTTTCTGCCCTTCGCCACTTTTCAATGAAAACAGTCTCTTAAAACGCACCTTTGAATAGGGCTGAGATATGTGTTAGCACTCTTTATCTCGCCGCTCCTCCTGGAGATCCCAAGGCTTGTCAACATCAGCTTGTAATTCACTTTTCCAGAGTCCATAAATGGTTTACAGAGTCTGGGGATGGACATTGGGGAGAGATAAGGCAGCTTTAAGAAAATCAAAATCAAAATGAGTCCCTATCAGTCACAGTGAGACTCTCACTTGTCAAAGTGGTTGTCAGACAGCACTAGTCCATACTGCTCGACCAGCTTCTTGAGGTCTTCAGGAGTGACAGTGCAACTCTGAGCTGGGTCTGCCTGGTTTAGAGATGCCATCAATAAATCGTATTGCTCAGATAGCTTCTCCTTAAGAATCCCTTCTACCTACAAATGGAATAAAATAGTTAAATATACTCCATCAATTAAATGCTTGTTCAACTACATGCTAAATAACTCCTGGAGAAGTACAAGAGTTTTCTTTGTGTATCACATGTGTCAGTAAAGCCCCTCTTCCCAAACATCTCCCTCTGTGTGTGTGTGTGTGTGTGTTCGTTCGTCCGTACGGCCATGCCCTCCCTGTGTTTTACACCTGCTCCTCATTGTGTTTTTAGTGTGTGAGTTAAGTCTTTTGTTTAAATGTGAATATTGTCGGTGTTTGAACCTGCGATAGCCTAAGCTCTACGTTGTCTTTTGTGTTTAACAATAAACGTTGCTGTATTCTATACGGCTCCTCTTTGCATCCTGTCAAGCCTCCCCATGTCACAAAAACACTTACCGCCGAAGGATGCCAGGAATGAGCAAGAAGAAGAAGAAGGGGAAGTAGGCGCGTTACCGTTCCTCCCCAGCCCTTGTGGGGAAACCCCCCATAGTCTTGGGCACTCTCCACACTGGTACAACAGGGGAGAGTGCTCCTGGAAACGTTTGGGGGGGGCCCTGAGTATAGTACAGGGTTAGACTCGGCAGAGACCTACAGACCTTCGATGGACTACCGGAACTGGTATGATGGCAACCAGTTTCCAGGGTCCGACTCCACAGGGTCCTATTATCCATATTGGGACTACCGGGAAAACTACGGGGAGTACAAGCGGAGTGAGGGGTATCAGGACGTCAGCTTCTGGTCGGACTCGGAGGTCGACCATTTGGGAGATCCTGTGATAAAATACAGGAGGCCCTCCATGAGGATTCCCCATCTGTGATGGACACGTGCTCGGCAGATTCTGAGAGCGGCGAGCCTCCAGTACCCAAGACTCCCTGTGTGTGTGTGTTCATTTGTATGTATGGCCACACCCTCACTGGGTTTCACACCTGCTCCTTGCTGTGTGTTCTTAGTATGTAGTTGAGTATATAGATCTTTTGTTTTGAATGTGAATATTGTCAGTGTTTGATCCTGTGATAGCCTAAGCACTACAATGTCTTTCCTGTTTAACAATATATGTCGTTGTATGTCATATGGCTCCTCTTTGCATCCTGCCAAGCCTCCCCACGTCACAATATGCAGTGCATGTCCTTACATGTACAGGTCTTACAGGTTAATTTATTGTCAAGTCCGCCACTGCTGTTGATGATACAAGTCAAATATTTTGGAAGTAAACAGTCAGCATGACTATTATGACCCTGTTTTTGCCCTGGTCACATTTAAAACAAAATCATTAACACATTTATCATAATTTGACATGACTTAAAGCTAGGTGGTTTGAAAAGCAAATTGGGTGTAGTTATATGGTTAATAAACTCGTTAAAAATAAAGTCATATGATAATTAAATATATTATTACATGTCATTGATGTAATGACATTACAACCAAAGTGTACTTGAAAGAGAAAACCATATTAAAATAATTCTAATTGCTAGTCTATGAAGTGAAGTGTACATACTGCACTCCAGGTGGCTAAGGTAGTGGAAGGCTGAGTGCAGCTCTCTGGCAGATCTGCAGCCTTGTTGCTCTGCTGCTGAGCCTGCTATGGATACATATAAAACTCACATAATTATCTTGCATTTAATTGAAACAGCATTAAGTAAAACTTAAGGTAATGCATGTTCATCATGACTTAAGATTAGGGGACTGTATATTAGCACTTCATAAAAAAGAAATATATCAAATAATTGAATTCAGAGTTCCTTGCTGCCTTCAAATGCAGACTGAAGACCCATCTGTTTGTGGAATATTTGTGGAAAGAATGACCACTGATCCTGCTCCTATGTTGACTAACTGAAATTCTAGTACTTATTGTAGGGTATTGTTTATTTATAATAAGATAGAGTTATATGTGTTTTGCAGTTCTAGGCAAAAGCATTGATCCCTGTATTTCAACAGCATTCTAGGTATCTTGCACCCTACAGTACTGGCTAGGAGGCGTTCTATCAGTAAATGACAATGCACTTTTCTAAGTCGATCTGGATGAGAGAGCGTCCGCCAAATGCTGTAAATATAAATGTACTTAATTTAATGTAATTAATATTAAGAATATATTAAGTCAGACAAGCAAAGCCATATATGCATATACATGTTACTGAAATGTTACAATACCTCTGCAAGCTTCTTCTCATAGAAAAAGTCCAGGAAATGCAGGTAGGGAATGGCTCCTGATTGCGGCGCATGGACAAGATTCATCAGCCCTCTGAACTGCTCATCTGTAAGACTAAAAATCAGACCCTGCAGAATTCGTCGCATATCACTCCTGCTGACCAGTCCACTTCTTTTCTGGAATAAACACACACACACACACAGCATGAAATATAAAATCATATATGTTATACGATACTCTAGTATACCTTTGCAGTTTTATATCTCTTAATTTTGAAATATCTGAAAAATGCTAATCATGGAAGAATTTATGATTTAGTGAATGTAGGTGGCTACAATGAGACTTCAGGAACCTTT
This sequence comes from Electrophorus electricus, assembly GCF_041902795.1. NCBI lineage: Eukaryota > Metazoa > Chordata > Actinopteri > Gymnotiformes > Gymnotidae > Electrophorus > Electrophorus electricus. Next base: position 17,473,924 of record NC_137512.1, read on the forward strand.
AACAAACCTCATCAAAGACTTGGAAGGATTTCTTCAGAAGAGGATACACCTCAAGTATTTCTTGTTGTAGCCTAGGTAGAACTTCATTAATACTCAACAGATCATGGGTAGCTGGACCTGCATCTTTTCTAATGGAGACAGGAGAATCACATAGCTGAGACAAAAAGCACCTGTTATTATAACCCCTATGCATTCAGAGATCTTCTAGACAGCATTTCAGAAAACAGAAAACACTCTGATGCAATCAAATACACTGAAATATTTTTCAGAAACTATAACTTAGGCTCACCCTGCAGGTAATACCTGCTCTTCTTCCTTGAATAGACTAATGAATTTTCTCCACTCCACACGTTCAACAGAGTTCAGTCCAAACCTACATTGAACCAAAGGTAAATGTAGCTGATCCTTATAAGGCACAAAAACAAGCTTAATCACAACGTGAGACACAAACAAATATTGCAACTATAACACAGATCAACCTCATACCTGCTTAAGAGACTCAAAAAAGTGCTGTCATCGATTGGAAAAAGGAAACTGCTCACAACAGCCCTTAAGTCGTCATGGGAGACAACACCACTGTCGGTAATGTCAAATGCTTGAAGCGCTCTCTCCACAAGAAGGTGGTTTACACTCATCTATTTCACAGAATATAGAGTCAGCATTCAGGTTTTAATATGTTATTAAGATATTTGATTGTAATTACAATGATGTATTACATGCTTACTTTTTTTAGGAACTTGGCATGGACTTCATCCAAAGTATTCCCAGCCTTTTCTGACGACGTCCAAGCTGCTGTCCTGCTTTTGGGTCTTGCTCTAGACTGGTTTACTGCATCCCAGTTCAAAGCTTGAACAGGTTTTCAGCGGTAATAAAATAAAGTGGAAAACAGAGCAATGTTATAAAGTACAGCATTATAAAAGAGCAGTAAACATCTGTCACAAAACATTAAAAATTTTCCTCTTTGAAAGCTGCCCAAAGTAATCTATGAATATAACTATGAATACAGGAACTTGAAACTAGCACTGAAACTAGCATTATTTTACCCATCATATTACTCTTAGACAATACCAAGTTTTGCAGAGTCGGGTGCGATCTTCCGGTATTTCTCACAATCAGCACCAAGCCTCTCAAGAAACTCCTTGTAAGACAGTGTCTGTGAGTTATTTGGGCTGTAGTGTGACCATAACCTGCAATCATCAGCACCAAGATATAGAGTCCCCTGTTTGAATTTGTAGCTCCTCCATCCTATTCTTATAATCTATACATGGATTAGATCAGGACCTGTGAAACTCCTGTTGGCTCATAGGAAAGCAGTAACTCTCCAGCACCCTCCTCAGCTCATGCTGCTGGATCCGCCCATCACGGTTATAATCAAACAGACGAAATGCCCTTGTGATGTTTTTTAAATTGCTTCCTATCTGTTAGAAGTAAAATAGGGGAAACCATTAGAAAATGTAATAAAACATACTTTGTTATAAAGTAAACCATAATCTCACACCTTTTCCTTCAGACGACACTGCAGCTCTCCAAGTACCCAGCTCCGAGAAATGCCACTCACAGATGGAATTCTGTATCAAGAGATGCTGATAATTTGCATTGAATGTTTGTACAATTAAAATGCTTCAGAAAAATTAAGTACCCATAATACCTAATTGGTGCTGACAAGTGCTTGCAGTATTGTTGTAGGAATTCCATATAGGGTATAGTTTTGTTTCCTCTCTTTGGAACCTAAAATAAATACAATATAATGATGAACATGGTCAAAAAATGGAATGTGCATGATGTGATGTATGATGGGCTTGATGAGATGCTGTATGATGTCATGTTACATGTCTTAAAGCACCTTTAAAACATAAGTCTATATCACCATGTTAATACTTTAGCTTATGTGCACCATTAAGTATCTAATGAGATCTAATGAGAGCCCATATTTTAACTTATTTTGAACTTTTAACTTGCTCACCTTTGCCAAAAGGGTTTCGAATTGAGACTGTGTAAGTGGCACAAGGAAGCTCTCGATGACCCGGCGAAACTCCCCTTTGGTGACAGTGCCACTGCCCTCCTGGTCAAAGACTTTGAAAGCTGCCTTCAGGTCATCCCTCCTGCCCTCCACTTTCTGTGAGAGCATGCTCTCAATGTCTGCTAAAGACAGATTTTCATCTGCCACTGACTGCACAGAGGAGGCTGCACAGGAGAAAGAAAGATCCATTTGCTCAATATTGCACAAGAACACAAGGTTTTGAACATTGAGGCTGAGACTATCCATTAAAAATCACTTCTACAGAATTTGTGCCCATTCTAACCGGAATCAGATTTCAGGCCATTCTTCCTCTGAAAGTCTCCTCTGGGTGTACGACTGACGCTTCTGACTCTGGGGATGAAGGTGAGCCCTCGTGACGTGGGTCTCAGGTCCTCAAGGTCTGAGTTGAGAGGCACTACTGAGGACATCACTGCCTAGTGCACTGGCACCTGAAGGTTATATCACAGAATGATTTATTTGCATTTCTATTTAATTTTTATGTTCTTTTACAGAGATGGAACTGTTTATAGATTTTTTTTTAATCTTAGCCAGTGTTCCGTTTATTTTTGTCCATTCCAAAAATGTTTCTGATAGCTTTAAGCTGAGGACAGTAGGTATTGAGCCTTATATGCAATACTTAATCAACTTAATCAGTTCATCAATCAACTGTTGTTGCTTAAATACAATTATTAGCCAGCTAATAATTAGTTAGTTGGCTTGAGCAAAAGGGAAGGTTAAGGAATACAATGGATTTCTACTAAGAATAATTAATTAATCTATAGGTGAAACGTGACCCTGAAATGCTTACCCAGTTCTGCTAGGACGACGCAAATGATTGTGGAATTATTCTCCTCGGGTCCAGCTTCCTCACGTACTATTTTCAGCCGCAAGAGGAAACGTATGTTAGCTGGCTAACTAGCCAGCGTTAACTACACAGTAACAAACCAAGGACGCTTTACGTTGTCATGGAGATGGTCGTGTTACAGTCTGTCAATCAAGGGCTCATCCAGATTCGAGAGACCCGCCAAAACGCTGCCAAAAATCGAACACGTGTGTCAACAATTAGCCCACAAATGAATTAGTTATTTTTATAGTCTTAATGTCTACAAAACATAACGAAGATTCAGACGCAGACGTACCTATTACTATCACAAGTATGAATGTCACCTTTTCATAAACCGTTTGAGTTTGCAACTTATATTTATTTAGCATCGGCTAAGCTACAGTGTTATAAAGACTATCTTTAAAAAGTTTTAAATTTTGAGCGTATAGGTGCATAGTATAGTAACATAGAAGGTAAAGATAATTTGCGAAAATATATTAAGAAAAAAACTGCCCCCTTTCCATTTGCACGTGACTTTTTAAAATTACTGTACATTTATTTACATTTATTTTTAATTGCATATACATCATAATAGATACAGTGATATCGGTTATGAATGTGTTTGTTTACCTTTGTAATTAAAAAAAGACAAAAAGAAAGGGTAATGACGTTTCATTTGCCTCCTGTGTCGTTTAACTCGAAGAGGCGTGGTTAAAAGGTGTCATGGCGGCCTCCTCGTAAGTCGCTATGTGTTAGCAAGAGTCCGCACAATTTTACCCCCACAGATTTAAGTGTCATTGTATTTTTATAGGCACATTTGAATGTAAAGGCGCTTTTAAACATGGGGACTGTGCATGCGAGAGTAAGTGTCATTTTTTCCATATCTACTGAAGAAACTAACGCAATGACCTCTGAACACTGACAACCTCAAACTTGTCTTAGCTGTGAATGGCCGGTCAAGCTGGAGCGTTGTCAGAACGCACCGATCTGTACTAGCTAGCTAGCTATATCGTGTGCAGTAGATATGTTTGGCTGCTAGCAGTCAGTAAGACGATAGGAAGAGACCACAGTATGCATAAACATGAATGCAAGAGTTTGTACTGTATTGTGATGATAAATTCAAATATGAATGTATTAGCCTACTGGCTGGCTACCTGTCTAACAGGGTAAGCCTTTCGTTATAGTGTAACTTGCCTTTACTATAAAGGTAATTGTAGTGAAATTGATTTTAACTGGATAGACCAGTGTCATGTGCTGTTCAGAAACAAAGAGTGTTTGATGTTTTTTTGAGGAACCGATACTTGTTTAGCGACTCTTCATCCCAATAGAACTTACAAGACAACTGTTTACATTTAGGACCCGTGAAAACAGACGCTACATTTGTCAGCATTTTTCTCACAAAATGCTACAATTTTACTCCTCAGAGTTTAGACCCTCTCCCGATGCAAGGGCCTGAGTTGGGGGTGCAGGCAGATGACATGGATCTGGGAGAACCAGAGCATGAGCCTCAACAGGAAGTTCTTGAAAACAAAGATGTGAGATGCTTTAGTTTATACTGAAAATAGCACCAAACACATCTTAATTCTTGCAGGCTATTGCAAGGTTTGAGCTTTCAAAACTCTGTAATTGTTTAGGTTGTGGTCCAGCACGTGCATATAGATGGCCTTGGAAGGACTAAGGAGGATATCTTAACATATGAAATTGCAGATGTTTTCCAGGCTAAGAACCTGATTGATGTAAGTAGCTCATATTTGTATATGGGAGTACTCTGTTGAAGTAAGAGTTAATCAAAGCAGTGGTATGATGCCTTGTGAGGTAAGAGTTGCATGTGTTGTTCTTATTCCATAGGTGATGAAAAAATCCCATGATGCCAGACAGAGATTGCTGCGTCTGGGAATTTTCAGACAAGTGGAAGTCGTCATCGATACTTCAGAAGGTATGTTATTTTTGACAGGCAGTAGTTTTTGTTGTAGCCACCTAAAGATTAAAAGAAATGAAAAGGCTGCATTTCTCTTCTGTAGGTGAGGATGCACTGCCCAATGGACTGGACGTGACATTCGAGGTGAAAGAGCTTAGGAGACTGACAGGAAGCTACAACACTATGGTGGGAAATAATGAGGGTAGCATGGTGAGTTAGATAAGAACCTAAGTTTTATTCCACCTGTCAAAGATACACACAAAGATACATACACACTGGTATGGCTAATGTTTAGTGTCTCAGAGAGCGTTACTTTCATATCCACTGTCCTTTTTTCATTCATCTGTTGAGAATATTCTTAGAACCCTGAGAGGAATTTGTCAAAATAAATACCTCATAGACAGTGAATTCTAAGTATTTTTTCCTGTGATTGGAAGGTACTGGGTTTAAAACTGCCCAATATTTTTGGCCGTGCTGAGAAGCTCACCTTCCAGTTCTCATATGGTACAAAAGAAACGTCCTACGGCCTCTCCTTCTTCAAGCCCCAGGCTGGTCACTTCGAGCGCAAGTATGTGCTTCTTTAAGGAATGGTTCACTGTTGCTAATTCTTTTCATTTTCCTTTTCAGCCTTAATTTAATCACAGTTTGGCAATAGAATAGGCCTTGGATTAGACTCTACATCATAATCTACATATTTTCTTATTGCCATGTCTGCTTCACTGCTTTATCCATACCCGAGCTTCCACTGGTTGCTACTGACACTCAGATTTGCTATTGCAGCTTCTCTGTCAACATCTACAAAGTCACGGGGCAGTTCCCTTGGAGTTCACTGAGGGAGACTGACAGAGGGATCTCCACTGAGTTCAGCGTAAGGGTTTTACTTTCTTGCTCTTATTGTACTGATAGAATGACATTTTTGTGTGTTATCCTAGCAAGGTTAATTTGAAGTGGCTAAAGATGGCACATTAACTCATGCATTAATATCATAATACATCATGTGCCATGCAGTACATTTAGATGCTGTTGTGTTTTGATTGGCAGTTCCCCATCTGGAAGACGAACCATACAGTAAAGTGGGAGGGCGTGTGGAGGGAGCTGAGCTGCCTGGCGCGTACCGCCTCCTTCGCTGTCAGAGAGGAAAGCGGCCATTCACTTAAATCCTCCCTCTCGGTATGCCTGCCGATAGTGATTATTAAGGGGAAAAAATGCTTCCTTGTAGTCTGAGTGAATGCATGATAACTACAGATAATGCAGTGCTGCAGATAAGACTTGTATGCTGGAATTAAATGTGTGCTTAAAAGAAATGATCTGAACCAGTGAATTTTGCTTTCTTCAGCATGCAATGGTTATTGACACACGCAATTCTGCAATCCTCCCTAAGAAAGGTGCCTTACTAAAAGTCAACCAGGTGAGTATGGCCAGATGCGTTTTTTTCCTGGTTTTATAAACCGAACCGGAAACACTTTATGCTGGTGCTGAACAAGCTTTTCTGCTTGTGCAGGAGCTGGCAGGCTATACAGGTGGAGATGCCAGCTTCCTGAAGGAGGACTTTGAGATTCAGGTCAATAGGCGCCTCTTCTGGGACTCTGTGAGTGGTAAAAGCACAGACAGAATTGGATTGCTCTTGGGACAGTGTGTCATTAGGGCTTTTTTGGGGTCTATAAGTGTGGTATTTTGAGCCTCCCTCTTGCCTGCAGGTCCTTTCTGCCTCGCTGTGGGGGGGCATGCTGCTGCCCATTGGAGACAAACCCACATCCATTGCGGACAGGTTTGTTCTGAAGTGTTATAGTGAGGACAGGTGTGGCTTGCATAAACCTGGGAATTAGTGTTAAAGTAAAAAATGGATCTTAAGATTTCCTCTTTTTTTTATATGCACAAAATTAATAGTGGTACTGTGACAGGGATAGATCTGACATGGTTTAATGTGAACGTCAGGTTTTATCTTGGAGGCCCCACCAGTGTGAGGGGGTTCAGCATGTACAGTATTGGACCTCAGAGTGAAGGTAAGGAAACTCACACCAGAGACCATAGACACCAAATTTAAAAATAGCCTCCTCTTCACTTTATATAATTGACACGAGTAAATCAGAATTTAACAAACATTTTCATAGTTATTTGGACATTAATTGGCCATGCTTTGATACAGATTCAATTCTAGTCTGTTTATATGTAGGCTTCCTGTCAGAAAGGGATTAGAGGGTGATAACAATAGTTGCATTACAACACACCAGAACCAATTACCAGATTATGCTGTAAGGGACCCCATGTAACACTATGCAGCAGAGCATTAGAGCATGCTGTAGCTGTTTTGTTTTTAATGAATACCTCACTGGGAGGAAATAAATGAGATCTGCTACTCTTAATGGCAGGCGACTACCTGGGTGGGGAGGCATACTGGGCTGGTGGGATCCACCTTTACACCCCACTGCCCTTCAGGCCGGGCCGGGGGGGCTTTGGGGACCTCTTCAGGACACACTTCTTTCTCAATGCCGGAAACTTGTGCAACCTCAACTATGGTGAGTCCTGGACCTCCTGGACCCAGTGCAGCACGACTAGATGTGTTCATTTTAACATCAGCATTAGTGGGCATTTTTCCTCACTACCTGGTGCTTTTGGAGAACCACAGTTATGCTCCTGCAGCTCTGAGCATCTCTGGCCCATGTCTTTCACTGCTAATGGTCCTTTTCTAGGCGAGGGGCCGAGGGCTCACCTGAGCAGGCTGGCGGAGTGCATTCGCTGGTCATATGGTGCAGGCATAGTACTGCGCTTGGGAAACATTGCTCGGCTTGAGCTCAACTATTGCATTCCCATGGGCGTCCAGAGTGGAGACAGGTACACCCTCACCCAGCCTAATCCTCAAATAGGCAGGAGTGTGTTTCCCAAAAACACTCCTATAGAGTGTGGTGCTCTTGATGCTCTTAGGAAGTAGTTCCCATAACCCAAACTTCAGTCAAACATGCTCACATCCAGTCAAACAGCTGTCATAAAAATGACATGTAAGATGAATATATTACACAGTTATATACCTTGTATTTTTATACAGAGTAATGTATCTTTATACAGTTTAATATAACTACAGTATAATAATTTAATCTACATAGTATGTAATATTTAAAGTGTATGTGTATGTCTCTTTATCTTAGGATATGTGATGGAGTGCAGTTTGGAGCAGGCATTCGCTTTCTGTAATATCCTGAGGACATTAACATGTCAGCTTTGGACAAAAAAAAGGTTTTTACATATGGATAGAATATGTATGAAGTTCCAATAAAGAGCGATAACTGTTATGTTTCAGTAGTTCTTTTGGCATGAAGTATTCAAAGGACAGTAGTTTAAAACCCCCAAATAATACAGATTGATTAAAGGACAAGTACTTCTGGGGAGTGGGGATGGGAATGACCCTTCAGTGCTCTTATGACATATTTATTTGTTTGAATAGCAAAATGGTAAATAAATAATGCTTCCTAACTTTATAAGTGTAGTTTGATTTTCATCCTATCCTTGGGAGTCTCCACTTCATTGTCATGTGAAATATCATTCTATGTGTAAATCGTTGCTGTGCTCCAGTCTGTCTGCTCCAGCAAAGTGAAGACATGCTTCTGCTCGACTGGAACTTCAGTTTCAGTAGCAGGTGTCTTTGTTGGTACTGTATGTTAAGCATGAGGTTCTCTTACTGGTTCTTCCCTCTTTGTGAATTCAATGTTTTCATTTATTTTCCCTGTATGAAGCTACAAAGTGTCAAATGTGCAAATGCAAATAGACAAGAGCAGATAAAACTCCACAAAAGCTTGTGGCCCAGTGACAAGCATTTTGGCTCCTGTTTCTTTTTTCATCCAATTCAAACTTAACATAGTAGGAAACATGAATCATAGAATGGAGGTCCCAGCTCTCACTAGGCTTTTTCTTTCTGTCAGTACTGTCAGCACAAAAACAATGGGTTTGCCCAGTATGCCATTCTGGGGGAAGCTGTTTCAAGGTTCCTGGAAAAATTTAAGGGGAAGATTTGGAAATCTTTGCCTTCTATGGTAGAAAATATCTACAGAACCCCCCCCCCCCCCCCCCCCCACCTCTTAATGACCCACTTCCTGAATGAATGCACCGATACTTTCCTGAATCTTCCATGGATCACCTGAGAAGCCTTCGTCAGCAGCTCATCCTCCCTTCAGTCTAACATGAAATTCTTTATTGCAGTCAGTGAGAGGAGCATCAGGTGGCCACTAGATGTCCTTGTTTTTCATCAACCGTCCCACCCCAGGAGACCCTGCTGCTCAGTTGCACTGATTGGATAGACAAGGGCCTGCCTCCAGAAGTCACTACTAATCCTCTTTGGGCCAACAGCTCTCTAATTGGCCCAATCCTCAGCCTCTTCCCCATAACCTCCTCCCTCCTACTTCCCCATTCTCCTCCTTCTAGCCTGTAAATTCGCTTTCTGAGGAGAGTCTAATCCAAGTAGATTACGAGGCAAAGCAGTGGATTTTAGAAGTGAGTGCCAGCTTGTTAGAGATGCTTAATAACTCTTGCATGTGGAATGCAGTATCTGTTCTCATATTGGTCTATGTGTACATCCTGGATAGTAATAGTCTAGAGTTAAAGTATTCTACCACCGTTGTGAAAACAAGGATTTATTCTTCAATTTGCAAATAAATGGAAAAAGATGAAAGGCAGATTGGATAGCCTGGTATATTGATTTTTCTTTCTTTTTTGACCTTCCCTTTCACAATGAAGAATGATGAAACGGATCATTTAAAGCAGATTTGGGCCCAAACAGTGAACGAGGAGCACCTGTTTCAGACCAGCACACCAAGTCAACGGCATAATTGATGGTCTGAAGCTCTGACTGGGAGAGGTTTAAAAGCCTTGGTCAGGTCAACATGAACAAATGTGAGCTTGTGGATAAGATTTGGGCCAAAACTTCAGCAGCACAGGCGGATCCCTGAGTTTCACCAGGTGGCTGGTTAATTCCAGGACTACAGCAGACGCAAGGGGCACTCCACTGGGATGGCAGTTGGCACTGTCTTTCACAGGAGGGAGCCTTCGTGGGTCACCCTCTTCCTGCTTCACTCGGCCTGGTTCTGGCTCCTGACCATGGCACAGATGAAGATCCCACCAGAAACGTAAGACAGAGAAATGTTCATCTTGGCCTTCTTTAGCACGCAAGAAGTACAATGCACACTAACACAAACAATAGTAATTGTAGTACTTCCTTGATCAAAAGGATTTCTCTCCATTTATTGGGACAAATGCTATTCACCAGATTCTGTATCTGCAGTGAGATACAGAAAATGATAAAATCTCATGATGCAAAGTAATATTACTCATCAAGCAATTGATTGCCAGATGATTGTACTTTGTATTTTATATTCTGTGAAGCAAAGATGAGTCACTCATAATTATCAGAATCACCCTCAGTCTAGCAGAGTTTTACATTTGCTTGATTTCTGAGAGGTGTATTGGTAACTGGCTCAACAGCATGTTAAATAAATCCGGTATTATAGCGGTAGTAGAGAGGAGTGTCTGGAGATTGTCAACTCCAGGATGCACCTATGGTGCTATGCTGGATGTTGCCCTGGTTAATATGATTCTGGGCAGGAGCCAGACTCTCGGGTCAGCACATGGATGGGCATATGGTTCCCCACATGGAGACAGGAACTAACATTGTTCATGCCTTCCTCTTTTACATGCACAGTCGTGTCTTGTTGGTGTACTTGGCCGATAATATAATCTTAATATAATTGCAACTTAATGCAAATTCTGAATCTCATAAACACAAAAGTTAAATCACTTTCCCAATATTTTCCAGTCATTGTCTGTCTGTCTGGGTCTGTAATTGGTTAGTTGTAAAGCTGTAATGCTATCACAATCCAATAAGTTGCCAAGCCTGGGCTGGGTTCCATGATAACCTTTCATTTTGTGGCTAAATTACTGTATACATCACATGATCAGGTCTTTCTGAGTGAGTTGACTGAATTCAGTTTAATTGCATTTTAGTTTTCTTGAATTTTAGATTTGTGTGTCCTTAAATCAGTAATAATGCTTGAATTTGGGCTCAAATTACAGAGATAAAAAATCTTTGTAAAGCAGAACTCTTAAGTTGGAGGTCTTAAATCTTAAATACATAAAGGATGTTTTTAAATAAACCTTTATAGATGTTTTTAATTATATGCCTCAAAGAATATTGCATCTAAATATCAGACTTAACATCTAGATGTATTCAGATGCACTGCTGAAAATGGATGTAGGTATACTCTGATCAATGAATCGATTGTGACAATAAGTTTGTAGGCAGAACCGGAAACCCTGCCAAGATATCCATCACATACAGCCAGCCGTCTTCTGTTATACATTCAGTCATATTCCCAACAGCATTTAGCAAAACAAACAGCCTCTTACATTTCTGCGAGGTCCTGCTGTCTCCTGAGTGTGGCAAACACCTCATATCTTCTGTGGCTGAGAATGGCTTTAGGAAAAGATTTATATCTTGCACTCTGAATAAGCTATGGATTCACGACCCTTGCAAGGTGTTTGACACACATGAAAGATGTATTTTTCAACAAGCATGTTGATCGTGTCCATTGAGCACTTTAATTTTTCCCTCAGGGTTCAAAAATGGGCCAATGGCATTTCAGAGCAATTGCATGCAGTTGCTTTAAAATATTCAGGAGCTGCAGTATTACAGAAGGTAAGTCAGGTAGACATGTTTCATATGATCAGGCCCTAACCCTAGGAACAACAGGAGACGGTGTAATTCAGACTCCTCATATATGTACTAGGTCTCATGGTTCGTGTCCATGTGGTGACATTTTCTTTATAATCTTCTCTGTAAACTTTTCCATTGCCACTCATTTGATACTTTCAGATTAGATTAGGCTGATTTCAAATTTACTTCTCTTTTGGTGCTAGTTGTGCTATGACAACATTATGTCAGTTTAGATTTTAATGCTTGCAGGTCAAACACTCCACGGGATTTATCCATAATAATTATGCCATTACAATTATTTGTCCTATGCTTGAATGCCATTGGTTCGCATTGCTATGACGGGGCCAAGTGGCATTCATCATTACACTGAGGCTTTTTCTCTGACTTCTTATTAAAGTAAAATCCAGCATGATGGATCCCAGTGCCTCCATCATAATGCTTCAGGACTGGCTCCATTCCCAGGGATGGTCTGGGAGCTGGCCGCCACAGACATATAGCAGTACTGCTAACAGGATCTAATGTTCTGCTTTATGGCTCTGTTCTCCTTCCTCAATTCTCGAGAGGATTTGACAAGCCTAAGCTAGTTTTACTGCGGAATGTCTAATTTCTATATTGAAGACTTGATAATACTATTTTTCAGTCAACTTTTCCTATGCCTCATATTTTTAACTAGAAACATAGAGATTGTGTTTATTTCATGTTTATGTGTTTATTTTGGCTGAGCCAACATTGCAGCACAAATGTAGAAATTCTAGAATTCATACAGTGCATGAACTGCACAGGTTTTCTTGCAAAACTCCATAATTGGCTACATTATGTTAATCAGACTCATTCATCTTACAGACACATAGTTGCAGCATATGGAGTGAATATAGCAACACAGGAGAGGTTGGGAGATGATTAGATTTTCAGATGCTTGTTTTAATTCATCTTTGTGATGCAGTTAACTCGGAGGTTCATTTTGTCAAATGGAGAGTATCTGAGATTTTGTCTAGCCCATTTAGTCTTGCCAAGGAAACAGTTGCCCCTGAATCCCTCTGCTGACATGTCTGTATAGTCTAGCCCAGAGCAAATTTCCAAGCCCAGCTGAGAGATTTAAATTATTAAATTGTTTCATGAAGTTCATGTTATTTTTTGTATTTCTCTTAAATGTTTTGCATTCATCACATACAATTTGCATGTATATAAACCATATATTACAATGCTTATACATTCATATATTCAACATTCATATCTGAATTACTGTCTAACAATTCTGTTGATTCAACCAGAAACTCAAGGATGTGGAGCCCATTATCTGGATAGAAGATGTAGATGGAACTGTCTTAGTCCAGGAGTTTGCAGGGGAGATTGAGAAGATGCTGGGGAGCAAGATGAAGTCTGTTAAGGTCAGTAATTAGATTTGCAAGGGTGGAAAGGCAACCGCAGTACTGAGACACTGGCTGTCTTCAAATGAAGACTGAAGACTCACCTCTTTGCTGAGTCACTAAGCGCATAAAAATGTTTACTGTCTTTTAGCCCGCTCTAGTCAGCTCTGGCTTTAACTTGATAGCATTCTTGACACTGGCCTCTCTGTAGTCTTATGGGGATATGAATTTGATAGCGACTACAAAGCACTTCTGTAAGTTGCTCTGGACAAGGGCCTCTGCCAAGTGATGGAAATGGAAATGGAAAGCAGAGATAACGAGGAATGAACGGTTGAAAATGTAACGTAACACTATCATATTTTGATAATGGCATCTCAGTTAAAGGACTGAGGGGTATACCTGGTCAAAGTCCTGCTCAGTAATGCTGTTTGATGTCACACAATGTCTTTGGGATAAGGAATACTATGGTCCCTTTTACTCTTGGTTTGGTGTCCCTGGATAGCTAGTGACTTGAAAAAATTTCACTTTGGCATGAATGGCTTACAAAGTTCAAAGATCATACCGATAAACCTTTCTTTTATTGTAACAGTCTTTTAAAAATAATTATTTGGTAGTAAATGGAAGTATGAATACTGAAATTTGACATGCGACTTTTACTGCATGCTCAGGTTTAATAAATAGGGCCATTTGTACTTTGAGTGGTTTGATCAGTTCTAATCTTTAGAATGACCAGCGTACAGAATTCCTTCAGTGTTCACTACATCATTGCAAGAAGCTTTTGCATCCTTGGTTTACAGTTGTTTTAGGTAAATAAGAAAGATAAAGGGTAAAACCCTCTCTATATAGAGTCTTTAATGAATGCGACTCTCCTTCTGTGATCTCTTCCCAGCGGCTGGCAGACACAGCAGAAGATGCAGATTTATATCATGAATTTAACGCATCTTTAGAGGTGAGGCTTGGAGGATTGGGCCCAAAATCAAAAGATCAGCCGCATATGGAAAAGCTTAGGAATCTTGATTTTCCAAATTGCCATACATCACATAGTTAAACTGCAGTTCAGGGATGTAATTGGATTGTCACAATAATTCTAACAAAGCGTATTTTATAATCCTGAATTGTCTTCAACTAATATTTCACTGCTTATAAATTAGATCCCTGCAATTATGAGATTATTAATAATAAACCATTACTGGAAAAATGTCTCTCTGCTTGTCTGCTTTATAAACAGTTTGACTACTTCAACTCCCTGTTGATAAACACGATGGACGAAGAAAGCAACTACATAGAGCTTGGTGGAGAGTTTCCACTTGAAGAAAATGAGCATTTTAACAAACTCCAAGTCAACACACTAATGAGTGACATTCAAGTCCCAACCAATGTGTACAACAAAGGTAAAAAAAAAATTAACAGCAAAATCTGAACCTCTCAAAGAAACAAAATCTTACATCCAAAATACCACTGCTATTGTTACATGATTTAAAGATCTCAAATATATGTCTGTCTCTTTCTCTCTCTCTATCATTTGCGGTCTTTGTCTAGACCCCGACATTCTTAATGGGGTGTATATGTCTGAAGCTCTGAATGATGTCTTCATCAGTAACTTCCAGAAGGACCCGACGCTCACATGGCAGTTCTTTGGAAGTTCTACTGGTTTCTTCAGACTATATCCAGGTACAGTGAGTGAAAACTGCTCTTTAATGGAGATTTTAATACTGCAGGTTTATCAAATACTTTCCTTTCTACCATCAGGTATCAAGTGGATTGCAGATCCAAATGGAGTGGTTACCTTTGACTGCAGGAACAGAAACTGGTGAGAGAGTCTGTGCTGGCACCACAGAGAGTACTCCTTCCTGTTCTGTGCCCAGGCACAAGAGCAGATTAGCTGTGTGTGTAGCACCCAAAATATCTGTGGCTTGTACCAGTGGCAGCACAGCCAATAAGGTCCTGATCCCAAAGACTTTAATCCTGTCCTTAAATAGTTAGCAGCTCAGTAGCCAGGTTAATGGATCTCAACATAGGCTCCATATGTGAATGTTTGTTTATATGGCCATACATAACAGTCATTTAAGGTGGTTCAGCTAGAATTAGTCTTTTTGTAAAGAAACAGATCAGTATTTTGTGTTATATATATTGTTTGATACACTGCTTTGCACAAGGGATGACACCTGTGATTATGCAATGCAGTCTGCTTGCCTTCCCTTGCTTAGCGCATGAGTGAGACTGCACAGGAACTACATGGTCAAAGTTGTGCTGTAGTGTGCTGTAGAGTGGTGATTTATGTATATACCACATGCACATAGGTACTGTTGTCTTGGCAGGAAGGTGTGACCTAAGCTGTCTCTCACTGGCCCAGGTACATTCAAGCTGCCACCTCTCCTAAGGACCTCATCATCGTGGTGGATGTCAGTGGCAGTATGAAAGGTCTCAAATTGACCATTGCTAAGCACACTATCAACACCATCCTGGATACTCTGGGGGAAAACGACTTTGTCAATATTATTGCAGTAAGAGGATTTGAGGGGATACAGTTCCTGTAATCTAGAGGCTAATGAAGTTTTTTAAAACAATAATTTTGTTAGTCCTTGGAAGTAAGGAGTACCTTTCATAGAATAACCAGTCATTTTTTAAAATAGTACTTATATTTTTCTTTTTTAATGTGAGCTTGTTAAACACATTATGTTTGTTCTTCAGTACACCGATTATGTTCATTATGTGGAGCCCTGTTTCAAGGGCACATTGGTGCAGGCAGACTTGGACAACCGTGAGGTAAATTGATTTTACATGTCAGCTGAGAACAAATTGCTAAGCCAGTGGCAGCCAAAGCTGAATTTATAGCTTTTTCAAGTTAAAAGGAGCACTTTGTTTTAACAGTGATGCTTTTTGTAGTTTAGGATATATTGTTTTGGTGCATCAGGTGATCTGACGCACTGTTGTGTCTTGTATTTCAAAGGCTCATTTTGGGCCAGTGTCTTATTTTGGGTCAGTGTCTACTTTAGAATTTTATGGTCCCTCAAATCAGTATACACAATAGTCATGTGTTCAGTCAGCTAACTTGCAACTGATATGCTTATCAGTAATTTTATATACTTCAAATAAAACATCAGACTTCTATATACACTGTATAAATTTTACACAGTTTTAAAAAGAACATGCATAATAATACGGTAAACAACTGTTGGTGCCAGTTAATAAACAGAGAAAATATATCAAGTAAATGACACTGGAAATGTGTTGTCTTCCACAGCATTTCAAGCTGCTTGTGGAGGAACTGCAGGTGAAGGGTGAGGGCAAGGTGAAAAATGCTGTGAAGGAGGCCTTCCAGGTGCTGAATGAGGTCAGTGTCCAGCACTTCCAGAAATGTACCAGAAACAGGGGCCTGTTTCTTGTGTGTGTGTTAGGAAGGATGTTTTAATAATAATGGATTATTAAAAGGTCTCTTACGCACACACACACACACACACACACACACACGCATGCACGCACACACATACACATGCACATATACACACACACACACACATGGAAACTGTATTGCTAACTGTTCCTGTTCCATAGGCCACAGTGAATGTGCAGGGCAGCCTGTGTAATCAGGCCATCATGCTCATTACAGATGGAGCCATGGAAGACTACCAGTCTGTGTTTCAGGAGTTCAACTGGCCTGAGAAAAAGGTAACAGACTATCTGTCTGGGGAAAAGAACACATAAGAGAGGAAAGAGTTACCTGAAAAATAAAGATTTTAATTTAATGTATTTTTAACTATTTAACTAATTACAGTAATTGCTAACATTGGAAGGGCCATTATTAGATTAGCCTATGGTGCATTTATATATGAGAATGCTTTATAAACAACACATAAACCTTCCATTTTAATTTGCATTTTGCTTACACTTTGGCTGAAAGAACAATGAAATGAAACGAAATCTTCTTTAGTTTAGACGTAGACAGTAAGTTCTTTTTGTGCCACTGGTTTGATGTTTCATTAAGTGTTGCCACATGTCCGCCAGGTGCGGGTTTTCACTTACCTCATTGGCCGAGACACGACATTCGCAGAAAATGTGAAGTGGATCGCCTGCAACAATAAGGGTAAATTTCACTCAAGTTTCTCCTAAGCCTCATACATAATGACTGTGGCAGGGTGTAAATATGTTACTTTTTTGTATGGGTAGTAGAGACAGTAGAGTTAAAACACAACCATTGCATGCAATCATTGAAGTGCAGCATAAAAATCCATACAAACACTGAACTTTTTCCATTCAAAGCAATCTGATCTTTTTTTCTGTTCTCTAAGAAATATGTATATATTTTTTACATTTGCAAAGTGATTTACAACTGTGACTGATTACAACTTGAGCAGGTGAGGGTTAAATTCCTAGCTCAGGGGCCTAACAGTGTTAACTTGTCAATGGAGGGGCTTGAAACGCCAACCTTCTGATGACAAGTCCAGTACCTTCTGAATACTAGTCTAGTCCAGTACCTTAACTACTGAGCTACCACTGCCCCTGTACATAATCTGCCTCAGGCTACTACACCCACATCAACACACTGGCCGATGTTCAGGAGAATGTCATGGAGTATCTTCATGTTCTGAGTCGCCCCATGGTCATCAGCCATGACCATGACATCATCTGGACTGAGGCGTATATGGACAGTGTGGTAAGTGTACATGCAGCTCTGCTATCTCCAACAGCATCCCAGGACGATGGGGTGTTCGCGCTGCAGAAGAGCAAAAGATGGGACAAGCTGTGGCCTAGAATGGGTGACATATTGCCCTTCCTGGATAGCCTATGCAATACTTTTGGGGCAACAATAGAATGATCTTTGCTCTGTGTTATTCCTTTATGTACAACTGTGTGCATTAGTTTTTGCCTTGGTTTATTGCAAAGCTTTACAATTGCGCAGCTAAGACTGTGACATTTAGCTGAGACTTTTCTCCCGAGCAACTTACAATTATGACTGAATACAATTTGAGCAACTGAGAGTTAAGGGCCTTGCTCATGGGCCCGGCAGTGGTCGGGATTGAACTGGCAACCTTCTGATTACCACATGTATATCGTAACCACTGAGCTACCACTGTCCTACCATGCTACAGTCAATATGACAATGTGTGCTTTTCCCCCCTACTTTTTGTTTGCTGTCTTTATTTTCCTCCAGCTCCCCAACACTAAAGAGGTAAAAGGGCTTTAGCACATTAAATCAATGAACAATGGCAGAAGCCTTTCCTATGAGCTGCAATGTCTTAATAGTGCCTCTGATTTAGCCTGCCCTGTAGTCTGTGCAGCAAAGATATAGTTGATAGCCTATAGAAAAATGCTCTAGTGCAGAGGGAGACTTATGGCCTGCTGTTTTACAGCACGCTCTAGTGTTGAATGTGGTTAACTGCACACCTTGCTTATGAAACATGCTTTTGTCAGTAATGGCCCAGTGAAGGAGATGGATTTGGCTAATCCTTTTTTATTTCCCCAATAGCTCTTTAACAGCATGGCTCAGAGCCTGCTGCTGATGACCACAGTGGCAATGCCTGTCTTCAGCAAGAAAAAAGAGACACTTAGTCATGGCATTTTGCTTGGTGTGGTGGGAACTGATATCCCCTTGCTGGAGGTCATCATGCTGGCCCCTCGACACAAGGTACAGCATCAGGGACCCCTTTCACCCCTGGCAGTTTGAATAGTACAATGACCATAACAAATGTGGCATTAACAAAGTTTGCATCTCTCAGCTTGGAGCTCACGGCTATGCCTTCCTCATTACAAACAATGGCTACATTCTGGCACACCCTGATTTAAGACCTCTAGTGAGTATACCTGCGCCCTGACTCTGCTTCTCCTCAGCCGTATCTGACATTTTCTCCAGTTTTCTTTTGTTTGCCTTCCTCTTCTTAAACAGTATGAAGATGGAAAGAAGCTGAAGCCCAAACCCAATTACAACAGTGTGGATCTGTCTGAAGCAGAATGGGAAGACACTGAAGAGAGAGTGAGTCCTAAACACACACACACACACACACACACCCTGACTCATAGTGTTGGCCGTACAAGCGGTGACTCTTAATAACATATATATGTGTTTTCTTCCAGTTGAGAACAGCCATGGTGAAAGGAGAGACAGGCACTCTAGCTTTAGATGTAAAAGTAGCCATTGATAAAGGGGTGAGTCAAGATTGTGTACAATGAGGATGATTTTACACTAATATCACATATTCTTAACCAACACAACTGGACTTGTGTAATAAGTACCAGCAAAATAAGCTTGTCTTGTGAAAAACCTTTAACAAAAAAAGCAGCAGAAGGATTACACTATATTGCCAAAAGTATTCACTCACCCTTCCAAGTAATTGAATTCTGGTGTTCCAGTCACTTCCATGGCCATAGGTGTAAAACCAAGCACCTAGGCATGCAGACTGCTTCTACAAATATTTGTGAAAGTATGGGTCGCCCTCAGGAGCTCAGTGAATTCCAGCATGGTACTGTGATAGGAGGCAACCTGTGCAAGTCCAGTTGTGAAATTTCCTCGCTACTAAATATTCCACAGTCAACTGTCAGCGGTATTTTAACAAAGTGGAAGCAATTGGGAACAACAGCAACTCAGCCACGAAGTGGTAGACCACATAAAATGACAGAGCGGGGTCAGTGGATCCTGAAGTGCATAGTGCGCAGCTGTCGCCACTTTCTGCAGAGTCAATCACTATAGACCTCCATATTTCATGTGGCCATGAAAGATTAGGCCATTCAGATTCAGAAGAACATTCAGAATTCAGAAGAACAGTGTGTAGAGAGTTTCATGGAATTGTTTTCCATGGCCAAGCAGCTGCATCCAAGCCTTACATCACCAAGTGCAATGCAAAGCATTGGATGCAGTGGTGTATAGCACGCCAGGGCCAGGAGAAAAGTACTTGTCTGACTGCATTGTGCCAAGTGTAAAGTTAGGACCCTTAGTTACAGTGAAAGGAGCTGTTAATGCTTCACCATACCAAGAGATTTTGGACAATTTCATGCTTCAAACTTTGTGGGAACAGTTTGGGGAGGGCCCCTTCCTGTTCCAACATGCTTGCACACCAGTGCACAAAGCAAGGCTCATAAAGACATGGATGAGTGAGTTTGGTACGGAAGAACTTGACTGGCCTTGACACAGAGTCCAGACCTCAACCCGACAGAACACCTTTGGGATGAATTAGAGCAGAGACTGCGAGCCAGGCCTTCTCGTCCAACATCAGTGTCTGACCTCACAAATGCACTTCTGGAAGAATGGTCAGAAATTCCCATAAACACACTCATAAACCTTGTGGAAAGCCTTCCCAGAAGAGCTGAAGCTGTTATAGCTGCAAAGGTTGGGCCGACATCATATTAAACCCTATGAATTAAGATTGGAATGTCACTCAAGTTCACATGCCTGTGAATGCAGACAAGCAAATACTTTTGGCAATATAGTGTATGTCCTGCATGGGCGATGGCTATCCTCATACCTACACTGAAAACAAAATTAAACCAAAGCCAAATAAAACATGCCCTTTTGTCCTTTGGAGCTTCAGGTTTATTCCTTTTGTGAGAATCAGTCCTGACTGTGTTGAAACAGAAGAATTTTCACTCTGTTGCTTTTTGTTACAGAAAAGGCCCTTGTTCCTAAAACATGATTATTTCTACACTACCATCAATGATACACCGTTTAGGTAAGATAGGTACTAGCCATTTCATTTATATACTCGCATCTGTAGCAGTGTGTCATATTTTTTCTCCAGCAATTTGACTTTTGTTTTTGTAACAAGTTTTACCATTATATAACCTGTGCACGTATGTGTATGAGTGTGTATGTATGGTGTATTTTGTTGTGTGCATTATAAGTCATGAATGTGTGTGTGCTGGGGTTTCATCTTTGGCATGGTTCTGACTGGTGTGTATGGTTGGTGTATTGTGTTTGTGTTATAAGTCATGAGTGGGTTTCAGTTTTGGAATGGTGCTTACTGGTATGTATGGGGATGTATTGTGTTGTTTGCATTGTGAATCATGAGTGTGTGTTTGTGTGTGTGTGCTGATTTCAGTTTTGGCACGGTGCTGACTCGGGGACATGGCCAGTTTATGTTCTTCGGAAATGTATCTGTCGAAGAAGGTACATTCACAACATGCACATACACACACGAGAGAGAAATTAGCCTAAAACATAAAGTTCTTCAAATTAAGCTAATGCTAAATTAACCTGATTTGTGTTCATAATCAGCTGAGTGAGAAGAGTTCCTTTATTTTCTGTGAAAACGCCTTTGACAATGTTCGTGCGCAGAGCTGATGGCTGCTCTTCTCCACAGGCCTCCATGACCTTCAGCACCCGGACCTCACCATCGCTGATGGTTGGTGAGTTCCAATAGTGTCGTTATGAACCATTAGAAACGGTCTGTGAACTTCTGCATGACATTTTAGCCTATTACATTTATGAATCCTTATACAAGCCCTTTATACTATGTACTATATACAGGTGTTTACAACCATAGTGTATATAGTTATCCTACATTGTACATTCATACCTCTTCTGTGCTCTTTGTGTAATGAGTGCAGAGGTGCACACCCGTACTGAATCTATACTGGTTAACATGGTTAATATGCACTGCAATACTGAGATGTATGGTTTCTCTCTGCTAGGACCTACTGTGAGACCGATATCGACCCCCAGCACCGTAAACTAACTCAGCTTCAGGCTGTCGTGCGATACCTGACTGGCAAGGAGCCCGACCTGGAGTGTGGGTTCTCCACAACACTTCACTAATGTCTCAGATCACCGGAAGATTTCTCTTCTTTGATGTTGCACCAATGTATAAATTACATATTTTTCTGCAGGTGATGAGGTTCTCTTGCAGCATATTCTTTTCGATGCTGTGGTAACAGCTCCCCTAGAGGCCTATTGGACAGCCCTGATGCTGAGTGACTCAGGGTGAGATATGCTTGTGGCTCTGACAGCATTAGCCTGTCAGGTTCTCTGAACTGGGGTTTTTAATGCACAGATCATATGCAAAATACACTGTCCACTAAACAATGCAAACTGTAAGGCGAGTGTACTATAGTAAGGACAAGAACAATGTTGCATTCCAGAATTTATGAGAGCCAGATCTGTCATAAGTGATTGTTAGGAAGCTTTTGGACATCCCTCCTCTTTCCTCTTCCTCTGTGCAGGGTGGAGGACGGAGTGGAGACAGCCTTCCTGGGGACTAGGGCGGGTCTCATGCGAGCGGTCAGATACGTCAGCGCTGAGGATCAGAAGGGAATGTGAGTATGCCTGAAAGGTCGAATAATCCATTCATCCCTTCTGAAACAACCCCTCACAAAATCACTTTAACATTTTGACCCCACAGGAAATTCCTGACCCCAGCCGACAAGGCAAACATATTTACAGTGGACCACTTCCCCATCTGGTATCGCCTGGCAGCTGAAAACAAACCGGGACAGTTCTTCTACTACATACCTGCTGATGACATCAACAAAGGTGCTTGTGTGACCATTGATTTGAAACAGAGAATTGAGTTTAGTGCAGCTGAGATGACTGTGATCGCAATCACTGTATATACATCAGTGCGCATAATAAGGCTTCAAAAAATGTAATTCTCAACTGAAATTTGAGTGTCTTTTATGCTCCAAATTTTTGATTTAGGCCTTAAACTGAAGCTTGTGAGTTTAGGCTTCACTGGAGGTCAAGTTGTCATTGGGACCCAAAGCAGATGAATTTTGTGGCTTCTCTCTCCTAGGTAAGGACACATTCGTGGCAGTGACCTCTGTGACTGTGACCAAGGGGAAGAAGACAGCCCTGGCTGGAGGTATGAGAGCAGGGAAACTAACCTCCTAATTCCTTTCCTGCCACAATATTCATTTGAATATAATATAATACACAAGAAAGCATGTTTGAATAGATATCCTTAAAAATAGACATAAATACTTTTCATGCATAATATACTTACATTTTTATCAACTGTAAAAATGCACAAAGTGTGGTGGCCAATATGACAATATTCATATAAATATTTTTTTTCTTTAAAATGGAAATATGAATAAACATTAATTCTGGGAAATTGTTAATATTTAGTGTCAGTCTGGGTGAGAGAGGGGTGGGGGTTAGGAGGTCTTACCCTGTAAAAAAGCCTGCTTAGTGCACTGATGAATAAGCCTCTGAAAAGATGATTAGAGATGCCATTGGGCTGCAGGTTTTAGTGAGGTTTTATTGAAGTGGGTGAGAGCAGTAAATCATAGATATTTATTTCCCAAGAATGAAATCACTGATTGAGCTGCATTTAAGTCCACCTTGACCCTCCCCAAAACCAACAATGTGGTACAGTCAGGCTAGACATTGATTGTAACTCATGACTGCTGTAAGTAGCATCACTGAATGACCCCCAAATGCCTCTGTGCTACATGTATAGTTAAAATCAGTCTGTTACATTTATGGCTGTCATCACAGATAAGGTTTTCCTTCCTGGAATGGTCCATGTTCTGAGACGGCGTACTTGCAGGTCTCACTCCTCACACACACAGAACTCGGGTGAAAACGCCATCCACTCAGTGTACTCAAGAGCCTGTACTCCCCTGTCAAAAGCTGGCACCACCTCCTGTTCCTTCACCTCCTCCAGCTCAGGCTCTGGCCCCTTCTCCTCCACTGCTGGAGCCCTTTTCTCTGCCCTCCCCTCTGGCAGCTCCTTCTACTGACAAGCTGCCACCATGGCATAGATGCAGCTATGACGCACATGCCAGCATATACCACCTTGGCCACCAACACGGTGGGCACGGCAGGCTCGTGGGTCGCAGGTGCTGCCATGGGCATTCTGGGGGGTCATCAGGTGCTGCCATGGGGGACTGTCAGGTGCCTGTTAGCTACAGAGAGAGAGATATGATCATGATAGTGCTTAAGACTTTTCATGCTACCGCACAATCAAGCATACTATTCCCCTCTATACTGCAGCTATTCCAGCCAGTGTCTGAGTGGCATTAGGCTGCAGTGCATTGGTTCCACCGTTTGAGCACTTAACGTTCCATTGGTTTCCCTCCAGCAGGAGGTGCTGTAAATGGTGAGGCGCTCCACAACTGAGCTCTGCAGGGCCCTCATCTGGTTGCTATCCAGCGATAGCCATGCCAGGCCCTGTGGCCCAGGAGTCCTTGGGGCAGGGAGGTCAGGCTGTTGAAGGAAAGGTCCAGTTGCTGTAGGTCAGCCAGACTATTGGGTTCAGCACTTTTAACGTGTTGCATTTCAAATCCAGCTCTGGGGTGTAACTTAAGCCAGAGGAGAGGGCTGATGGAAGGTTCTCCAGGAAGTTGCTGGAAAGATCTAGAACCTCCAGACTGCTGAGCTGGGAGAAGGTGGAGGGGTAGCGGTTAAGGAGGTGGTTCCTGGATTCCTGTAGGTTGTTGAGAGAGACAGGATCCACTGTGCTTGTTGTTTTGGGAGAGGCTGAGTGAAGTGAGGTTAGTTAATGTTAGTTAGTGGGTGCTGTTGCAGGATCAGAGCACATGCTCAGAAGGTTCAGCAGCTCAGCCTGAGCTACAAGAAGGACTGTTTCATTTGGGAATTTCCACATGGCATAAACTCTGTGCTCAAAAACCTTAAGAGGACTAAACGCAAACGAAACCCACTGGGTCCCAGTTAGTATGATGTCACCTGCATGATCCTCAAGTTTCCACTGTTACCTTTCAGTCATTACTACCAACACTAAGATTTTAGGTGAAGTATTCTGCTACTGTATATTCTGCTATTGGTGGGGTGTTATACCATTATTGTTGAATCATTAAGTGTAAGTGTTAAGTCTTGAGCAGTGTTTTTTTAGGACGTTTGCTTCTTAGAGACCACCTCACAGCCACAGCTGGTTTTGTTGCTGTCTAGAGCTCTGTTGTTGTGATTATGAAGGTTTCTGTAACAAATAAAGTTGTTTGAGTTTGAGATTACTGTTGCTTTTATCTCAAAGCTGGTGTTCTACTGAAGAAAATTGAGTTAAAAATCAGCTTTCATAATGTTTCAGTGATTGACCAGTGTGCAGTGTGGATGTGAACCTTTTAGGAAGAAGGAGAAAGGGTATGGTTTGTGTGTTGTGTCCTTGCTGTGCCGCCCTTGGTTGTCCATTCATCCCTGATTTTTGCCACTACGCATTTGTCACATTAAACCATTGCTACTGATCAGTGACAGCAGATTAATCAGGGGAGAAATGATAATACATTAGAGAGTAAACAAGTTCTCCATAATTCTTACAGCCCAGTGGTTCCATAATTCCTAAAGATGAATTATTTTTAGGTACAAGAATGCAATTGCAATTATTTACATTTTCATAGAATTGTGTGCTTGTCCATGCCATGATGCATAAAAATATACTTAAATCAGTAATAAAAACTGCTCACCATTTGGTACTAATAAGCAGATCAGAGCATAATTCACAAGCAGAACAAGAATCCTTATTGTTTTTAAAACCACTTAAATAGGTTTACATACATACACACAGTTTACATACTTAGTATATGGTGTATTTAAGAATAAATGGCATATTTTGAATATTAAAAAAAATAAATAAATCACGGTGTAAAAGAAAGCTAGAGGGAAGTGCCAAGACCTCCCATTGCTTTTCAGCCATTCTGCACACATACAGGTGGATGACTGTGAAAATGAGACTGTCCCACAGACTGCTTTCAGTGTGGCTCAAATGAACCATCAGTGGGTAGTAAAAAAGTCTATACCTGCCCACGTATTAGTGAGAGAGGGAGAAACAGAGAGAGGAAGAGAGAGTAAAGAGGAAGGACGGAGATGATGAGGATTGGCAGGAGAGACGAGAGGTCAGCAGTTTAAGATTAGCCTCTGCAGTCTCCCTGCCCTTTGCAGTCTCCCTGCCCTCTGCAGTCTCCCTGCCCTCTGCAGTCTCCCTCTGCAGTCTCCCTGTCCTTTGCAGTCTCCCTGCCCTCTGCAATCACCCTGCCCTCTGCAGTCTCCCTGCCCTCTGCAGTCTCCCTGCCCTCTGCAGTCTCCCTGCCTTCTGCAGTCTCCCTGCCTTCTGCAGTCTCCCTGCCCTCTGCAGTCACCCTGCCCTCTGCAGTCTCCCTGCCCTCTGCAGTCACCCTGCCCTCTGCAGTCTCCCTGCCCTCTGCAGTCTCCCTGCCCTCTGCAGTCACCCTGCCCTCTGCAGTCTTCCTCTGCAGTCTCCCTGCCCTCTGCAGTCTCCCTGCCCTGCTTCCTGCATCGCGTTGCTGTTGCTGTGCCAATACAAATGGTTACTGTTTGAAATGTGCTGTGCATAATTTGTATATAACCGTATATGCGTATGACATTTTATTTTCAGTGAACTAAAAACTCTTCCACCATGCATGTTGAATAAGATAGCTAGACACATGTACTGCTGAGGTCTTGTTACAGTCTAGAATGAGACTGATGATGAAGCTTCACACACTTTATTTCTGATTTCATGTCTAGCAATTGGAGTGCAAATGTCATTGGATCTCCTGGAGAGAAGAGTGTGGGCCACAGCTAGACAGGTAAACGGTGAAATACATGTTCAGAAGCAATGACACTATCGCAAAAGCATGCAGAGGTACCTGTAACATTCGTACCTGTATCTGACTTTTCTAGATGAGTTGCAAATTGATACATTCACCTGACTGAAGTATGCAGTAATGGCAAGCTACATCTGTGTGTGATTTCGTACAACAGCCTTTTTATTCTAAATACACACATAGACACACACAGAGAGGGAGGGAAGGAAGGAGAGAGAGAGAGAGAGAGAGAGAGAGAGAGAGAGAGAGAGAGAGAGAGAGAGAGAGAGAGAGAGAGAGAGAGAGAGAGAGAGAGAGAGAGAGAGAGAGAGAGAGAGAGAGAGAGATTGAGATTTCTAAACTCCTTAACTTCTCCATCGTTCTTTCCCTTCTCTCTTGTTGTTGTCTTACTCTTTGGGCAGTCCAGTGACACCGATGTAAGTACACATCATGTTGCAACACCCTACCTCCATTTCCCATCATTGCAGTTTCAGGTTTTACGAGTGAAACATCCAGGCTGCATGCAGCATACTTCAGGTAACACACTGTACATAGTCCTCGTCAGAAGGCATCCAGTGCAGCCTGGCAGAGCTGATGAGGATGTTTCTGGGGACTCTGTTGGTAGACTTGTGGAGAGGTGACAATGAAGATATCCTCTCTTTTACTCTTTGTAGTGCAGTAATGTGGAAGGTTTATGTCCTCTGAACTGTGAAAGCATCGTGAGTACAGTTGGTTCTTTTTATCCTTATTTCATGCAGTGCATTTGTTTTTTAAATAACCTTGAAGTGTATATAGTTAATGAACAGTTGCCATAGCTGCTTACCCATGCTGCTGAAGTAATGTTTTGACCATCCTTTGTGTTTCTGAGTATAATGTATGGTTGGATGTATCAGAAGCCAAAAAGCATTTGCATTTAGTTAATTGTGCAGTTAAATGGAAGTGTAAAATGTAATTCTTTTTTAGAATGTCAATGCTAAAATTAAGATTGTTCAGTAACTATATAAACAAAGATTTGTATGGTGGAGTGTTCTATATTTCAGTACTCCATCTAAATCTTAGATGGAAATAATCATAATAAAATCAAAAATCAAAAAATTAAAAAAGCCTTAGAGTAATGTTTGATGTCGCATTCATTTTGACAGGAAATTAATTGTTACCTTGTGGACAACAATGGCTTCGTTGTATTCTCAAAGGAGAGGTCAGATGTGAGTATGGAATCCCTTATGATATTTTTAACTATGGGGTTACTGCGCACTTACAAAACTTAATCCCAGATTGTGGAATGCTGAAACATAGCTGTGACAGCAGTAAGGATCAGCATCTGTTAACACATCTTGCATTGCATGTTTGTGTGAATGTGTATGTGCACACAGATTTGTGCATGTGTGTGAGTTTGTGTGGTCCTGAAGTAGATGAACTATGAACACAGCACAATTTAGGTAGGATTTACCCAGGGAGAACCACATCCAAAACATGAAATGTTACAGTTGTTGTAGGTGCTGGCTTCAAGATGGTTCATGGTCATATGGCATTTACCATCTTAAAGTCTAACTGCCCTTTATCTGCATATACATAACTGAACTGAATTAGCTAAATCGATTTGAATCTTATTATTGTTTGTGTTATATTGCTATACTAGAATAGAGTAGAATAGAATAGAATAGCTAAATGAAGATGTAAATGCAATACAAAAAAGGATTAACTGAGGAGATAATCACTCATATAATCAAAATATAATCAAAGATAAGGCTTGCTGGCTTTTATTTGCCCTAACACAGACATAAACACACAGAAAGCTCTACATGCATCACCATTACATTTGGTACCCGTTGCACAGGTTGGAAGATTCTTTGGAGAAATCGATGGCTCAGTGATGGCACAGCTTCTGAAAACAGGCTTGTTTCAAAGGTAATGGGTTTTTACATGTTTTACAAATGCCATACATTTAAATCTGAAAATAATTTTGAGGAATACACCTATTTTGCTTGTTCTATTATTCAATAGCCATGTCATCTTTCTCCCTAAATAATGAGAGAAAAGCACTTTCACAGAGTATTGTTGTGTAACTGTCTGCAGGGTGACTCTGTACGACTACCAGGCCATGTGTAAGAACAGTCACCACCATTCCAGTGGAGCTCATCCCCCACTCAGCGTGCGTGTCCCTGAGTATACATCCCCACAAGTGTTGCCACTAATGCTCCTGTAGATGTCCATAATGGCTATTCCCTGCCTAGCAAGCCGGCGTGTAACATTCACAAACAACCCAAACCCCCACCCCCACCCCCACCACATGGATAAATTTGACATAGCTGTAAGACTGGAGATGGGACCATCCTGTAAAGAAGCGTTAGTCTTCAGGAGTATAAGTGACCACTTGTGGCACTCGCAGACACACTACCTACACAGCCTGCCTCACACAGACCAAGCTCTGGAGGTATTTGCTATAACTGTTATGACAAACTGTTTGAGCACCTAACGTCTTCACACCTCAACCCTCCGCAGCCTTTCCATGGCCTGATGGGGGCGGTTAAGTGGTTCATCTCGAACCTGGTGCTGTAAGTGCCCCTCTTGCTAGCTGTGTTTTTTTTTTCCACTTGCCAGTGGAACCTGCAGCCGTTGAACTTGTGTCAAATACACTTTTTCCTTGCTTTCATGGTTTTCTAGGTTTTTGTTGGAGTTCAACATCTGCAGTCTATGGCATAATGACTACTTGGCAGATGGTAGGCTGCAGCATTAACTATACACGCTGTTTCATTCTTTCAGATAGGAAGAGTGACATGCAGTGGATATGTTTGTTATGTGTATGCAGAAACCAGTAAAGCAATTATCCAGTACATAATTGCAATGAATGTGTTGATTTATGCGTACTTTATCAGCTCATATGAACATCAGTATTCTGTTGAACTGCCTCTATAACACCATATTTTATCAACTTTTGCACTCTGCCTCTCTTGCTTGATATAATTTCCTTTGATGTCATTCTTTTGATGTAATTTCTTGTTCCCATCATCACTCTCCTACTGTGCCCTCTTGCTACTGCTGTCTGCCACTCCATGTCCCGCATTCTCATAGCCAAGGCTGTGTACCATGCATGTAAGAGCTTTTTCTCATTTTGTAGCATTAACCTGCATGAGCGAGTGGATGACTGAGTGAGTGGATGAGTGAGTATGTGTGTCTGTATATGTACAAACACACATTTCCTATGTACAGTGTTAATTTGGTGATTTGAAGTCCACATTTTTAGCTAAAGCTTATTTAAACCAACCATAAATAAATCCTCGGGTTATATCATATTGGTGAATAAATATGTAAATGCTTTGTGTAATTCATTAAGATATGGCTACAATTTAGCAGTACCTGCCTGTGTTGACTGAATTACTGACATGTGAGTTAAACACATGAAGGATTTTTGTAACTAAGTCAATTTGGCAAATTCATAGAACACCAATAATTGTTCTTTCATATAATACTATTTCTGAAAGAATATCACAACAATGTGATGTCATGTCAATATTTTCTCAACATCACTGTGACATCAAAACTGACAGAATTGACTGAAATTCACGTGTCTCCCAGCACACAAGCAGAAGAAGGTGGAATCCATGGTGGCATGTAACACTGAGTACCCCGGATTCGTTTATGATGCCTCCATTAGGGAGACCAACAGCATCATCAAATGTGGTCGCTGTCAAAAGTAAGTCTATGCGTCTGCTATTTGAGAGGTTTCCAAACTCAGGAGGTAGGAATAGTGAACAGGCTTTGGGGTTTCACACAGTTTGGGCAGTTAAATCAATTAAAACCTCACGCAAAAGAATTTTAATTACATAATAATGATGTAATTATATTTTATATAAATATGTATTTCTTATCTTTACTTTATATTGTAAATTGTATTGCTTGACTGCAACATAGTTCTAACATAGTTCTATATATTAAATAATAGAATATTAGTAGAATATTAATGTATTTCTAAGTAGTAATTTAAAAATGATTTTGCATTTTGTGCCCCCTGGGTGCCTTTGCAGGAGTATGTCATGTGCTGAACTGTTGCCTTTCTTCCTGCTCTCCCAGGATGTTTGTGCTCCAGCATGTGGTGAACAGTAACCTGGTGATGCTCGTGGTGCAGGCAGACTGCGACTGCTCCCGCCAGTACGCCCCCATCACTCTCACACCCAGGGAGGTCAAATATATCCTCCCTGACACTGTGTAACTGAAGTGCCCTGTGGGCCTGTAGACCAGCTTGCAGACGAATTGCTCAGCTGGATCGGGTGATACTTTAATGAAGTATTTTGGGAACTGGCGGTGTGCTGGGGTTTTTTTTAGTCAGGACAAGACACTGCTTAGGGTCACACTGATGTGAAAGCATTTGGTCCTTCTATTTCAAATAATTGCACGCAGAGAGTATTGCGTGCACGCACGCGCACACACACACACACACACACACACACACACACACACACACACACACACACACACACACACACATATATATATATATATATATATATATATATATATATATAGTTCCCAGAGATGATAGAGATTATTTATTTAAAACTAAAAAACATGCTAGTTCTCCTAAGAGATCATGTTTGTTTTGCTTCACATATTGAGTCTGAGATGGTGAAGGTTTGTGATGGTTTAAGATTCAAAGTGATGTAGATTTGGGATGCTATAAGACTCAAGGTGTTGCTGGTGCTGTCATGGCAACGTGCTGGCCTTAACTCCCTGAACATAACACCACGGTGAAATGCAACAGGATGAAGTCCCAGAAGATGCGAAGACGTCCTGAGTCCTGTCATGCATACCATCCTCATGTAAACCTTCCACAATCAAAAATACCCTTAAAATACATTTAGTTAATCCAGCTTCATTTTTAGCAATTTTTTCCTGAAAATAAACTAAAAGTATACAGCATTAATATTGTTTTCATAATATAGTGTCATAATGCAAATATGAATGAATGCTAGTTATGCAATCTAAGATGAGTCATGACTTGTGAAAATGTCCTATTCTGCTCTTAATCATAGGAAAATGCAGAGGATTGTGGTGGAGCATGTGAGATATCCCTATCAGTGGCTCTCCTTTTCCTGTCTCTGGTCACATCATTGACTCTGCAGTGACTATAAAAGACAGTCAGCCTCCAGGAGTCACGGACACGCCTATGGATTATGATCAGCAGCAGAGCTGCACAGTTCAACCAAAAACAGGCTAGTTTATCACTGCAGTCTTTACTTTCACTCTTGCAATGATGATCTGCAGCAGAAGAACGTTTGAGGATATGAACTTGGGTGTAGTTATCAGGTCCTCTTCATGAAGGCACTCACAGCTGCTCAACTATGTTGTGGTGACCTCTACTGGTCTTCAGGTGACACTGCAGACTATTTTACTGCTTTCCAACGGACGTTTACGTGACCCAGCAGGTGACGTCAAAGAGACGTAAGCTTTTTTTTTTTTCTTGTTATGGAAATTCCGAAATTATGCAGGTGAGATAAAGATGTATTGTGATTTTTAGTCGGTTTTACAATTTTTTTTATAGGATATTATAAGCTAGGCCAGGTATAGGATATTATGGGCTACTTTTTTAAACTCATGCTATAGTTGACGAAAATGACGCATAACACACATATCATCATATATAGAATCATAAAGAAGAACTATTATGAGTACACGTAAAAACTTTATTTTAAATATAGCATACATTATACGTCAGTGTTATTGCTGTTGTTTGCTTAAACGTATGTAGAAAATAAATATCACAAAACATTTAGTGCTAAAATTAGGCTTATGCCTGTAGTTTTAATTGGCTCCAATGGGTCACAATTACAATTTTTAGACTACATTGCTTGAACTAATGGAAAGGAACGAGTTAATCGTTCTAATTATGATTAAACAGAATTGCATGGCCGTGTGATTTTGAATTTGTATTCAAGTAATAAGTAAAATACGTTGCATATTAATTGCGATTGAGTAGGTTTGGGGTTCTTTTCTGCAGTTTGAACTTAAATGTGAAGTACCCTGACATTTAAGCCTTGTAACGCCTGTTCGCGCTGAACATATCTATCAGTGCTCAGAGTGTCCATCACATTCGCTGTGAGACGCAAGGGAATTTTATCATTTATATTAACACGATGTATTGTAATGTCGTCACGCGGCGGTAACCACAATTTTGGGAAATTGCTATTTATTAGGATAGGTTTTAATTAAAGGTAAGATATTTTTCTTTACCTCACGCCAAAATCTAATAAAATTGAAACCGGCTGTTGTTTTGGTTTAAATAGGTCTATAAAACAACTTAATACAAGATTTGGGAAGCATATTGGAGAAAATCAATGGTCTCTACTTACAGCTGCAACTTATTTTGGCTCTGTCTATTGCATTTGTCATATCTGAAGACTGTATTAAAGGAAACAAATAAAGGCAAAATCCTATGTAATTCCTTAAATGTGACGATAACTATTAACCTGACGCTTGCTGTATCCCGAGCCCTTTAAAAACAACGTTCCAAATGTTCAGCTCTTTAGGCTCTTGAGTAAAACATATGTCAACTGTACTCAATTTTTTTCTTTCTAAAGTTTGTCCGGGGTATAGTGGAATTCTGAAAAGGTTCTCCTATACATGGCTAACCGTACAAGACAATCCAATTTTGAAAAATTAAGCTTATAGAAAATGCCAAAACACAGTGCCACCTGCTGGACAAAAGCTCCCGTTTTGATTCTCGATTCATACCCGCACAAGCCACTCTCAAGTTTTAAAATCAGTTCTATTGCCGCAGAAAATTTAATCTAACCTAAACTTCAATAGGCATTATTCCATTCTCTTTGACAGCTAACGAATACTTGATTTCTATAACAACCAACAAATAACAGCAAATAGAGGATGACTATAAAACGTTTACCCCATTCGTTTTCCTTTAATGTGTATCCCCTAAATATGTCATGAAGCATACTGTATCAGTAGACTAAACGTAGTTCTTAGTGTTACTCTTGCAGCCTGGCGTTTTGAGATAAGCAGTCTTCAGTCCTCGAGCACAGCAGCAGTAGCTCTGGTGTGCTCCACTGAACGTACCAGGAAAGTCCTGTAACAGGTCCATTCTGCAGTTTCTCTGACAGGAAGGTTCAGCAGTACCCCATGCCACTGCCCCTATCAGACATCCAGAATGGGCTAAAACCATAGAAGAACCCCAATCCGGGGCTGCAGGGGAGAGAAACCTAGCCTGGTTTCCTCTGCTTCTCTCTGCCTCCTCCTTCCAAGATGTGCCCACACACGCGCAGACAGTTGGGAAAGAGGCCTCATCATGTGTCTGGGGAGAGAAGAGACAAGAGGAATCATTCTCCCACTCAGCTGGAACCAGAGAATGAGGAAAAGTAGAGAGCCTCAGTCAGCTTAGAGTGTCTCCAGTGGACCACCATGGGAAAACACTGATAACTACTTGTTGTAGAAGGTATTTAGCAATAGATGTCAGAGCAATTGGAAGGATAAATTAAAGAACAAGATTTGAACAAATCTTCTAATGAAGGAAATTAAGATGTTAGTAAATCTGTGATACTGATTGGTTCCCAATGATATGGTGTGTTTTTATGTTTATAATACATTTCACAATACAGCAACAATAATGTTCTTCCTCTTCTTCTTCTTCCTCCTCTTTGTCTTTTTGTAATATGTTTTGTCATAGTGACTGCACTGATATACCTGCAGGGTTTCACATATAATACTACATGTATTTTCATTGCAGAAAATGGAAGCTGCATTGGAAGTCCAAAAATGGTAGTCCAAAACAGTAAACTGAACCAAGGCTCTACCACTGTCTCCCCTCCTTCAAGCTCAGCAGTAGACACTCTGACCTCACCAGAGAAGAGGAAGATGCCGTCCTTGGAGAACAGACTAAGACACGTGTTCAGCATTGTCATCTATTGAAACACAAACTTGTGTTGCTGAGGCTATATTTATTGCTTCTAACTTCATTGCCACAACCCCAACACAGCAGTTGGTGATGTCATTGTTCAAACTGAGGAATACTGTTTGTAGGCCAAACATCTCCAGCACCAGAAGCATGTGGCTCTAAAACAGGTTTAGAAAACAAACCTATGTTGGACCATCATTCAGTTAAAGAGGTGTTCATATTTATAAACTTTAAATAAAAACACATTTTAAGTCTTATCATCCCAGTCCATTTCTGAAGTAGACACTGACTCTCGGTACAACTGCTAAAATCTGTGATTAATATGATTTGCTTAGAAAATCATTTAACATAAATTAAGGGAGCATATATTATGTTCTACAAAAGTTAAGTTTGAGTGAGTCAAAAGTAAAATGAGTATTGCTCAGCCAGAGATGGTAAGAACTATTATTTTGACAAATAATAGGACAGGACTTTTAGTGTTTCAGCAATATATCCAATAAAAAGCAGAAGATTAATAGACACTGGATTATTACAAAAATAATAACCACAGATGAAAACTTTGATTTCTGCCACTGTATAGCCAACAACACAGATGAGTTGTCTGTAAACAAAACTGTAATAATGTCACTGTATTACCCTCTTTCTCCAAGGCATCTATTTATACCAAAGACAAACCAAATTGTTCATCTTCAGTAGAATATGCCATGATTGCTTTGGACATGGCCTACCTGTTTGAACATATATAATATGTTCTATTGTAATAGAAGAGAAGAGTATGTAACAGAAGAGTATATATTATTCATACTCCATACCACTTAAGAGAATTATATTATTTTAGTAAGCCACCATAATATATTACACCTTTATTATCATGAGAAGAGTGCACCTCACACAGCACAAAGAACACTAATGTTCAGGATATATGTGTGGCATCTTATAGTCTGTTATGATTCTGATTAGCAGTATATACGGTGCTAGAGTTCTCATTTGATTATCTGAAACAGAGACCCATAGATGCATTGAACATCTAGATCTGGTACAAACTCAAATGAACATTATGCATTTCGCAACCTGGCAAAAGCAGCACTATCACTTGTAGGTACAAGGTATTTCTCTTGAAATAAACTCTTTAACAGGACAGCTTTCTATGAGCATAATATCTGACAGTGTCAAAACACATGACTTTAAGCTTATGATGTGGCATTTAAATGACATCAGTGATGAGGATGAACTGCAGTCTACTGAAGAAGAGCAGAGGCTTTACAAACGTCCTTCACCCACATGCCCTCCTGTGTTTTTACACGCTATCGTTGTAATGTTTACATACCTCCAAGGTCAATACAATCTGAAGAAGAACCTGAAGACCACATGAGGAGCACTGCCAGCATATGAGCGCTTGTGACGTGCCTGCCGAGAGTTTTGCGGCGATGGCTGAAGACTCTGAACTACATGGCATCCCTGAGAATGTTCTGCAGCTTGGATCGTCAGTGCCGCCGGCCCCTCAGCACAGCGATGCCGAATGCAACCCAGGCACAGAGGCGAGTGCTGCTGAAGGGTCTTGGAGCGGCAGGTGGGTGCTCCTGCGTCTGCTGGACCAGGCAGAGGCTCGCCACTCTGCCTACCTACTTGCCCCCAAAGAGGCATCGGCCGTACTTGAAGGGACCGTGCCAGAGGCGCCGCGGATGGACAGAGTGAGTTGACTTTGAATTGCCTTAAAAAACAAAAACCTTGAGACTGGAGACTACAGGTAAAATAATCAAACTTTGAACGATTGAATGAAGCCTTTCTCCAGTTGCTAGTGTGGAGGACGGCACCAGTATACAGCTGTAGTTACTGGTAGTGGAGATGTCTGGGAGCAGGACACAGATGTCTCTGAAGGAAATACTCAAGGGCCTGATAGTTACGCAGTTGCGCTTTGGTTTGACAGAATTATTTTTCTGATTTTTCCTTTTCATGCTTTGACTAATTCTCACATTTTCCAGTTTTATATCAAGTACTGTCACATAAGATGTAACTTGCTGAAGACATTTCACGATGGTGTCAGAATAACTGGGGCAAAATGAATAAAAGACCTTTGTAAAAACGGACTATCAAATCTGGAGCTTAATCATTGTCTTGACATGACACACGTGACAATGCGTCCTAGCTATCCTTTCTGCTTCATAAAAATCCTTTTTCTCGCAATTCTGAATTCACTTGGTTGTTTACTGAACCACTGTTCAGTTCTTATATCATCTTATCACTCCCTGTTTTCAAATCAATTATTGTATAACATTATTCTTTAAAAAAAAAACTAACAAAAAAAACTATTTGGCTATTGTTGATTTAAATTTAATGCCATGAAGAAGAGCTACAGTTTGGTCAACCTCACAAAGAACAGGGACGGCAAGGATGCTGTCATATCTCTACATATAAAGGTATTGCTTTACTCTGAAATTGATTTTTTTTTTCATTTGGGTATGTATTAAAAATCATCTAATCTCTTGGGGATTGGCACATTGCTGAATTTATATTCTTAAAATGTGCTAAAATTCTCCGAAGACAGCAAAAAACACTGGAAACCGAGAATTGCTTTTGAATGTAATTGCTGGAGCAATACGATAGCATTGTCTGAGTGCACTGTAGCATTCAAAATGTTCTCATTCAAAACAAGGTCATATTTCACGCTGCACTGGTTTGTGTATTCTTACATGTGATTGAGCAAGACTGTACTGCTTTTTGCGTATGCTTCACTGACTTCAGTAGGTTCACTACATTGTGTGGTTTAAGCTTCAAATAACCTCAAATTACCTTCTGTAATCAAAGGAAATAGCACCAAATCCCTGTGCTGTGTTGCTGAAAAGCTATTGTGCAACTTGATTGTGTTACTTCAACACAAAAAGGGTTATTATATAAATTACTTTTGTGTAAGTTTTCACATATTGTATGCAGGCTTGGCAGAACAAATAAAGTAAAATGTCAATGACAAACATGGATTTCTGCTTCCACACACCACAGTGCAGATGGTAAAGGAGTTGCTATCCTAAGTCTATGGTCCTTGTCTTTTTGAATATGCTCATTACTTTCTTCTTCCCACAGAAGATCCAGGTCTCAGAACAGGCGCAGGTGTTCAGTGAAAGGCGTAGCAAAGCGGTCTGCTGCTCCCTCCCACCGTCCTCTTCTGACAGCTGTAGCTCAGGTACTACCTAAACCTGTTAAACTCTTCAAAGCTTTGTGTGTTCCATTCGGCCTAGGTTCCCCAGAGAATCACAAAAGATGTAAGATGCACTCATTTTCAACAGTGATTCTAATAACTGAGGTGACCTTTTCAGGGTGTCAAAAGAAGTTGGTTCCCGTTGTTTGCATTCATAAAGCATGTCAGATAAGTTACTAGGATCAGTTCTCCTCTTTTTTTTATTATATTTATTTAGCTCATACCCAAACTCAGTCTTACTCTGAAATGTTGTATTCTTTGGATCCCGATCTTTAACCCTATTGTTGCCATCTTTGTCATATAATAGTATTTTGGTATGCAACATTTCTAAGGTGCACGTGATAATATGAAAAGTATGATGTTAATCTGAGCTAACTAATTTTCCATCATCCGTCTAAACACATATGACAGTATGCATTCCAATATTAAACCACATAAATGTTTCCTCATTGGTCCATTGGGCTTGGAATCAAGAGAGCTCTGAAGGTAAGACTTCTCCCCGATACATGGAGCAGGTGAACTCTAAAGGAAGCAAGGACTTCTGCATTAAGAACATCCGCCAGGCTGCTTTTGGTCGCAAGGAAATAGAAATGGCTGAGCAAGGTACTGTAGTATGCTACAAAACCTATGGACATATTTATGCATGGACTGGAATTCTTTGAGAATTGATTTAGCATGTGACGTGTGCAGATGTGTGTAGATGGATCTTATACATTTTTTTGTTTTTGTTTTTTGGTGAAGAGATGACGGCATTGATGACCCTGAGAAGGGCAGCTGAGGGAGAGAAGCCACTAGCTGGTGCTAAAATAGTGGGCTGCACCCACATCACAGCACACATGGCCGTGAGTGTGCCTTTTCATGGCTTTATGTTTTACAAAAGATCCATCATTTATAGTTTCTTATTTTAAAGTGGGTTCGGAGGAAATTAGCCCAAGTCATTCTGAAGGGGTACGCACTCACTTCCCGAGTAATAATGCTGTTGTCACATGGCATAGCACAGTTTAAAGGTTCTGTTATAGAGTTCTGGATAAAGCCACTTATCTTTACATTTGGAAATCACATATTAAATTACAGATTTGACATTGAATTTTCAGTGTCCAAATGTCTACTGTTTCTAAAACATTTTAAACCAAAGCATATTCTACAATTAGCAGTGCTACTCTGAGTGTGCTAATGCTAGTAGCTATTCCCCAGGTACTGATGGAGACTCTGTCTGTGCTGGGTGCACAGTGTAGATGGGCTGCCTGTAATATCTACTCCATCCAAAACGAAGTGGCTGCAGCGCTCGCAGAGGGAGGTAAGCAGAGGACCACTGGTGCTTATTATGGCACTTAACTCTTTAAGTGACAGACACTGACTGGGATTTTTTTCATGTAAATAGCTTACATAAAATAGCATCAGTCTACAATCATGAGCATGTTTCTCACATATTAAAGGAGGGGAAAGCAAAGCACGGGCATTTGGAGATTTGGACACCTAATATGTAATAGGATCCTCTGCAATCCCTTGTGTTCGCTGGTGAAACAAGGGGAATATAGATGCGACTCTGTTTTCAGTTCATAGAAAAATATATATTGATAATAGACATGTTAAACCTATTATTGTAAATTGTAAGAGACTGGTGCTTTATTCTTGCAGGATAGGGTGCAAATAGCATCAGACAAGCAAATGTCAAATCCCAGCAAACATTGATTTTGGAGCAAGGTTCAGAGTGAATATACACTACAGTTGGTAAGGGAAAAAAGAATGCACTAGTATAACCGAGAAGGTATGAACTGCACAGCAACCTAGCAAGACTTTACAAAGATTAACTGCACTCAGGAAGTATATGCAGCCAATGAAGTGAATGAGTGTTGGGGAGCAAGTGAGCTGAGCTGGTTTTAGCAGGCTGCCCTCTCCTAGGTCATAGGTTAATACAAAAGTAAGAGTGGCTGGAGGCTTTGTACTTATAAATATCAGTTCACAGACTGGATAAATTGCTAACTTTCATTGAAACAAGTTGAACTTAATTAGGTGGCCAGCTGAATAACTTGCCTTAACATTCAATGTATGCTTCTGAAATTCTTTTTCAGAGGACATCACCTCCATGACCAAGTAGACCAGTATTTATTCTATTCACTTTAATTTATTTATATAATGAATTAAATTTGTAGAGGTTGTGACCCTCCTTATCTTTCTCATATCACAAAACATCATCACACTCTAGTGAATCTTTGACATACACTATGTTGCTTTCCCTGCTGTTCCTCCAAATTACATACGGCTTGCACGAGATGCGTTGGACAGTCCTCCCATGCTTCTCCTCGCAACAGCCATGGCTAAGTGCAGTAAATACAGCAAACCCACCCAGGGCTTCCATGGCGCCCCCAATGCCTCCCAGCACTATGCAGTGTCCCAGGCGAATTTCAGCAGACGGAGAGGGAATGTCGGTGAGCCTGTGAGCATACAGTGCAATAGGGATGATGACCAGTGCCCCAGAACCCAAGATGAGGAGTCCTCCAAGCGCAGCCACCAGACACCGCAGCCTTTCCATCCAACTGTGGGCACCAATCACCACACTGAGTCCAAGAAGACTGACCGACAGAGAGCACACCATCATCCACTCCGCAATCACAATAACCTGGTCAGTGAAGTAGGCTTGGTCCTTATCGCTGCAGAGCAGAACCTTCTGTTGCTGTTTCATGATGGGCTGGCAAATGGCCCATATCCCTTGCTGTAAAACAACATCAGGGGACTCTCCGGTGATGTTACGGAGAGTGCGCCAGTTTGGCGATATTGTGCTGATCATGCTCAAGATCCAACCAACAAGCATCAGGACCACTCCGGACATCAAGATACCCGGAGCCTGCATAGTGGACTGCTGAGTGTATGAAAGTATCTTACAATAATTAACTGTGAAAGAACTGAGGAGTAGTTTTAAAAGAAGCAGTGGTCCAGTGACTCAGTAAAACAGGGTGTGTCTTCCTTTCACTGAAGGCGAGGAATGTGTAACCTATTCAACGAACATCAATACTTTCTCTAATTTCAGAGGTATTATGTTACAGTCCTCAGAAGAGGACTGTATTGGCCAATACACTATATATATTATTTTATTTATTTATATATATATATATATATAAAATAATATAATCATAATTGTCACAATTCGATTGCCAGCCATCCAGCCAAAGAGACACAAACACACTCCACACTCCAATCACCATCCTATTAACTTTTATTGCACACACCTGTCCCTCAGGAATTATCAGCACTGTCCTCTGTTTAAGCCCATAGGAAGATTCCTCCAGTGCTTCACATTTCACTTCTGTGCCCAGAAGAAGCCGTGCTCATGTTACTGAGAAGAGTTCTCAGCAGTCATGGCCCTTGCCCCTCTGTCACAGAATGCAAAGCCAGAAGATGGGAGCGCAGCGAGTGCTCCTGTCATGACCGAGGCTTTGGGCCAGCAAGACTTCGCCATCAGCAGGCAACAGTAGGAGCTGGCAGAGCAATAGCAGGAGATCTGCCATCTCCAGCCTACTGTGGACCATCTAGCCAGCTGTGTGGAGGCTTTCTCTTTGAGCGCTGGTAGGTCCATGTTTCCCTCAGTGTCTGGAGGTTCCATCATCCTAAGCAGGGTATTATGTGCAGTCAAGCCCTGCTCAGAGTCAGGAAGGACACCCATTCAGTGGTGGAGTATTCCATGGAATACCAGACTCTGACCACGGCCTCATGCTGGAATGAAGCCTCCCCTGTGGATACATTCACAGAGGGACTGAGGGGAGAACTCCAGATAGAGTTAGCCTGTAGGCAGGAGATCGTCCACCTGGCCATCACATAAGATCACCTCCTGAAGGAGAACCACTGCTCCCTTTGGTATCAGCGCCCCCGGCTGAGAAGAAATGGTCCCAGCTGAACCCATGCACCTGATAATAGGCTGATAATAGAGGCAGCAAGAATGTGAGTGCCACTCTCTCCTCCAGTCCTGTTTTTCATCTCTCTGTGAAGGTTTCACACACAGGTTTAAGTTTTCTATTGGTTAAGCCCTGGTTGACTCACGGGCAGTGGACAACCTGATGGGCCGGGACCAGGACCTTGCATAGAAGCTCGGCATTCAGGGTGATTCTTTAGCAGTGCAATTGTTGGATGGAAGTCACCCATCACCCATCACACACCCTGCATTCAGTTATAATCCGATGCTCATCACACAGGAATTATCTCCTTTTTTTGTTTCACTCCCCATCACCTTAGGGATCCCTTGGTTGCATGTCCATGATCCCAAGATCTCCCAGTCTGAGGGCCAAATGACCAAGTGGTTGCCTTAGTGCCACAAACACTGCCTTGGGACTGTGGTCATGCCCCTTTAAGTCCACCTCAAAAGAGAGGCCAGAGGCCTACAGCAGCATTCCTATCCCTGCTCATATGCAGCTTCTCCTTCATTAACCCATGAACTGTGCCATCCATTTGGTCGAGAATGCATGTCTGCCTAGGAGTCAAGTTTCTCCTCTGTCACAAGTGGAAAATAAAATTATGGAGCAATATGTACAGGAGGCCCTAATGCCTAAAGCAATAATTACATTCCAGCCTCCACCTCCTTGCTTCAGTCAGCAACTTCTTTGTAAAAAAGGACAGTGGTCTGTGACCATGTGTA
Organism: Electrophorus electricus; assembly: GCF_041902795.1. NCBI lineage: Eukaryota > Metazoa > Chordata > Actinopteri > Gymnotiformes > Gymnotidae > Electrophorus > Electrophorus electricus. The sequence goes on from NC_137512.1 coordinate 17,515,939, forward strand.
GATTACCGGGGCTTAGATGTCCTGTTCTTGAAGTAACTCCATACTCTGCCCTTAGTCCTGCCCTGGAGCAGTTCCGGGAGCAAAGTACTTCAGGAAGCTTGATCTGTGCAGTGCATACAACCTTACTAGGATTAGGGAGGGCGACGGGTGGAAGGTCGCGTTCAGTATGGCTTCCGGCCACTATAAGTACCTGGTTGTTCCATACAGCCTGGCCACGGCATGCTCTGTACTTCAGGTATTCATCAATGAGGCCTTAAGGGAGATCCTGGGTAGAGGCGACATTGCCTACAGCGACAACATGTTGATCTATTTGCCTTCCCTAGAGCAATATGTGCATGATATACATCAGGTCCTTTATGTACGCCTACACAATAACATATATTATTAAGCTTTACTGCACACACCTGTCCCCCATGAGTTATCAGACTGTCCTCTATTTAAGCCCACAAGAAGGTTCCTCCAGCACTTCACGTTTCATCTGTGCTCATGTTACTGAGAAGAGTTCTCAGAACTCGTGCCTACTACTTTGTCTTCTTTTGGTTTGTTTGAACAAATCCTAATAAAGTCGCTCTCTTTTCGCACTCACGCTTCACTTCCTCCTTGAAGATGTCACAATAACCTCACTTAGTAGTGTTGTTTAGAAAACAGTATAACTGTTTAAAGTGACTCAAAATATAAAACAAGGTAAAACAAAAATGATTTGATGTTTTATGTTAAAGCTACAAGCTCAGTGGTTCTATGCAGGATAACATAGGTACAAGCTGCTTCTGGCTTGAATGTTTATAGTTCAGTGTGTTGGGTCAGCATTATACAACAGAGTAAATAACTGAAAAATAACACTAACCTTATTCTGCTGATTTACACTGAATTGGTCAGGTTTGTATAGTCTGGACTCAAAAAAAGGTCTTTTTCATTAGCATGTAAATGATAAGGTTTCCGTTTCATGGTACTGTTCCTTATCTACTGAAAGAATTTCAGTTTAAAAGTTTTAAGACCAGCAGTATGGGGGCCATATTTCATGTTAGTCAATCATATTGCCTTTCCTACTACCAGAATCTGTAGTAAACCATGCTGAAACTTCGATATGAGGCTAAATGTACTGTAAAGTATTGTGATCTAATTTAGGGTCACTATCTAGCAATTGGTATATTGAGCTCCTCTGATTAGAAATCCACATGTCAATAAATCTACAAGATACCAGATGTACAAGATACAAGATTTGTTTTTGTTTTTTTTGGTGTGTGTGTGTGTGTGTGTGTGTGTGTGTGTGTGTGAAAGACAGGTGTCCCAGTGTTTGCGTGGAAAGAAGAGTCTGAGGCTGATTACTTCTGGTGTATAGATAGCTGTGTTAATGTAGAAGGCTGGGAACCAAACATGGTAAGTAGATTTTTCCCCCTTAATACTGCTCTCTGAATCTTGCAACAAAGGTATCAAAACCTGGATGGCAGTATCAGCAGTCTGTTTCAGAGCTTAATAAAGGCAATTGGTTGACATTAACTTTAGCGATTCAATTATACAATCAATACTATCATCCCTGCTATATCATTTGCAAGGAGAAAAGTATGTGTTTTGAAGTGGCTTGAAACAGCCTATGCCAAAAACAGTCTTTACCTAAAAGTGTCCACTGAAGGTCTTCCTTCTCCTGTCGTTCAGATTCTAGATGATGGAGGATATATGACGCGCTGGATCTATAAAGAATACCCCCACCTCTTCGAGAACATCAAGGGTATTGTGGAAGAAAGTGTCAGTGGCATTCACAGGTATTTTAGATTCTAGTATTACAGTTAACAATTATCATTTAAATACAATCACCTCAGAGGTCTGAAGAACTCTGAGAATAAGCAGTGTGAAATAACTTTGTTTTATTTGTATTTTTCCAGGTTATATCAGCTGTATAAGACTGGGAAACTCTGTGGCCCAGCCATAAATGTCAATGAGTCATTGATAAAGCAGAAGTTTGACAACTTTTACTGCTGCAAGGAGACTGTACTGGATGCGTAAGATTCCCATAACTTGCATCTCTGTCCTCCTGTACACATTTGCTTGTCCCATGCTCTATAACATCCCTGGTTTAGCTCAAGGCCTATATAATAACCAGATAGGTTGGATCAGGTAGGGAAGGAAACACAAAATGGTACAGTGCATAATGTGACCAGGAGCTTGAGAGCTATTTGATTTTTCGCATGGTTGGTTGGTTGTTTTTGGTGGTTTGATTTTTTTTTGCTTTTTTTTTTTGACTGTCCATATCATTTTAGTCTTGGACATACATAGCATAATGTGTAATTGTTGTCTTTCCTCTTCTCTCTCTTACACATCTCTCAGTCTGAAGAGGACCACTGATGTTATTTTGGCAGGGAAGCAGGTGGCTGTCTGTGGATATGGAGAGGTGGAGTAACCACAGCGTCACTATTATCTGACCTCTAGTCAAGTAAAGTATATTGAATAGCAAGCCAGAAATAATCTCAAAATAACTCTGAAAGGGCGAAAGGGTGATCTGATCATAGCTGGCTGCCTAAACATTACTCTGCTTATTACACAGCTCCTTACCAAATAAATCAATAACTAAATAATATATAAAATAACTAAATCAATAACTAAATAATGATTTTGAATTTATTAGCCAGATTCAAGCTTCTTGTAAGAAAAACGGTCTTTTAGAACTATATAACTAACAGTGGTTGCCTGTAGAAGCCGCCTGTTGTACACTCTACTGGTCTTTTACTCAGAAAATACCTCTGACTGACCAATCAGAATCGAGTATTCTACAGAAATGTCTGTGTGTCATGTTTGTACACGTTTATACGTAGGTGGGAAAAGGGTGCTGTGCTGCGCTGAAAGGAATGAGGGCAATCGTGTATGTGACAGAGATCGACCCCATTTGTGCTCTTCAGGCCTGGTAATACACATCATTCATTGGTCCAAGGCAATGCTGCTGTAGCTGCTGTAGATTTGTGTGCCAGCACTGGTATTACCTCTGCTTATCTTAATTAGCATGGATGGTTTTCGAGTGGTCAAACTGGATGAGGTCATCAGCATGGTTGACATCCTCATCACCTGTACAGGTAGGCTATCCTTTGCTAAGCCCTAATTTAGATAAATATGACAGATTATTGTTTTTTTAAATTATAAATGTCGAGTGGCACATTTTTTGTATCAACTTTAATCATCTGGTGAGCTCTTATGCTTGTGTTTTTAGGAAATAAAAATGTGGTCTTGCGGGAACACCTGGAGCTTGTGAAGAATGGCTGTATTGTATGCAACATGGGACACTCCAACACAGAAATTGATGTGGTAAGATCAAAGTCCAGAGGTGGGTCTCACAATCTTTGGGCTGTAAATTGTCAACAAAAAGATGTTCACTAACACTGCTTATGAACATAGTGACAAGGGTAAATGTCCAACTCCAGAAGGCAAAATAGTTTGTCCTAATGAATAGTGTCCATGCAGACTGTGCGGTTGGTCAGAGATCAGCACTGCCACACTGAGATGCTAGATTACCTGCATGTGAGCTCTGTTCTCAGGCCAGTCTGATAACACCAGAGCTGACTTGGCGGCATGTGAGAGCACATGTGGACCACATCGTCTGGCCAGATGGCAAGACAATCGTTCTACTGGCAGAGGTGGGAGCATGTAGTCAACAAATGAATATAGACAAATAAATAAAGGAAGCAACAGTAAATACTGGCAAACATCTGTTTTATTTCCTGCTGATGATAGCAAAATAGGATTTTATGTTTTAAAACGAATGGTAAATTCAGTGCACATATGGCATGACAGTAACATTTGTGATTTAAGGGTCGCCTCCTTAATCTGAGCTGCTCCACTGTGCCTGTTTACGTGCTGTCTATCACAGCCACAACCCAGGTGTGTATGTGCCGGTTGCTAAGGAAATTCTGTTTCTTAAGTTTTACAGAGTCCTTATTGCAAAGATCAAACATGCCTTAGAATTTGAACGAGACTGTAAAAAAAACAGATTAAACAATGAGTGTATTCATGAGCTTTGCTGTCTCTATATTTAGGCCTTGGCATTGATTGAGATGTTTAATGCACCTGAAGGGCATTACAAACAAGGCATTTATTTGTTTCCCAAGAAAATGGGTAAGGTTTGCAGAAGTCCATCAATAAATTTTTTAAGATTGACAATAAATCCTTGTAAAACAGTAAAAATATCTCAATGAGGTATTATGCACTTGCAGACGAGTATGTATCAGTTCTGCACCTGCAGAGTTTTGATGCCCACCTAACAGAGCTCACAGACGAGCAGGCTAAATACATGGCCATCAACAAGAATGGACCCTTCAAGCCAAGCTATTACAGGTATACAGATTTTTCTTCATAGCTTGCACGCACGCACACACACACACACACACACGCATGCACGTACGCACACTAAACCATTTTTCAATACTTTTGCTATTTTTGCCAGGTACTAAAGCTGAACCCACACAAACACATCACTATGGAAGTGAGGATCACTTGGTGATAGATTCAGTAAATTTTGGATCTGCATTTTGATGGCCTTAACCTAAAATGTCTATCTGTATTCAATCCATCGATGAGCCTTTCACTCTACCAGCAGTAATTCATATAACTTATCCATGTGCAATGCCAATGACCAAACTACAGCCATTTTGTGATAGGTTGTTGTTTCTAAGTACAAACTGCTTGAACTGTTCTTACTTAACTATACTCATACAAACAAAAATTGTTCTCTCTTTCATCTATGACTGTACATGTGATAACATATAACAAACTTCCTTCAGCAAAAATAAATTCAAACTAAAAAATATGTACCACTCTGTTGAAAAAATTTTGTACTATAAAATATAACAAAATGTACTATAAAATTGAATTGTTTATATTTTTATTGTTTGCGATTTCTGTTGTTGTTTTGCTGTTTTCTGTTTATAGAAATTAAGGGGGAAAAAAGCCCCAAATTGTGATTTAAAAAAAAAATCTCTTAAGAATTTCTTAAAAGTAGGAACTCAATCATTCCAAGGCTCTAAAATCCAGTGAAGCACAATTTGTAATATGGGTAATACATCCATCCAGCATCCTTCTCGAATCTGTTGGTCCGTGGATTTGCTTTTCCCCACGGGTCACACACCTGGACCGATCTCCCAGCAAATGCACCACTATCCCAGTACTCCAGGGTGCAGCATTGTCCCACGCAGCCACAAGCTCCAGCCACAATGCTCTCAGCTTCCATTTCCTGCTGCCTGATTGATGCTGTCTGCAGTCTCCTTGGAAAATGTCCACCAGGTGTGCTAGATGGATGCCACAGTAGTAGGCATCCACCCCTCCACTATGCAATGACTCCTCTTGGTTCATTCTACTCATTCAAACACAGACTGCTGCACTGAAGTGAAGTGAAGGTCTCACCAGTGTCCAGTAGTGTCTCACCAGTGTCCAGTAGTGTTTCACCAGTGTCCAGAACATTCCCTCTTCTTCTCTTTTATAATTCGTACTTTATGTATAAAAACATGAGCTCAAGCAGATTAAGTGGAGTCAACGACAAGGTGACTGCTATACTTTATAGTTTTTAATTATAAAATATTAACACCATGGGACTTAGCAAACAGAGTGTTTGGTCAGAATGTCTTATAAGTTTCTATAATACACAGAACATTTCCCCTTCAGAAAATATTTTTGTTGAAATATCAATTTGTTTCCTTTAGGAAACAGTTTGGCCTGCTATCATTCAGATGATACATTTCTGAACAAAGATCTTCTGAGATTTTCGAGACCTTGTCCAAAAGAGGGTAACACCTCAATAAAATGTTATTGAAACTTCATGTAAAACCAGAAATCCATATGTTACTCTTAACAATAAGTTTGGTGTGTTTGGAAGTTCCCCTTGCACCTCAGCTGCATAGCTGAAGTTTCATACCCTATTTATAGTGCTGGCTCCTTGTTGCAATGTCAAACGTAACTCGATTCCTTCTGTTAAGTCAGAGCATGTTGCACGTCAGCCGTTGGCTGCACATCCCGACGGCTCTCACTTCGCCCCACGCAGCCTAATGGAACCTGTGGCAGGAGAATTGGAGAGACCCGGCGAGGACGGCTCCAGCCTGCTGACTCTGCCGGGGTCTTGCCCCTGGGAAGATGAAGATGAGCCCCTCAGTTTGGGGGGCATCAAACCCAAATCCTCCCCCATCCCAAGACGCCGAAGCTCGGAGTCATTCTGCTCCGATGACGATTCCCAGCCTCCTCTTTCCAGCAGCCGGAGGGTGTCCTTCGCAGACGCTTTCGGCCTGAGTCTGGTCTCTGTCAAGCAATTTGATTCTTGGGCTGTGTTTGACCCCTCAGGCCCTCTGGAGAGAGACCTAAACAAGGAGAAGGATCACTTTCTGTCACTGCTCTTTACTCTTCCACAGACCCGGGAGGAGCTGCTTTGGAGGGTCCGTGAGCAGAAGCTAGAACTCGAGAGTCTGGAGCTTCTTCCTGGTACAACCACATTAAAAGGGAGAATTCGTGTGCTGAACCTGTGTTTTGATAAGTTGGTTTTTATCCACATGTCTTTGGACTGCTGGAACAGCCATTTTGATCTGCTAGCGGAGTATGTGCCTGGCTTAAGCGATGGGGATACTGACTCTTTCTCCTTCAAGTTAACGTTGGTACCCCCTTTTGAGAGGCAAGGAGCCAGGGTGGACTTCTGTCTTCGATATGACACACCTTTTGGAAGTTTCTGGGCTAACAATAACGGACAGAACTATGTTTTATTCTGCTGTGAAAAGGCAAAAGAGCAAGATGAGAATGAGGGTAAACACAAAAGAAAAAGCTGTCTGAAACCAACCAGGTGAGGGTGCAAATGAGCAACACAGTTAAGTAGTAATATTTTACCAATTGTGTTTGTAAATTTTTTGGGGGGCGATGGTATAATGGTTCCTAAAAATATCACCCAGACAAAAATCAATTATATCTGAGGCAGAATAATGGAATACACATGTTACTTCCTGCTGTGCATTTTTGCCTAATCCAATGTTGCCCCTAGTTCAGAAACACATTTTAAAATCATTTTCCACAGCTAATAAGGCTACACAATCTAACTTGAAAGTTTATAAAATATAATGTAAGGCATGCTTTTTAATACTTTCTTTCATTATATTTCTTGCCTTTACACTATTATAAATATTGGAATTCATTTTCATGTTATAATGGCAAATTACTTTTATTGTGAAAAATAAGTTTAATTGGTTATATGTATTTATATCAACTATTCATTGGTGCTGTTTCTTAAACACTCTTAATTCTTAATTTTTTCAGCCTTGGCAGTTCCTCTGAGACTAGTAGTAGCTCAAGTACAGAGGACATTCCAGGTAACATTTTCAATCAGCTGGTTGGTGAGTCTTTTTATTGACTGATATAGATACATTATGGTGTTATATATCTTTTCTCAGAAATAATCCTAAATTGTGAGGTGGCTGTTGTTACTGAACCTGTCCAGAAAGAAAAAATGCAAGAGGAGTGTCTCAAACTCCAGGTTAGTGCACTTCTCATTACTTTAGTGGAACTCCAGGTTAGTGCACTTTTCATTACTTTAGTGAAACTCCAAGTTAGTGCACTTCTCACTACTTTTGTCAGCACTTTCCCAAATAATATAATTTACACTTTACACTAAGCACTAGTTGGTCTTTTTGCTGCTTGATCTAATCAAAAAGATTACTCTGATGTCCCTTTGTCAACTTTTACTTCGTTATCAATAAAGCTAAAATGAGGATAAGGGTCAAGTATAATATATAAATGAAAAGTATGTTTTTTTAGGGATGGGGGTGTCTTGTTTAGCTGTGTTTTAACACTGACCGCTCTTCACTGCACTTTTTCATATGACTACTTAGGTTAAGCTCACAAGATGTGACTTGACATATTTAACATTAACCTAACAAGATACATGAGATCAATACAAATAGCCTGGGAAGCTGGGAAGATATACCGATAGCTTGCTTTACTTCTATTAAAGGTCATCTATTTGTGTGCCAAAATATGGATCTAGGGCCTTTACATAGTGTCAAGTCATAAACTTGTAAAGGCCCTAGATCCATATGCTGGCACACAAATAGATGACCTTTAATTAAAGCAAGCTATTGGTGTATATTCCCTGCTTCCCAGACCACTGTCACAGTATTACGTCCAGTAAACAATTTAAAAACAAGGCACATATATTTGTATATTGTTTAAATATGAACCTTAGACTACTAGCTTATAACTGACTTACATCTTAAGAAAACCAAGTCATAAATAAATCCCAGTTCTCTGTCATCAGGAGGAAAACAGTAGAAACCACAATAAGAGAAACAAGAGAAGAGCTGAACGACTAGCAAAAGTGCAACAGTACTTTACTCAAAGAGAAGAAAAAGACCTCCAACAGACTGAGATAAACACAGGTGAAGCGACTGCAATGGCAAATGTTAATGAATGGACCCCAACAAAAGGGGATTTGTCTTCAAACTTTTCAACACCAGAAGCAAATGAAGGGAGAGAGATGAAGAACACACTCACATCTTTATCTGCTGAGCCTAGGAAGCTTGAGGGGCAGGAAAACACCTCAAGCTCTGTGGACACTGACAGCAAGCAAGTTCCTGTTGTCCCAATTCAAATGCAGGACACAGTGAATATTCCAGTACAACACCCTGAACTAACTACTAAAAGATCTCAGGCTAGGCTATATTCCACAGATTCTGTAAACCATCATAAAGCCATGGAAGGCTCTGTCTCACAAGCCCTGGGGAGCAGCCAAGACAAAGAAACACTTACTAGCCAAACTGTGTCAGTCACACAGAATCTTTTCAGTTCTGACATATCTAATACTAAGTGTGTGGAAAAAGCATGGGAATGTTTTGAAAAAGGTACTGTGGAAAGAATAGGGAAAAGAGAAGACAGAAGGATGATGGGTAAAGACACAAACATAAGCAGAGGCAAAGCAAGCAATGAGGATGATGTCGTCTTAGAAAATAACCCAGGAATTGAGCCATTTGGTCAGACCTTCACATTTGAGACAGTAGTTGCTCCATTTTACCATCAGGTTTTTGAAAAAATTGAAACTGAGAGAAGAGACCTTATGAATAGAAGCATCCAAGCTAAAGGGCCAGCTGGGAATTTGGAGGATGGGAGTCTGAGAGTAGTCACGTACCAAAGTTATCCAAGGGCGCCACATGGGGAAGCAAACCCAAATGTATGTATGTTTGAAAAACATGTGGTTAGTGATGTTTATCATGGGGCCTGCAAAGAACCATTTCCACAAGATTTGCTCAACACAAAAAACACTACTAAGAAACCCTTATTTGATGCACGTTTCACAAACAAACTCACTGCACAGAGGGAAGCTTCTCATAACATCCCTTTAACTGACATGACAGAGGACCCATGTGATGCTAATATTTCAGAATTAAAAATACTGCAAAAGGTTATACCCACAAAGAAAGGTCATTTAAAAAACAGACTGCCTTTTCAGCTAGAATGTTCACCAAATAGCACACTTTCCTGGGAAGAAGATACATTTCTTCAGACAAAACAAACACCAGATACAACTATTTTACAAAATAAACATTTGCTGGACAATACTTCAGAAGACACAGAATATTCACTAGACAATATGTCTGTTCAGAGTGAATATTCATCACAAAACTCACAGCAGGATCCCAATTCTTTTGACTGTGTGGCTTTAACTGCACAGCATGACTTAGATAGTACAACTTCCAAGACATCACTTTCTACAGTTTCTGAAAACCTGCAAACAGTAGATGGATCAAACACCCAGATATCATTTGAAACACGGTTTAGCACCAATGTTGCTAAAATAGAGAATATGGAAGCCATTGCACTTACCCAAACCCAAAGTGCAGAGGGCACTCAGATCCTTGAGGGACCTATGTTCAATAAAAACATCCTGCCTCTGCAACACAGCAGCAAACTCCTGGAGGAAAGCCACATACCCATTCCTCACTCTGCTTTGCTGCCTGCTCACACTTCATCACACATGATGCCTGGCTTTAGCCAATGTGATGCTACAACACTATTCCAGAATCTGATTTCAGAGGCCACAATTCAAACCCAAAATCCAAGGAATACGTCCTTGAAGACTAGTCAAAAATCAGATGGAACTACACATGTCCAGAACCAGATTACAGAGGGTACAAATCTGACAGAGCAATCAGACAAGATCCAGTGCTATACTAATGATGATTTACGTCATGTCTGCAGGGATCTGGAATCAAACAATGGCAGATATGATGAAAATGATGGTTGTGAAAGAAAGAAAACAGATACAATTTTCCATTCTGCCACTGAAAATAGTCAGGCAGAAAAGTTGCATATAAACCCAGAAAAGACAACTGCACATGTGACCTTACTAAACCCACAGCATATCAGCCAAATATATGAAAATAAGGAACATAGTGTCTTAGTCTCTGACTTCTCTTATAGGATGATGGATTTCAATATACCTTCAGGTAAAGCTGAAGCAACATTAATGGTTAGTAACAACGACAATGAAGAAGGCAGCTCAACACAAAAAGTGACTGATATCTATAAAGACAATGAACAAGAAGAAAATCTGGACAAGAGCAATGAGCATAAATTAACAAACATGAAAGATCACCGCTCAATAAAACTTTCAGAGGAGACACAGAAAGAAACCGTAATAGAAGACCAAGAGGAGGAGGAGGAGGAGAAGCAAGAGGAAGAAGAGCAGCAGAAAGCACAACAGGAAAAATATGAAGTAGAAGAAAAACACCAGCAACCAGAAAAATGTTCTGAAAAAAAAGAACGTGAACGACCATATGAAGAAGAGCAAGAACAAGAACAACAAAAAGAACATGAAGAAAATGAACGACAAGAAATCGATGAAAATATGCAATTATGTAATGAAGACACATTTGAAAATGAATTGCATTACATTGATGATAAAGAGGCAAAGGAAGAAAAGATGGGAAACAATACAGGGCGAAATACGGAAGGACGGGAGAATGATGATCGTTTGTCTCTTGAAGTAAAGACTGAGGAGCAGAAGACAGTCGGCACAGTCAGATCTGTGGCTATAGTAGAAAGTAACACTAATGATAATTCCTTTGAAAATGAGATTTGTTTAAATGGGAGACAGGAGCAACTAAGTGAATACAGAACTTTGGAATGGGAGTCTGAGGAGCCAATGGGTCACAGGTGTTCCATTAGCGCAATAGAAGTTATCTCCTGGAAAACAGATTCTTCACAGCAAGCTCCATCACAAAACTGTATCACAACATGTAGTAGCAGAGTCAAGTTGTTAGAAAATAATTTAGATTCCATCAAATTAATTGACAAAGAAAAAGAGTTATGCTGTCAAATAGACAAATGTCAACCTGCAGAGGCTACTCTTAGTGAGGCTGATCTGCTGCTTCCGAATGAGGACTTAGAAAAGCAGGAAAGAAACTCCTTAAATGAGCAGAGTGAGAAGGACATGGATGATGGTACGTCGACAGAATCACTGACAGATGATGAAATGGAGCTGTATCTCCACAGTCTGAAGAACACACAACAGTCAGTATTTAGAGATTGCATGTCCAAGGGGAACTATAGCAAGAGAGCCTCCATAAGCAGAACAAGAACAGTGCCCTCACCCATGCCTTCCATTTCAGAGTCTATGGATGAAGACCAGCCAATTGCCTCACTGGAAGATATGATGAATGAGAAAATGATGCAGCTAGAGAGTGCTGCACTGCCTCTGACATATGAAGAAGTGGACATTGAGCCCAGTGTGGTGTGGTGGAGAGGGTTCTTCTCCTCAGTCAACATGTTAAAAATGATTGGTTTTACTTTCTTGTTTGTCTTGTTTTTGCTGACTGCATACCATTATGACTTCATTGCATGTTTTGGGCTCTACATTCTTGCTTTGTATTGGCTTTACTTTCAAGTGGACAGTGAACACTTGAAAGACAAATGACCCAAAACATAACAATGGGACACAAGAAAATTAGAAATGCTTCATGAATTTATTATTTTATCATTAATTAATATACAAATATAAAACTGATTTTGTTGCCTCACTTTAAGGCTATGCTCCATTTAGCTACATAGAGGCTCATTCTGTGTTATCAAACCACAATACAAAGCTTTCTCTAAAATATGCCTACATTTATCCTAAGAGATTAAACCAGCTATGCATGAACTGAAGACAGAATCATGTGCCAGAAATGCCAGGAACAGCTAAATGTAGATAGAATGAGGACCATATTAAGCAATGAGTTAAATTATTGTAAGATTCCTGTATTAAAGTAGCAAAAAGAAACTACTCAGACAGGCTGAAAAGCCACTAACAACCCAACTTCAGCATGGAAAGGTATGCAGATTATATATCAAGATTATAACCTACAAAGTGAGAAAAAACTCCTGGACAACCACCAATTCAGTAACAACCTGAATGAGTTTTACTGCAGGTTCTAAAGTGGAAATAATCACACCCTGCCCTCATCCTCCACACTGCATCTCTCGTCTCCATCTATAGTTCACCTGATGACCCCCACCACACACTCCACCTGCCTCCCCTGCACTGCCTCTCTCATCTCTATCTACTGCTCTCACCAACAGGTTTTCAGTAGACAAAAGGTGAGAAAATATCCATGTACAACTGTTTTCTCACCATCCACCCTAAAACAGTGCTGTGATCACAAGTTTTCACAGCTATCTTCAGTAAATCATTGATACTCTACTTATTTCCAATATGCTTCAAGTCTTCGGCCATCATTCCAATTTCAAAAGGACAAAAGTTACTTTTACACCTGGTCATAGCCCACCTGAAGAATATTAGAGACCCTCAGGTGAATCTTCAGCAGTTTGCATATGAAGCAAAAGGATCTGTCAAGGATACAGTCAACCTAGCACTGAACTACAGCATATGGACAGTCCAGGGATGTATGCTTGAGTTCATGGGCTTTGTGGATGCTTTGCATTTGTGTGCTTAAGCTTGGTTTTTAATACCATAGCGCCTCCTTAAGGTCAAACTGCCACAGTTGTCAGTTCCACAGCCCACCTGCCAGTGGATCATGGATTTCCTCAGAAACAAGAATCATCAGGTGTTACAAGGAAAGCACATGTCAGACACCCAATTTCAGTACTGGAGTATCACAAGGCTGTGTCTTTTCACCTCTTCTCTTCAGTTAACATACATACAACAATGACTGCACCTCTAAGGAAAAATCTTTGAAAATCTTGAAGTTGGCAGACAATGTCACTGTGGATGGCCTCATAACTAATGGCGATTCTGCTTACAGGAAGAAAGTCAACCAGCTGTTGACTTGATGCAGCCATAAACACCTGTTGTTGAACACCCAGAAAAGTGTAAAGATGGTGGTGGTATTCAGGCTGAGGCAGCTAAAGAAATTTAACCTGCAGCAGTTCCTGATTATCCAGTTCTACACAATGATTATTTATTCCATCAGCACATCAATAACTAATTGGTTGGATCCTCCACTTCACACAAGCGGGCCAAACACCATTTCACAATCAGGACAGTGGAGAGGATCATCAGATGTAGCCTTTCAGCACTCCAGGACATCTAGAATAGCAGGGTCAAGAAGTGCTCAGGCAAGATCATAGCTGACCCCTCTCACCCTGGACACAACCTCTTCTGGCCACTTCCCTTTGATAGAAGACTCAGGGCCATCAAAACCTGCACAACCAGACCTACAATCAGCTTGTTCCCGCAAACTGCAACACTCATTAAATGCAGTTAGCATTTTAAACTAGACCTCCCAAACCTCAGCACTGCAGTCCAAAATGTAGCTATACATCCTATGCACAATAATGCACTGTAAAAACTGTAAAACTGTAAAACTCTTATTTGTATTCTTTGTTTCATTCTTCCTTAGTTCAATGTCATATTTCTAGTAGCAATCACCAAGACAAATTCCTCATATGTTTATCATTTTTGGTGAAATAAAATAATTCCTATTCTGATTCTGAAAGCCAGCTTTAACTATGCTATTACAACTACTGACTTTTAAATAGTACTTACATTACTCTTATTAGAGCAGTGTTTTTACCAGTGGTGTTTTGAGCAAATGTTAACATACAGCAATAATCCAATTTTGTGTGAAAAAGTAATTAATTAAGTATAAATGATTTCTTTAGACATGTAGGTTAGCTATTTATTTAAAATCCCAAGGTCAGAGATAAAAAATGTTGAAAATATTTTTTCTGGTTAAGATGACTCCTAATCTTGCAATAACCAAGTAAAGGAGCCTTCCATTGCATGGCCACATGAATTTTCCCCATGCCTTAAAAATGTCCAGATGGATATCATGGTGTCTGTCCAACTGTGGGTCAACAAACTAACTCTGATTTTATCATTTAAACTGTCTCTTTTTAAGAAATACATGATAAAAGAATACTTCTCTGATGGGCAAATTGTGATTTTATTATGACAGTGATCCATTGGTGGGGAAATTGTGCTCAAAACAGTCCATATCTTTACAACTTCTGTATGTACATTTGTTGGATGTACAAGACATATTTTTCATCATTCTTAAAACTAGTTGTTAAGGTATTATCACCTCCTGACAGAACCTATAATAAAGATATATTTATCAGCATCTCTTTTGTGTTGTAAATATTGGCATAGGCAGTTCTATAGACACAGGTGTCTATCACTGAAAAAGTCCATATCTCTATGCATGGAGTAAATAGTTATTTTATTATTTCAAGTGTGAAATGATATGATTGCCATGAGCATATATTTGAATATACTTCAGTAGTTCTATTTTTATTGTGAATTTCTACTCTATATCTTAGGTGATTGCTATGTTTATCTTTGCTGGTCATATTTTCCTTCTTAAAATACATTTCTGTACACCTATATTTGCTGTGTATGTCTTTTTTTTTATCTGGCAAGTTATTGTTTGAAGAATTCTATTTTTAAGGGAGCATATGAAATCAAAATAAAGTCATAAAAGAGGCCTTTGTAACTACAACATCACGGCTGGGGCATAGGGTACTCAACTGTTCAAGGAAACCAGCAAAATTGTAGCTCTGGCTGACATGGTGTTCACACTTTACACGGGTCAAATTCCTGTTGAGCATTTGTATTACAGGCTGTGGTCTTTTGCTGTTGGTATTGGACAGTTATATTGTCCATTTGCAAACAGTCTACATCACAGTAGTGGGGTTTGTTTTTGTTTTTTTTTCATCCCTATGGACACGCTTTGATGTAGTCAGCTAAGGGTGTGCAATACATTTATGACCTTTAACTTGAAATTTGTTCTAAAGACTTTGCACAGCTGTGGTGCTCACCCACCAGATAAATTCTCAGAAATATTCCCTGAGGATTAACAGTGAATGATAAGCGTGATGACATTTCAGATTCTAAAGAAAGACACAACAGCACAGGAGTGTTCTGTATTCTAGTGAGTATCAAAAATACTTCATCAATGACTATGCTCAGTAATTTCTCACTTATAATGTCTGTGTTTTAGTTTCAGCAATGAGAAACATTCAGCACATGTAAAGGCCACAATTCTGGTTATATGAACCTGCTTTAAATAAGAATTTGAATTATATGTGTTCTAAGATATTCTTTCCTAATTGAGGATGTATTCTCTAGATTCCAACAGAATGTAAATGAAATACTGATCGTAGATACTATTTAAGTCCAATTCTATTTTTAAGTGTTGTAAATTCATGCTAAGAGGAACTAAGCAGGAAAGTGCGCTTAGCCTATATGTCGAAGGTAACGTGTGCATGCAGCGGATACAGTGTCATGCATGTGGCCAGGGCAAACAGTGTCATCAGCGCAATAAAGTGATTTGAGTTTATTTTTTCGTTCAGTGGTTACTTCCATGAGTACTGATTTATACCACATTTTATTATTAATAAATGAACTAGCAATTTTTATATTCCTCTGACAGACCTATAGGATAAAAGGGTGTAGTGTTTTAAGGTGACAATTGTCGAATAACTCAGGTAAAACACTGAAACACTTTTCAGTTTCTTAAATATATAATTAACTTACGGACGTTATTCCAGACTAGAAGGGTCTTGGGTTATGGCGTGATGAAACTCCGGGCCCCTTTTCCACTCTTCAATGAGTGGCAGTGCCACCATCAGATTCGCACGCGTGAGGAGGCGCAGTGTTGCCTAGTGTTGGCTTGCGGACCCAACGCGCCGGTAGCACGGGAACATCAGTGCTATGGAGTTGCAGAACGATGCCGCGACAGAAATCGGTCCAGAGGTTTTTTGCCCCGAAGTTCCGAAAGAATTTGTGTGTACACAAAACGAACAAGAAAAGCTGTCCGGCGTTGTGAAAAGCGTCCATCGCAAACTTCGGAGGAAATATATTGAAGGTAAGTTATGCAGCTAGCCATTTAGCTAGCTAGCTAACGTAGACAGTTAGTTAGCATGCGTCTAGCTAATGTTAGCAAGTGTCCCAAGTATTCGAGTTGGTTATCGAATCGATGGGGTAGCTAGACTACGAATTACCAAGGCCTCAACAACAACAGAAAGTGGAGAAAAAAGGACATTGTCGTCTCTGTCATATTCGTTTAAGCACTGCTGTTGCCACCAAGTCGTCACATAAAAATAGTGGGTTGTTATAAAAAGCTAGCCAATTTGCGCTTGCTGTCATTTCTTTAATCAGCTGGCTAGCTCGTTTGTTCGACTCCTGTATCGTTAGCTACGTTAGCTGGAAAAGCTAGCTAGCGTTAGCTGTCAAATACCTCAGCTAAGTTGGTTCCTGTTTTGCTTCACATTTGCTGGACTACTTCTGTTTTTTAACTTTATAATTTAAAATTCCCAGTCTTCCAGTGAAATTACACTTGTAGCTATGTTTTGTATTTAAACACAAAATGAATCAGCTGCATTTCACTAAAAGTTCCGCAAGTTGGACTAAATTGCATTTTAAATAAAAATATTCTCTCAGTGTGTAGAATTACACTTGTAACTAAGTTTCATTTTAGTTAGAAAAGTTCACTGAAATCGGCTTTACTAAACGTTCTGTAGCTAACTTTGAACCAAATCGACTCATTGAAAGTGGCGGGGGCGGGGGGAAGGCCAGCTAGCCTGTTAGCTAACCTACCTACTTCGTAAAACTGAACTTGCGCAGTTGTTGACTATTGCGTATATATGGTACATTTTCACTTGGACATGCAAATTCCTGACTCAGGAAAACTAACTCGCTCTGTTGTAGCAAATTAAGACGATGCGTAAAACATGTTTTTTTTTTTTTTTTTTTTTTTTAGATCCAGTGTCTCTTAGGTTTGCACAGTTTTCCAGGTGATCAGTAAAGCGTTTTTTTTTCCCTTTTCTACAGGATATTAATGTCACAGCCCAAATTGGCGTGTCAGGTGACAGAACCTAATGTTCTTCGACATACAGATCCCATCAGCACTCCTTGTTGTCTCAGTCCGGATTTAGACCTGTAACGTAGGTTGTGTGATTTTTGCAGAGCCCATTGCATATAGAAACATTGCTGCTGTCTTGACAAAATGAGTTTAGACTCAAGGTTATACACAAAACCTTCTCCAGGGTCTCAAGACTATCTGCATATCTGCTTTTTATACTTTCTTGTTCATCTATTTGAAACTAAGGGAAAATTACTTGTATATAAAATATGCTCTTCTTTCCCAAACTGATTCCAGTTCTGTGATGCATCACATTGCTGAAAGCCACAAGCTGTTTTAAAAAAACGTTTAAAAATACAAATAATTGTGCTCTGATACATTTGACTTGCGTGCACTTATGTGCACTTTTTATGTTTTTTCAGTATCTCATATTCTATGGAAAACATTTTTAGCAACATTTCAAACACTTCCTACTTGTTACCTAAGAGCTCAGCCCTTGAAATCAGCACACAGTAGTCCTTTCAGCGGGCTCCAGGACAGCAAAATAAAGCAGGCATGATCTAGTCAGCGAACCTCTGTGGAGTGATAGTCAAACTTAGGCAAGCTCTGCAGTTTCTTCCAGTCCTTCTTGTTGTTGTCTAATTTTCTTCAAAACTGATAAGTGTTTTCCATTCAGTCATGGAATAACTTGCTGTTTTATTTACTTGTGCTCACAAGCCTGGCTCAGGTTGTGGTGAAGAGAAGTTGATGTTTTTTCAAGATGTTTTTGTACCTCAGTTGACGAATGCAGTCTTTATTAGTAGGTTCAGATCAGCCTTGTAGTAATGACCATGGAATGGAGAGTGGAGTGATTAAGATGAATTAATTATACAGGATATCTGTGATCTTAAATGCAAATGTATGTGCCATCACACATCTACTTGAACTGAGTAGGCAAAAGTAGGTAAAGTTTTACTTTTATTTATGCTGTTGCCTTTGATTGCTCTAATCTAGATATTTGCAACAGTGTTATAATGCTGTAGTTAATTCAATATACATTCTCTTAAATGCTCACAGAACTGATGTACCCCACCAGGTTGTTATATATAATATTGCAGGAGTGTGTCAACATGAAAATACTGATGTAGTCAAAAATTAATGCTTTTTCCTCAGTTTTACTCAATTGTTGTTTTAAAAAAGTGTTTTGTTTTCAGCTACAAACAAGCCCACTAACCTGGCATTATATCCATTTCTTTTAAGCAATTACAGTACTTACTGATACTGGCATACTCCTGTTCTTGCTAAGCCCCTCTGCTTGTGACCACACCCTCCTGACCCATGTCTGCTTGGCTGCAGTGGGTGACTTTGAGAAGATATGGCGTGAGCACTGTGAGGACGAGCAGACTCTGAGTGAATATGCCGTCGCCATGAAGAGCCTTGCCGACAACCACTGGGCCAAGAAGGGGGACGGGGAGGGCCGCATCGAGTGGTGCCGCAGGTAGGAAAGAAAGGCATGCATGATTGTGCACAATATGCTTGCATTTCATTAGCTTATACAAGGAGGAACCATTGTCTTCACATAGTTTTAATGTTTCCAAAACTGTTTTTACACATACACATGCCTTTCGTATTGGATCTTGACATAAAAACAACACTTTACAAAGTTAGTTTGGTAGATTGGTTAACAGTTGATTAAAAACAGTGCCAATACAGATATTTCCCTCTTGTTGATGGAGGGTTGTTGGGGTGAGATGAAGAATCACATCAGTGCTAATATCCATTTCGTTCCATTAAGCTGAGTCGTGTTTTGCTTGTCTTAAGTGTTTGTCAAGAGTACTTCCTGGACGGAGGAGTGAGGAAGGTGTTGGAGAAGGATGAGAAGGCAGCAAGGCATGCTGCAGCTACATGTGGAACACCTTTAAACACCCAGCCAGACTCTTCTCTGCCCAGGTGTGCAGTGTTTTCTGCACAGGGACATTTTGTCTGTTTATGTTGATTTTCTGTTGACACTTTTGTAAGATACAGGACTATTATTCAGAAATTAAGTAATTAAACTAGTATCCTCCTCTGTTATGTGACACCCAATGTCTGGATCTAATTGGATATAATTATTTTTAAAGAGTTCTGTACTAAGTATGGAAATTAGAGGGTATTTGGGTTCTTTATGTATTTATTTGTTTATGGAACAGTTTCAGCTCAAACTTCCAATTTGGGAAGATGCGTTTGCTGGATGTGGGTAGCTGTTTCAATCCCTTCTTGAAGTTTGATGAGTTCCTCACAGTAGGAATCGATATAGTTCCTGCGGTTGAGGTACGCTTACTCAGTAAAGGTTACTGATAATGTACCATCTAAAGGCTTGTTGTTCTGCACCTGTCATACACAGTGCTAGTTCCCTTTTTGCTTAGTATAATCACACGATGTGTTTTTGCTCTAATCAGACGCAACCATTTGCTTCCTTTTGCCGTCTCCAGAGTGTCTACAAGTGTGACTTCCTCAACCTGCAGCTGCAACAGCCCCTGCAGCTGGCCGCTGATGCGCTGGAGACCTTCCTGCGTCAGCTACACGGGCCCATCGACACGCTGCCGGCACAGCTCTTCCATGTGGTGGTGTTCTCCCTGCTCCTCTCCTACTTCCCCTCACCATACCAGCGCTGGCTATGCTGCAAAAAGGCGCATGAGCTGCTGGCGCTTCATGGCCTGCTGCTCATCATCACACCCGACTCATCTCATCAGGGCCGCCATGCACGCATGATGCACAGCTGGCGCGTGGCCGTGGAGTCACTGGGCTTCAGGCGCTACAAGTACGTCAAGTTCTCTCACATGCACCTTATCGCCTTCCGCAAGGTCTCGGTCACCACCACCAGCGACCTGGTGAGCCACAACTACCCCGAGATGCTGTACATCCCACAGGACTTCAGCACACTCGAGGACGGCGACGGTCTCGCAGAATGCCGTGAGGTGGTGCGCTCCGACTCCGAGGATGACCAGCTGGCACACAGCTTTGCCGAACTGCCAGACACTCCGTACGACTCAGACTCGGGCGAGAGCCAGAGCAGCTCGGCACCTATCCACGAGCTGGAGGACCCCATTCTGCTGCACAGCTGAAGCCTGTGACCTGCTGCCCACTTCTATTGCCCTACAGCTGCACTGGAAAATTTATGCTGGGCTCTCCTGTTCTTCTGCCCTTTTTCTTTCCTTTTATCTTTTGTGTTTTTGTTGTTTGTTTGTTTTGTGTACAAGACACAATGCAGTTTGCACAGAGTGGATGATGATGTTTACAAAGATGAGCCCAAGTAGCATATTTGGTAAAAGTCCCTGTTTTGGCACTATGCAGGGTGGTGAGTTCTACTGTTAGGATTAATTGTCAAATCCCATCCATGTCATTGTCCATTTAAGGCAATGCATTTGGCCGTGTTATTCTTGGGATGTATGGTTGGCAGGCTGCTTCTCTCCCTTGCAGCCAAGTGTCCTCTTAATACCATTCTTAATATGTGCATCTTTCTCAGCATGCTGGTGATGTGCATTGGGGGAGAGACCTACTATATTGTGACTGTGATTAGATCAGAGGGAAAAGGTATTTGCACTTAATGGTATTGAATTTTTTAATTAGGGGAAAGACAGATTTTTACACAATTAAACGTACACAAGAAGAAACTAATATCTTTGTAACTGGGCTGATATGATAAATAAAGCATCTGAGTGAGTTCAGGTTAAAGGATTTGTGTGTTTTTGTTTTTTTCCATAGTCCATATTTGTAATACAGTGTCATCTAGACTGGATTTTTCAAAACCCTGTCATGTAACATGTCTGTATGAGGGGGGTTTTGTGGACTTTAAGTCTGTCAGTGGCAAATAATCCAAGATAGTGTGTCTAGATAGCCTGCAAAATTTTAATGTTGTTTCAAGATAGATTCATGTTAGGTTAGCTGTATTGTTACGCATTAGTAGGCTATAAAATTTTAAATGAGCACCTTTGCTATAGACTTTGCCATGGATATATTCCTAGCATTTTATGTATTCAGCAATAACGTGTGTTTTGGGCTTGCTTATGTGACACTGTGACTAGCTTTTCTTAAAGATCACTTACATGGTACAAATCATGCAAGATAGTTGTAGTTCATAAGAACAATCTTTGAGAAGACTAGAAAGGAGGTGTGGTTTCCCCCTTTGGGGGTATTTGAATGGATGTTGTTGTAAGACCTTTATTCTGATCAAAAAGACTTTAAAAAGCATTTTAGATACTTGTAGCTGTGAACTTTGATTTATAAGACAGTGGGTATAACTGGTTGACCCCTAGGCCTGACTTGATGCACTTGATGGGATGGAGGGGTCATAGGTGTTCTCTCCTTTTTTTCAGTCTCTCCTTTTGCCAATGCTTTGCTGAATATTGAATGATAATTTATTTCCAATGACAATTTTCAAAGCAAGTATGCTTCTCAATGTCTTAACATTGTTTAAACCATTTGTGATGCTGATTACTGTATGACAAATTTACATCTCATTAATTCCTTTTTTTAGACTCTTCACATCACCTTTTGTATTATACTGTGAAATAGGCAATTTGTCACTTTAGGAGTTAGTTTTATAAGATCACGCTTACTGAACACCTTTTAATAAGAGTTACTTGACATCACCCTTGCTTCTAAGCCAGAACAGCAATACATCCATAATGTTAAATGGTAAATGTGTTTATTATAGAGCACTTTATGACCTGCTGGTTTGCTTTGACTATGGGATAGCAGATACACAAATATGATTTAATAGCTCTTATTGGTAAATCTATGGAGTGTGTTCTAAAGCTTTGTTCAAGTGGATGCATATTATTTTCAGTATAACACACATTTAATTTTTAAAAAGGTCCAGTTTGAGCGTGCCAAAAGGGCATCCCTTATTCTTGTTTGTCATTCTTTTTGATGATGTTAATGAAGGCATACCAAGGAACACTGGTTCTTTCATTTGACATTGAATCAGTTTGATCAGTTCTTTTGGTGCCTTTTAGCCCAGACTGTATGGGTGCAAAACTGAGAGCAGGAAATTTGATGCTTGAGGATGTACAAATCTTTAAATATTGATTTTGGACATGAAACCGAACATTTCAAAGAATACTGACTCTAATCAGGTATGGTGTTAATTATCATCATTACCAAGTACTGTCAGCCACTTTAATCATATTAGCTGTAGTATTACATTTCATGGGAATATTAGACATTTTTCTAAAACTGAAAGATTTAGATTTTTAAAAAATGCTTTACTGGATGGGTTTGTGCATTGTAATGTCTTCCCATTGCCCTAATCTGCTATGTACACAAACAGTTTCTGTTTAGTGTTGTTCAACTTCAAAACTATTGGTGTGAATTGTATGAAGATCATCTTTTATAAATTAGAAATTTCATACATGCAAAAAAGTACTTAAATAAAAATAAAAATCAGATCCTTTCAATTTGGCTGTACATTCATCAGATTTAGCTACATGTGCTATCTGGCTGTTCTTTCACTGATTCTTTCACAGGTGACATGATGATATGCAGTTATTTACACAAGAAAGTAATGGTCTTCTATTGGAATCTAGTTTGGTTAAAGCGATGGTAATGAAATTGCTTAACTGCGCTTCTCAGGGACATTGCTTGTCTTTCTCCACAGGTGGCGACTTTGTAAAGTAACTTCGGATCTGCTGTAACAGCACTCTGGTTGTCCAAATAGGGCTGCCGTAGATATTTATCGACGAGTAAAAAAAAAAAAAAAAATGGCGGACATCAAGACAAAAGTTTTGAAAGTACTAGCTAGCTAGGCTATGTGAAGAAGTATAATGCATTATTTCCTCGTTACTTCAAGCGCAGTGCATTTAGTGAAATCTATTTTCACGTGTGACCCTGTCTTTACTAGTTACCGATACCCATAAAGGAACGAATGTCTTTTCAACTCTTTCAAACTTAGAAAGGCAAGTGTAGCTAGGACAACTAGCTAGCTTCCTCGCACGTTATAGGCTTGAATCGCTAGCTAGCTAAACTTGCAAGCTGGTTAACCTTACTTTATAAAAACATACTAACTAGCTTTATAGTTTGTTAAGTGCATTTATTTCTAACCTTGGACTAAACATTCAGTGTGCCGGTTTGCATAGTATAACAGTTTTTAAGATTACATTTTTGGTACTTTTACAGAGTTTAACGCCAGTTGCCAAGGGCGCGGTAGATAACGATGGGGAGCATAGATAGTAGGGGTTTGATAAAGTGCTAGGTCAACTTTTATTGTATTATCATTATTTTCTAAAACCTTTTTCGCAAAAGAGAAAATGGCATGAGATTGTCCAATTATTATGTGCCGTCTCTGAGTTATTTTAAACGAGATGCAGTAGCTAGGTCAAGGGTCGCAGATGAACCCCTCGTCTTAAATCGGTGTCTTCAAGTCCAGCAATGTGCAGACTGCTTCGTTACTGCGTCAGTCATTCGCTTTATGCAGCAATGACTAGACTAGAGGAGGTCAATAAAGGAGTCAGTCTACCGTTATCCATTCGATACTTGGGATACTTGTCCAGTCTTAACTTACTCGTGGCTATATGTCTGGGCCTCTATGTCCGGTGGGAAAGGACTGCAGAGTCCGTGATTCTGGTCATTTTCATTTTGGGGTTGTTTGTCTTGGGAATGGCCAGTATCTTCTACTACTATTTCAGTATGGAGCGTATCAGTCTCTGTCTCTTCCACCTGTGGTTTGGATTCCTGCTGGGTTTGCTGTGTTTCCTCAGCAGCCCCACCCTGGAGGCAGACTTAAAAGAGCAAGTCACCAGCTACATGTTGGTAGCCAGCATGGTGATAAGAACTCTTTGGGCTCTAGTGGAGAGAGTCTGTGGCTGCACCCGTCACCGCCCTGCGCTTCTTACTTCAGCTGAGGTGCTGGAGCTTTCAGGTTTCGCAGTGGCCAGCACAACTCAGGTGGCCCAGGACGCTGTGAGCATGATCGTGTTAGTGCTGGCTGTCACTATGCTTGTTGTCGACCTGAGAATGAAGTCCTTCCTGGCCCTTCCCAACCTGACCTGCTTCTCTGTGGTCACTGGGGTGTTTTTCTTCCAGGCCCTAGGGGTACAGACAAATCCTTACGCTCTGTCCTGCTTTCTCTGCCGGATCATCTGCGAGCCCCTTTTGGACATCTACTTTAGTGGCCTATCAGCAACTGAGCGCTGGTCGCCTCTTCTGAGAAGAGGAGGCCTTTGGAGGCGCCTTACTCTTCTGCCTCTGCTCACTGTTGAAATATCTTTCCTGGTCCTGGCTGGTTTTAAGATTGGTGATCTAGATCGGTGGTATGTCGTGATCCCTAGTTTTTCAGCTTCTGGCATTTTTTGGACCATCTGCCATGTAGTGTTCCTGGTTACTCTCTGGGGCTTCCATAGCAAGCTGAGTGACTGCCAGCGAGTGTGCCTGGCTCAGAGGGCTGAGCATGGTACACTGGACAAGGTGATGACTTCCAAGGGCATGCGGCACTTCTGCCTCATCTCAAAACGCTTGGTGCTCTTCAGCCTCGTGTCCACAGCCATACTCGGAGTCCTTTCATGGCAGGTGGGAACACAGGCTTTGTTACATTAATTTGTTACTTTTATGATGTGTAACAACTTAAAGGCTGTTAAGTGGCCTCAAAAGACATAGATATGTAAAAGCTGATCTATATGATTTTTGTCTCCTGTAGGTGATTGTGAGCTTTGAATGTGTTTTTATAGTTTTTTTTTTTTCTCCCAGCCGTCCAACAGCTTGTTTATTAGTGTGTTTCTACTGGTCCTGCCTCTGGAGTCTCTGGCTTATGGTCTTTTCTATGAGCTGGGTAACTGTCTTGGAGGAACATCTGTGGGTTATGCAGTGGTCATCCCTACCAACTACTGCAGGTATAAAATGTCTCTCTCATTTGAATAAGTTTTCATCTTCTCTAAAAAATTAAGTGTATACATATAATAACAGTGGCCTCCAACTGCACTGTTGAAAGCATTGCATATTGTCAGAAATCATCTCTCTATTTTTCTTTATCTCTCTCTGGCAGTGTTGATGGTCAACCCATCCTTCTGCCCCCAGACCTTGTGCAGGACTTGAACCTACGCTCCACAGGCATGCTCAACAGCATCCAGTGCTTTTTCTCCTATCACCTGATTGAGACACATGGCTGTGACTACTCCACCAGTGGGCTGGCACGAGACATCCTGCAGGCCAAGCTCTGCTCCTTTCTGGAGGCACACACGGCTGATGGGCCACGCTACGACACATATGTGCTCTTCTATAGCGGCCACACGCACCGCACTGGAGAGTGGGCTCTGGCAGGTTGGAGAGAGTGTTCTGGCTTAGAACAGACATTTTTAAAGCTGGGCCACCTAGCCAGTCATTATGCATTTGTACATTTTGCATTCAAATTCACTTGGGTGTAACTAGATCAACTTTTATAAGTTTTTATTTTTAAGCCCTTTATTTTGACTGGTAATGGGTTTTTTGCTCTGTTCTTTTCCTCTTAGGAGGCGATGTACTGCGTTTGTACGAAATCGTGCAGCTCTGGAAGGAGAGGAATGGTGGCTGCTGCTCTCGCCTTATTCTGGTTCTGGACACTGAGAACTCTCTCCCTTGGGTGAAGGAGGTGCGCAGGGTGGAGGACGTCTACGTAGCAGTTCAAGGGGCTGTGCTCTCAAGTTCTGCTGACCTTGAGCTCCAGGATGTCCCTCAGATCGGGGATTTCACCTCTGAGTGGGTGGACTTCAACTGCAACCCCGACAGCTCCGTGCGGTGGGCCGAACGGGGGCGGGCCATCATGGCTGTCTACGGCCTCTCCAGATGTTGGGGAGATTACAAGCTGCATCTGCCCACAGGAAGTGATGTTGCCAAGCACTGGAAGCTCTATTTCCCCCGCCTGACATACCCCGTGGTTCAGCTGGCCCACTGGTGTGGTGCTCTAAACTTGTTCTGGCTCTGTGGCATCTGCCTGCGCTTCCTACGCAGGGTCAAACTGACCTGGTTCCCACCAGCGGTGCTAGACACCAGCCAGGGATTCAAACTGGTCAGGTCTTAGAGCGGGACCTTGAATGCACTGCTGTCACCGTAAATGGTGTCAGAGCTTAAGAGTACATAGCACTTGGTGCATATGAACTTTGTCTGAAGACCCTCAGCAATGGCAGCTTGTAGTTTCAGTGTTGCCAAAGCATGATTTTCATTGACCTCAGGGAAAAAAAAAAGCATGTGTACACCTGTATGTTTGTGTGAGAAGGAGAAAGGGATCATCTAAAAATGGAAGGATAATGTGCAAACGAGGATAAAAGCAAATCCTTATTATCAAATTGCATTTTTTGAAGCAAAATTACCAGCAATGGTGCAAGGAGCACAATCAGTTTACTACGGGCCATGACAATAGCACTACATTGCATGGTATTCAGATTCAAAAGATCTTGCTGTTACACAGCCAGCTAATGCTTTAGTTTCTTTTAACTGTCCTTTCTAACTATTTTAAACACTTCTTCTGGGTTAAGGCTATGTAATGTAATGTAAAGGTTTAATGAGCACAAGGTTGGTACATCTAAGGTAGGTTATCAAGGTCACTCTGAAACAGTGCCATCACCACCGCCACCACCTCCATACAGTACAATGCTATGGGATGTCTTTTATAGCCATTCACTGTCCCCTGTTTTTGCTGGTCTGAGACAAACTATTTTTTCATTGTCAATATGGTGTGAGAAGAAAGGTGAATTACACTCAGCTCAGGTTATAGGCCACTGAGGTTAGATTCGTTTTTACAGATGTTGAAATATTTATACTGAATTATTTTGGTAACAAACTTGTCTATTACACTAGAAAATATTTTTGCCCTTTGTAAATTTTGATATTTATGTTTTGCCTCCAAGCAAAGTTCAGCTTTAAGCATAATTTAGTAGCACTGATTTTGTATTATCAATTTGGCATGACCAACCAAGGTCATGTTTGAACTTTTTATTTTTCGTCTTCATTTGATAATTGATACAACAGTTTGCACTACAGTTATAACACGATCTCTATTAGATCACCAGTATAGTAGATTTGTTAGGGCCATTTTCCTGACATGTTAAATAGATTTTTCGCACTTTTTCACCTTTTTAGTCCTGAACCTAAAAGGTTTCCAGAAAACTGGCCATTTTATTCATATAAACAAGTGTTTTGTTGTGACTTAGACTTCACCAAGAGGCCTATGTGATATCTGAAGTTTGCCCATTTCTATAAATTGTTAAAAAAAATTCGGATTAGCTTTGAGGCGAGTTAATGAAGTGAGTCTGTGTGGCTTACTTGAACATGGAAAGATATATGATGTATACAAGCAACTATAAAGTGATGTTTAAATGGTGCTTACCTACATGCATGAAATCAACTGTATTGAGAATGTGTTTTCCAGAAATAAAAGAAATTGTACACTTCTTGCATACTTGTCGGTCTGTATTCATCCCTTTAATCCTCCAGTTCAGAATTGCTGACTTGGAGAGTGCAGTTAGATTGGCAAATGTTTACTTTAGGAAGTGTGTAATTGTTATTTCATAGCTACTTTTGTTGTATTCATTAAAATGTGATTCTTAACCGGTATTTTAATCCTTCATCTCCTTACCGCGGGGGGGTTGGGGGGGGGGGGGGGTTAACAGATATACTTTACTGTGTACAGGAAGTCTGGGTAAGTCACAAAACTGCCTCCTCTGTTACGGGGTGTGTAATCCATCAGTGGTATAATTACTCTAGGTCAGTTGTCAAGTTACAACACATGAAATGTCATCTTACCTCTTGCTAAGTGTCAAAGTGATTACAGCGTGGGACATTACAGCACAGTGATACAATGGCTAAATGGTCTGTACAATATTAACATGAAACCTAGAAAATCATTTTAATGTCAAATCTGCAGCTGATGTGTAATTGCCCATATATGAACAACTGTGGAGTGAAAACACATAGGAGGGGCAGAATACAGGGATTTATAAGCTGTAGCTGTAATCATCCAACTTTAATGGAGGGCCTGAGCGTAGGACTATAAGGTTACTGTTGGCGTGGGTTTGTAGAGAGGATTGCAGTGTGGCCTGAGGACTATAGGGACCCAGCCAACATGCACAACACGCATTTGTGTTGTCCTTAGTATTGGGCTGGCTTGCAATATGGGAAGTGGAGCATCAGTGAGAAGAGTTACAAGAGACAGCAGCACACTGCATTTGGAGGTAGGTGAAAGAAGGGTCAGAAGACTGCAGAGAAAGGGTACCCATTTGAATGTCCAGATTAGAGAACATTTTCAACATTATGTCATGACTGCTTAAGATAGAATGTAAAATTTCATATATATGATAATAAACATTCTGAAACTTACATAAGCAAATATATTAGGTAACGCAGTGTAAGAGCAAAGTTAGTCAAAACAAAAAGCCTTGGGTAGGGAGACTGTTTTGAGCAAAGTAGTCTGACTTGTGGGCTAACTCCTGAAGACAGTGTATCTTTTTAGAAAAAAAGATAACTAAATTACTCAGATTGCTGCCCTGGCTGAGTACACTGAAACTCCAATGTGTCTTGCTTTCTAGAAGTTCCTCTATAGCAGGAATGCTACACCTAGTGCACCCACACTAGCGGAAGATGGTTGCCCCAGTGAAGGCTACATTCAAAGTAAAGGGACTCTGAAGATCTTCATGTTTGAGGTTAGTGTTAACCATTAAGAGTTTGGAAAGTCGTACAGTAGAAATTTGGATGAGCAGCCGTATTTCAAACTCAATGAGTTTAAATGCAGTAAAACTTAGCACTAAGTTATCTTCAGACAAAGAGCATTTAATCACTGCTTGTACATATATAATGTTGCCTATATATGAGTGTACAGTAACACCATTTTTTTTGCCTCTGGATCAGATATACAGAATGTCAGCTCATCAGTTGTCTTACACTTTTATGTGTAAATCATCTTGATTTGCTATATGTATGAACTGTGCTTTATAAATGACTGCCTTGCCATCTCCCAGGAGCGTGTCAGTATCTGCAGATACTTCGATTCTCAGACTGGCACGTGGCTCCTCCTGCCTCTGCACTGGGAGATGGACACTGATTTTGTTCATCGCAGGGTTCAACAAGTCATGGTAGTTTTCCCAATATGCACTTTCCTAAAGTAGTCTTAAGAGTAAAGAGTAAAGTAGTCTTAAAAGTAAAATCTCTTCCTATTGATCACATTAACCAACCATGAGCAGCACAATCTAGGAAAGAGACCATATTTTTTTAAACGTTCCCTGACATTTACTGCAGTGTCGCATTTAACAGTTCTTGAAAGGTGAGTGCTCTGATATGTCACTTCTAGAAAGCCCTCCCAGGGTTGGTGGATCAGAAAGAGATTGCCGCTGCCCTCAGACAGTGTAACTACGATGCCGATCAGGTCATCACCATGTACCTCAATATATTTGGAGACAAACTTTTTCCACTGCACGAAGAGGCACAACTTTTACCTGAGTTAAACTCATTCAGGTAAGCACACATCCAAGAAATGTATCTTTGGGTTTGGTTTGTTTTGATAAATATTTCTGTTTGCTTTTTATCATTTGGAGGTTGAAATCAAATGTAATGCATCAGAAACATAATCATATTTCCCTATGTATTTTGTTAAAATCCGGCATTCTGAAGGAGTCACTTTGAAAAGGACCAGATCATTGATGACCTCAAGCATAAACTCCAGTGCAAGGAAAAGGAGGTTGAAGGC
The DNA here is from genome assembly GCF_041902795.1 of Electrophorus electricus. NCBI lineage: Eukaryota > Metazoa > Chordata > Actinopteri > Gymnotiformes > Gymnotidae > Electrophorus > Electrophorus electricus. The sequence continues at coordinate 17,545,909 of NC_137512.1, forward strand.
TTGCTCAATACGAACTCCCGTCTGTCTCAGGAGTCCCAGCACATGTCTGACGTGGTGCAGAGTCTGACTCGTAGATTGGTGGAGCTGGACGCTGATAAGCAGGTTGTCATGGAGAAGCTCCGCATTCTTCTGAGTCACCCTACTGAAGCTCCTGACAAAGCTTCAGTGGATCCTTACGACCTGCGCCAGGTGCTTTAGCATAAGTTACATTTAACACCTAAATAAGCAGGTGCCTGTGAATTATTCGAATCACATTTGTGATCTTCCTGGGAACCACTCTGAATATCCTTAGAGGAGTTGGCAACTCCCATCCTGCAGGGCCAGAGTTCTTCACAGCTTGGTGATTTCCCAGCTCAAAAATTCCTGACTTTCTGGTTAAATGCCATGTGTAAGAGAACAAAACAAACGCTTATCACTAGCTAATGTGGAATGGCAAGCAGTGTGTAAGTCAATGAGCAAACTGCGATGTAGGAGGCAATGACCCGCCATGCCCTCACTGGTATGCAGGTTCACTATAAGATGCAGGAGCTGAGCTCTTCAGCCAAGCTTCTGCGCTCGGTGACATTCCACACCCTTACCGACATGCAGGACCTGCTGCGGAGCTTCACTGCCACAGCAGAGATAGTGACTCAGAGGGAGCAGCAAGCAAAAGCATCTGTGGAGGAGTTAAGATCCCTCTACCACAAGGCAGGCCTTTCCAATCCTCAAAAAACAAACAAAAAAAATGCATAAATGTGGAGCTCCTTAACTTTTAGCCTAGTATGTGAAAGCAAAATTATTTAAATTAATAGGATGATGGGAAATTAGTGAAATTATTGAGATGATGGGACATAAAATGTATAAATAGATTTCAAATATATTTCAGTGATTTACTCCATACTTAATACGCCCATGACATGTGAGCAATAGCCTCAGGCTACAGTTCAAAAGAGAAAGATATGCTTACAGTCTGTCATGGTCCACAGGAAGTCTTGGAGAGGAGAGCGCAGTATAACAGGCTCCTGGAGGTCCAGGGAAACATCCGTGTCTTCTGCCGCTGCAGAGGTCCAGCTGGCCTGGCAGGAGGCAACAGCTGCCTGGACATTCCCTCTGACCATGAGCTCCATCTGCTTCAGAAGGGAGGCAAGAAGTTGTTCCACTTTGAGCAAGTCTTTTCCTCAACTGCATCTCAGGCAATAAAACCATTTCTTACCTTTATTTAAAGGAGGTGTTAAGTGTTAAACTATACAAGGTCTTAAGTAAACAGCAAATTTATAAATCTGGTTTTATTTTGCTGGTAGGAAATATGAACATTAAAACTGAAGATAAACCTTTGATGACAAAAGTAAGTTTAATTAAATACATTACTCAACAAACAGGAGCAAGTGTTCGATGGGGCGCTGCCATTTATAACCTCCTGTCTGGATGGCTACAACATCTGTATTTTGTCCTATGGCCAGTCAGGCTCTGGGAAAACCTACACAATGGTGGGTCCTAAAGACCAACCAGGGCTCAACATCAGGTAGGAAACCTTACAATACTTTTTCACACATTATGACTTAATCATACTTGAACACTAAAATGAAAGCAGTACCTAAAATTGCCAGCTCCTTGTAAATGCCTCTGATGAGCAGAGTCTTTACTTTGTATAGGACCTGTATGTTAGATCTTGCACATATCTAAGCTCTGCTACCAGTTCATCCAAATAATCAACAATTAATGACAGGAACTGGCTTTACATCACTCTGAGTAATTGACACGTTGCCCCTGGAATAGGCTGAATCTTTTTTTTTCAAAAACAGCATCACAAATTAGACGATGGCATGTAACCTTAGGTTACATCAGGGTGTCATATTTGACCATGTCGTGGTGTAAAGTAGCCCAGTACGTCCGTATTGTTAGGGGTGCTGGAAGACATAGCCTGCGTCAGCTCTGTGCTGCATTCAGACATGCACTCAGGTTTCTGCAGGCAGTTTGGGTTTCCTCCCGTTTCGATGCGTAACAGCATCATTACCTTACGGCCATCTGGTGCCAAGCTCATTTGGCCGGACCTAACTCTGGGTGTGATTGGCTCCCCTTTTGTCTGAAATCAGTAACACTTACACAAACACCAAACACCTGCCAAGCCAGGCTGCCTGCCCATGAAAAAACTCTATTGTTCGCATGCACTGGAATGAGAGCACTTTTATTTATTAACCTGTTTTTAAGCCCTGCTTAGTGACTATTCTGTTCCTGCTCTTAGGTCAGTCAAGGAGTTACTGCGATTGTGTAAGGAGAGAAAAAATATTACATACTCTGTGAAGGTACAATATAAAGCTTATAGCACTTCTGGATTATAGAAGCACATGCATATATGTGTAACATTGAATTGGACTTTTAACAGTTAGCTCCATGTTTAAAATAATCCATTTGAGAAAAAAATGGATTTAAGATATATTTTTTGTTCTTCATCAGGTATCCATGTTAGAGATCTATGTGGAGAGCCTGTATGATCTCCTGTCTAGGAACCCACAGAATGAAGTAGAGATCCGAACTCAGGGCACTTCAATTACCGTCCCCAGCCTGACTCGCGTGGAAGTGAAAACCGAAGAAGACATTGTAAATGTCATGGAAACAGGAGGGAAGAACTTGTACCTCACTTCAGACAAAACAAATACAGAAAGGTGGGATTGCTGTCACTCTGCTTATAATAGTTACCAAAGGATGGGCTGTGAATTCAGTAACAAAGTAAACATACTCATATATTAGCTAGCGTGTCAGGTCTTTCAGCTCATGCCCCTAAACTTTGGAAGGGTTTTCATGTCTTTGATTCCACAGCCACTTAATGGTTTAAGAGACAGCTTCAGATCATTTTTGTGCTTTAGTTTTCAGGATCACAGGTATTGTGTTTAATGTGTGTTTCGTTGTGGGGTTTGTTTGGTTTTTTTTGCCTGTTTTAGGAAGTCTGATTGTGTCTTGTGACTTTCAGATATTGTGTTGTAATATTTCATTTTAAAGCTCTTTGCAGTAGTTGTAACTGACTTGTAAAACCCCTCCCCATCAGCTCATGCTCTCACCTCGTCGTGTTTGCCATGGTGGAGGGGACAGACGATGTGTGTGGGTTTAGCACACTAGGCACACTCACTTTGTGTGATCTTGCTGGTTCTGAGCGTATCTCCAAATCCCAGGCCAGGGGGCAGCAGCTGACTGAAAGAGCAGCCATCAATAAATCTCTAATGGCTCTAAGACAGGTACCAAAGTACTACCAGGATCTCTAATTTTCTCATTTCAGGTTAAATTACCTTTTAACATATTATATAAAACCACACACACACTATATCGAATTCTTGCGAGGCAGCTCAGTAGATGCTGGTTTTGTATGTAACCACAAGTTGATCAATCTGCAAGCTTGATTCAACACAGACTGAAGACCCATCTCTTATATTGACTAAAACTAGTATTTATTGTAGGGTTGTTTATTACACTGTTGACTAACAAACTCTAGTTCTTATTGTTTATTGCACTTATCATTGTCTAAGACAGAACTTATGTATTTGTACTTCTAGGCATCAGTATTGATCCCTGTATTTCTACAGTATTCTAGTTCATTGGTATATTGGACTCTAACCTGCTCTACTGGCTAGGATTTATTCTGAGTAAATGGCAGAACTTACAATTGTAAGTCGCTCTGGCTATGAGCGTCTGGTAAATGTCATAAATGTAAATGTTAATGATCCTGTTAGTCTTTATTGTTATTAATGCTTCAAAAAACCCTCCCATTTTCTTTCTTTAATTTGCAGGTGTTGAGTGCGCTGAAAAGCAACACTTTGTATGTGCCTTTCAGGAACTCTAAACTCACTCACCTTCTCCAGCCTTGTCTCAGTGGTGATGCCAGGGTAATGCTGTATTATGCACAGGCTAGAACATGCTTATAAAACACACCTATAATTCAGCATTATACCATTTCTTCTGTCACTTCTATTGTACCTTGATGTAATAGATTGCTGTTAATCTGATTTTGAATTTATTTCTAATCTCTTGTACCTTTTTGTGTTACAGGCCTGTGTATTTGTCCATGTTAGACCTGAAGTGAAAAACATTGCAGAGACTCTTAACACTCTTATGTTTGGGTCATCCCTTCAACAGATAGCCTTGGGCAATGCACCCCAGAACAAAAGTCCAACAAAGATCTCCAGGATTGAGAAATAGCTAGACAATTACTCGTGTTTCTGAATGCACCAAATATCTCCGGTTAGACTTGGATCACACAGCCAATTTTGTTTTCAAAGGGTTCCTGTGTATTTTACAACAGCTGGAACTTTTGCAAAGGCAGAAAGCAGCAACCACACCCAGCCTCAAACGTAGGCCTTCCTGAAGACAAACATGCTCTGACCACCAGTGCTTTGGTCTAGTGACTAAAGTGTTAGTTACATACACACCTTATCTGCCATGCACCCAATACAAACTTTGGTTAACAGAAGTTATAACATACCATTTTAATCTGCTACACAATGTTTATTTATACTCTGTAATTAATCCTATAATTGTATGTTCAATATAGCAATACTCAGGCCTTTGAGATCTGAATTTGAGGTGAGTGACTTACGGGGCCAGACTAGGTGGTAAACAAATATGGTGAAGACATCTTAAATATCATGGAAATAGGTTTCAATACACCAAAGAAGAAAAAACAAAAACACAGACATTCTCCTTAAGACAATTACCAACTCAAAGAAGCCCCAGAGAGATGTAAGAAGTGAGCCAGCCTTTTTGCATGTGCTAAAATATATGATCACTATGAATGCCTCAAATGCATGATCAACCTGATGCACTAATGTTTAATTCCATGTTTCTCAACTCTAGTCCTGGGGCCTCTTGGCCATGTATAGTTTAATGTATTTCCTGATAAATGATTCACTTCATGGAGACATGCTTCACTTCATGGAGAGCTTGATCATACTGATGACATCAGTTTGTGTGATGAAGCTCCCTCACTTCCGGTGCACAGGTGATGAGTGACTTCCCGCTCCACCACGGTGAAGCTCAGTTGGAGCCGTGGCACTACTTGAGTAGTGTGTTCAGCACACTGGTCTGCTTTAAGGCCCTCAAAGAGGAGACATCCTCGGAGTAGACAGGCACCTCGGCACTGCGGGCCACCTCCTCGGGGTCACTCTCGCTGTCCGACAGGGCTGTGAGCAGGGCGTCGTTCTCGTATGTGGGGAAATAGTACCTGCAGAGAAGGTGGGACCAGCAGGGGGTGGTGCATAAATAACCCCGCCCACTACCCACTTATTAAAGTCAACTCAAAGATACTCAAAGGTATACTACAAGAGGAATAGGCAGAATATTAATCTAATTCATCTCAGGATAAAAGTGGAGCCCTAAATTACAGAGATATTATGGTAAATAAATAACAAGCATTTTGCATTCTGCTGTGGAGTGGGTGATCTGTTGAGTGTCAGTGTTTAATTGCACACTCACTGCGGTTGGTCCCAGTGGGACAATTCTGGAAGCTGCATCACATGGCCCTCCTCCATCATATGCTGCAGCACTTCCTCTTTGGTGTCCAAAGTCCTCTGGCAACCATAGCAACGACAGTGGTGGAGTTCACGGCGAATGTAGTTCACAAGTTTGAGCTGCTGATAGAACCTCAGGCCTGGACAGCAACATGAAAGTGTGATGAACAGGAAGCATCAGTTTCTATACTTCTGTTAAAATTCCCCACTTTAGATGGCTGAATGATTAACCTGTACTCACAAAGATTTGTCTTCAATTTATGGAAGTCAAACTGATGAGCTTCCTGTAACAAAAACAAATACACATTGACATATAGCGATGGAGTAATGAAGTATGACAAAAATTGTTACACGTTTCATATAATTCCTGGATATGTACAAAAACTAAATCCAAGCCAAATATCATTCCAAAAGATATGTTCATAATAATTCTTACTTATAACCAGGTCCACTACCTCAATGCTCTTTGACGTTCTGATTCCAGTCACACAACTGCAATGCATTTATAACTCTCACCTGCATGTGTGTGTAGATCTTCTCCATTGTCTCCTCTTGCTGCTCGCAGAACAGACACACAGCACACAGCGGGCGAGCCTGCCAGTCGGACCAGTCGCTGCACACAGCACAGCAGCCCTGAAATCTCAGGACTCTAGAGGCTACAAAGCCCAATGCTCAAATTCCCAAAATCCCACCATTGAATCTCATTAAAAGGCTGGTGGAACAACCCCTCAGCACTCAGCTTCCCAGGGCTTCTGCTCACAGGTACTGCGTACCTCATTATCATACACACCTGGGTCCATGCAACTGAGCTGTTTATACTGTTTGCATTATCTGTTTTTTTCTGAATATTTTGTCTTTTGTTTATGACTATGGATATTTTGTGTTTGTCTTGATTAAAAACATTCTACCCATATTCTACCACATACATCTATGGTGTATTGCCACATTTGTTTCTTGTTCAAAATATTTCAAGTATGCAAATACAAATTGTGAGAAGCATCCAGGCGTCAAATCATATGAACTCAAAAGCGAAGGATAAGTGTTATGAGTGTGAGCCGTGTCAGTCGTCTGAAAGCCTAGCTTATCAGTATGTAGTACGAAGCAGAATTCAGACCATGTAAAGGAAAAAGAAAGTTGGAGAGATCTTACTCCTCCTCCTCCTCCTCTAACAGCTCCCTGTCATCCTCAGACTGCACCTCTTCCCAGGTCTTCCCCAACTCCTGAACCAAACATAAATCCAGTTACAAACCAATCAGTCTACACGACAACTTTCAGATGTAGGGGGAAAATGATCCCTAAATGCACTTTTACAGGACTGCACAGGACATTAATCAAATGGCTCTTTCAAAAGACATGATAGGAATTAAAACATTTTGTAACATACCCATACATACACATACTTGGTACATACCAAGTAATTAATGACATAGAAGCGATCGTAGTCACAATTTTTGGCATTAAGCCTTCTGTGTTGCTTCTTTCTCATGTGATCTTTCAAGGTCGTCTTGTCTCGAAATATCTTCTCACAGTAGAGACACTGCAGACTGTCAAAACACACAAAACAAAAACAGACAAAAATATTTAATATATTTCAACTTACAAAGCCAACACTTCTTTGTAGACTTGTGTCTGCCGCATAAGACACCACCACGAGAGGGCGATCTTCAACGGTTCCTCTTTTTAACAGACGTAAACATCTGTGTGTGCGGCCGCTGGGGCTTTACTTGTCCAGTTTCTGCTCCAGTGTATCAAGGAACTCGGTGCAGTAGACGATGTTGTCGGGCAGGCCGATGCTGAACGAGTGCTCCCGGGCCATGTGATTGAGCAGACCAGACCTGCAGCATTGGACAGGACGATGCTTACAGCACTCAAGCAGAAAAGCCCAGGCTAACGCTATCATTGTCAATACAGCTTAACATTTACAACAGACAGACTAAATATGTATACAAATTACAGACATGTATATTTACTGAGAATATACCTATGCAGACAAAGCTTTATATTTGGGAAGTATGAAGCATCTGACAGCAGACTCACACATCTGGTTACCTGTTTCCAGTAAATACTTCATTACAGAACATGCAGGTACGCTGAAATCTTGTGTCATCTCTTTCCTTCTGTTGCTGTTCAAGAACATCCTCCTATTCAAAACATGTTACAATACAAAAGCATATTATCAAAACATCTTAACATCATAAAGCACATAAGCATTATAACATATCCATAACAAAATAAATGTAAAAAACACATTTCAAACACCTATGTAAATGCTGAATTAAATAGATTAAGACAAAAATGACATACAACATGCTTCAATAAAGCAGCACTTCTTGTATGATACACATAAATACAGCAGAATCCCTGAAAAAGTGGTGTCTAGAAACAAAATTCACTAATGTACTCTTCTTGCAGGTGGGATTGAAAACGCCTAAATAAACATGAGTGGCAGAAGACCTCTCCGCATACTGGTGCAGGCATGCAAGGAGGGTCACAGTACGATTGTTCAACAGCTGGTCGCTACACTGCAGCACAGGCTGCTGAAGTGATGGGAATACAAGTTGCCTAGCAACCACTATCACTGATTTTCCCAGAGATGTGTGCGAGATGATGATGTTGACTCATTGTATCCCACAAAAACAATCAGACGAAGAACTCGGGCTCCTCTGAGTGCTCTTTATTAATCGCTCTCAGAGGATCAGATAGAGCAGATATGTAATTTTAGAGGGTATTTACCATATTCATGGCCAAATGAGACTAATATTTTTTTACAGACTACTCTCTTCAGACTATGGACTTGTGCTAATTCATTCTTGATAAATATTTAATTTCTATGTAATTACAATGATTTTAACTATCTAAAAAACAAGAAAACTAAAAACAAACCATAAAAAACCACCCTTACGCAGATTCCCACTGGAAGCTAAAGCTCAAAAGCTTAAAGCTGAATGTAAGAATGTGAGATCCGTGTGCTGCATTCATTGGTTGCTGCTGGGTCCTGCGCTCGGTGAGCAGAGGCTGAGTAAATAACGTACCAGTCGTTTCTGCTGGAGCTGCTCTCGAAGGATGCGGTCCTCTGGTAGAGCATCACACAGGAGGAAGTAGTTCTCCTGCAACTCTTCAACACAAACAGCAGATTTGGCAGGTAAGCTGGTCAGTGCATACTTTGCCCGAAAGCTCCAGCACACTTATGCTTTTGATCTCCATTTACATTTTGTAGGTCCAATTTTTAATAAATACAATTGTGTTTCTAGAATTGTACTCATCCAGAGTGCTATAGTATTAATTGCAATTTGTTTGTCCTCCGAGAGGAAGCAAGTCTCAGTGAACATCAGTGAATGTCCTACCAGCAGGTCCCTCCGAGTTAGTCTTGATAACGCTGCAAAAGTCTGTGATGGGCTGCTCTGTAAACCTTTTCTTCCAGTAAAGCATGTACCTATGTCAGAACAGCAAAGTTTTTAATTATATATTTAAATCAAATGGTATGTATAATTCACCGCCCCAGATGTAGAAGTATTAGATTTAGCTAATAAGCTCATATATATTAGCTTGTCTTGTGCTTGTTTTCCACATATCCACCTATACATTACTAATTTACCATAATAAAGGACAATGATTGAGTTTTGCAGTCCAAAAAGGCCCTGACTCTTAATGCCGCTCCAGAGCTCAATGCTACACAGATCACTGTTATTTGGCTTGTACTAGTATTCTGACCATTCCCTCAGACAGTAAAGATGACCTCAATAACATATTTCTTCCAGAAAACCAGATCAAAGGTCTCTGATCACAGAGCACTTAGGGTCATACTTTGAGAAGTCAGCAATGAGTTTGACATCTGCGATGACCAGCTTGTGCTCCAGCACCAGATGTTTCAGGAGCAGATCCTTATCCGAGAGAGGAAGCGAGTGGGAGCACAGTACACAGAACACCCGGCAACCTTCACCTGGGAAAGCTAAGCTATTGCTAGCCCCCTGGTGCTCGGGAAAGCACAGTGGTTCCAAAATACACTCCTGGCCACCTGGAAGGAGGACAAGACTAAGGGATAAGACAATCTGCAGTGGTTTAAATCAGCAGTATTACAGGAGGAATGCCAGAAACTGACAATAAAATAGAACCAGTGGACATTTTCTTTTGCTTAGCCATTGGTTCACAATTTCAGTCCTGTGGCTGTTCTGCAGCTTAGTGTTTTTAAATTACATACAACAAATTATTAGCCTTTTATAGTATGAGAGATTCAAAATATTTGCAACATGTAAACACACAATGTGGGAAGACTCTGGATGTAAATTCACATGAAGTCTGACTAGCATGCACACACCTTACTCAACTCATTAGATAGTTATTTTCAAAAGTCCTTAAAAAGGTTGTGCTTAATATTAGGACTATTAAGACAGAAAACTGCCTTAAATGAAACTGTCCTCAATAAATTTACCAACAGTCCACTAAACATGTTTGGTTGCTCATTGCAGTGTAATGTCTGATTATTTTGTCTTTGAACAATAATTTGATATATGCAGTAAAATTTACTTGAGTCCCTCAAGGACTGCATGCTCATATATTTACAATTCCAGCATTCAGCATGGACATCACCACTGCATAAACATATGATTCAAAGTATGACTCATTCACTCACTCATTCACATTCTCTCACACACACACACACACACACACACACACACACACACACACACACACACACCATATCCTCTTCTCAGAACACCCATCACAAGTTGCCTTGTATTTTATGGTCATTTCTCACAAATTGTGCCTAAGCAACGAAAAAATAAACAAAAAAGATGATTCATCCGGTCATTAACCCCATATTGTCATCACTCCTCTTACTACATACTCAATGACATCGAGCTTCACACGCGTACTGAATGGACAGGTCCACAGCGCACTAAGAAGAGGTGGCGCACTCACTGTCCCCCCCGGACCCACGGAATATCTTACTCCGGGCACTGCATCTCTCTCTCTCTGCATATCTCTCTCTCTCTCTCTCGCTCTCTCTCTCTCTCTCACACACACACACACACACACACACACACACACACACACACACACACACAAATTCTCACTCGCTCGCTCGCTCAACAAATAATTTGGTTTGCGGATAAAAAAATCATGCCGTGTCTGCTTAATCCGAACCAGCCAGCTAACGCTAGCTAACGCTAGCTAACTATCTTACTTTGTGCCAATGAAAATGCATAACAGCCAGGTAGAATCTGGTTAACTTCACGAGAATCAAAACAACAGCATAACATCCTAATCACTAATGGAGTAAAATGAACATAATAATGTCAAATCCGTAGTCTATTGAAACTGAGTAGCTTAAGGTGATCGCTAGCTGGCTAACTAACTACCTGTCAGTCCTGTATGCTCCTTCTGGGTAGCCATTTTAGAACCAGCGAGTCACGTGACATAATAAAATAAGAACTGGCCAATCGCAATTTTTCTAGAATGTATGGGACTTGTAGTGTTTTACTTGTAGTGTCATTCATTGACTTCATCTCCCAGGAAGCAATTCTCATTTTTACTGGGCTGGGAAAATGTACTGTATGTGGGATGCTGCGCGTCTGCCCTCGGAACAATACAGTGAAAGCCAACCTGATATCAATATGGACTGTATCATTCGTAATTGCCCCGTTATATAGTATGCAATTTCTTTGCTAGCTGCGCAAAAATGTGGATCCCGACTGAACACGAAAAATATGGCGTTGGTAAGAATGATTTTTCATTTTTGCCGCTTTATAATCGAATTCTAATAGCTAGCGTGGATTACTGCAGGTGTGATGATAAGATGGGGCATCCAGACAGCGAGACAGTGTGTGTGGTTGCCTATAGCATATCCAATTACTGTAGATATTTATTTTTCTCAAAATCTTTGATGGTCATATGTCGAATATCTCACATAATAGACTAATGTTAATTTGTGTGTCTTATTTTCCACAATTTGATTTTAGCGGTCTTTTTGATGTTTGACACACGCCGCAATCCGGTGAAATGTCATTCAGTTTATGTATTTTGCTTTTGTGCTTAATTAACATTTTAAATTGAGCCTTTTTTTCTTTAATTTTCCATCTTTCTTTCTTAATATTATGTAGGCTAGTAGAGCTCCATCTTCAGCTAGGGAAAGTGAAACAATGCAAGATTTGTCTGAAAAAAGAAAAGGCTTTAAGTGTGTGTGTGTGTGTGTGTGTGTGTGTGTGTGTGTGTGTGTGTGTGTATATATATATATATATATATATATATATATATATATATATATATATATATATATATATATATATATAAATTAATCAAAGAAACATATTCACTTGCAATGAGCAGTATTATAGTATATTGTCCTAAGTGTCCACTGACAGTTTGAACTAATGTCTCCACCTCAGTTTAGGATGCTGACGTTTTAATTATTATTTTTTCTGTGGTTATAATGATGTTAATGAAGCCCCATGTTTTCATAGAGTAAATTTGACCCCTAAAACATTTGATTAATTTTAGCTACACAATGCTACGTCAGACATCATAAAACCATCTATTATCTCAGTGTGTTTACAAAACAGTGATCAAAAATAAATTAAAAGCTTACTCAGTTTTGTTTAGATGTCCATGGTGATGTTATTGAGACACTAGCTAACAGTTTGAATGAGTCTTGTTAGATGTAAATAGTAAGGCAGATGAGCAATACATCAAAATTTGAATGGCCATTTCCCACGGGCTTGGGCACACTGCTGTCAGGCAACTATTAGGAGAAGTCAAAGGACTCAAAATCACAAGATATCACTTCTCTAGAAGCCTTATTGAACTCTAGATTTACAGTGACATGGTTCCAGTGACCTACTTCAGGTGAGGCAATATCAGCTTTAAGAGTTCTGTGACCTTATAAGGAGTCAGCTGCTTTGTTCCCGAGTCCTTCACACAGCTGTATGTCATATGCATCAAATACTTTGCTTTAAGAACTAGTATGGTAGTTGTTGGATTTGTGGTTTTTGTCTAGATACAATATACGCTTAATTTCAGCAAGTGCAAACACAACAAAACCTGAAGGAGAAAACTACAGCAGAAAAATAGGGTAATTTCTGTCACGTCTGTGCAAACAAGCAAGGAAGACACTCAGAGAAGCTCAATGTAAATGTTCCTTGTCATAAAAGATGGGAGGAGAGAGAATGAAAGAGTATGAAAGGCCCCCTCTCTATCTTTTTGAGTAAACTGCAGAGTAATCTCTGGATGAGATGAGAAAATGCTCTAGGCTCCTGTGGTTGATAAGATGGAGCAAGAGGTAGGCTGGATAGCCTAGCGTAAACTCCAGAGCGCACTGGATTGTGGATAAATGTTTCTGTATTACATTTTACAGCTCTCAACAAGGTGCACACAGCTACAAAAACCTTTATCATTCATGAAATATGGATGGCACCCAACAGGGTCTGGCATCACACACACACACATACACCCACATACATATACAGATACACACGCATGTACTTATATGCAGGCACGTGTACTATAATTTTGTCTATTCTCTTCTTTTGGTTGCCTATTTATTTTCATATGCCATCTGCTATACACTTTTGAATATAATTAAATATGTCACTGTAAACAGAGCAGGACATATTTGTGTGATAAATGTTGTATGTTTAGTACTCCAAACTAATACTTTTTAAAACTTTTTTTTTGCAGCTGGTAGAGCCATATGTCCCTAAAGAGGCAACAGCTTGTTAAAAGTAGCTCTGTCAAGCTCATATGAAATGATCACCCAACAACCTAGAATTCTGTAGACTTACTAATCATAACATTACATCTGAGGCAATACAATTCCTGTCTGATTTCTCTTGACCTCTACATTCAAAGAACAGGCTGCTCACATCTTCTAAGAGTTCCCCCTTGAGTGCAGGAGAGAAATAGTTGAAGTTGAAATGCCCACTTATTGCTCTCTCCTCTGTCTGTGTCCCTGGGGCATGGAGAGAGCCAGATCTGGGCCTGGAGTGAGGCTGGATCACGCTGTCCTGTGTGCAGCATACGGATGAGCCCTTGCTCTTTGTGACACACTGGCTCTGCTCAGGCCCTGCCCTGGTCAACAGGCACGCCGACAGGAAGGTAGCGAGATCACTTAAAACCCATAGACACACAGTTACAGTGCAGTTACACAGTTACACACACATATGCACAAGTTCAGAAGTCATTACTGAGAGAATGGCCAAACAGCAGAACACCAGCTACAAAGTATTCTAGACCAGAGCAAATGTTTCATTTTAGCAGGGTTAAGGCATTGTATGGACTTGGGCTATGTCCACTGATGGAAAACGAGACACTGTCACGTTTTCGTAGCCTTGCTAACAGTTCTTTTTATGAGAGTGGTGTGACAGAGCTTCCTACAGGATTAGTCTCTTACTTATCCTCCATATTCTTATACCTGCTTCACTTCAGAGGTTCTACTGGCTTTCCCTGCACAGGCATAGTTGCTAACGCCACTGCACAATGCTCCGGTGTTAAATGAACTCCTGCACGGGTAAATTAGATTTCGCTTAGTGCTGTAGGACAACAGTACTGCTGGTTCAGCGCTACTGAATTTACCTTGTAGGGTTCAACCAGAACAAAAGAACATCAAATGTAATGATAACAACACTAATTTTTGGTTAATGCCTTATGTGATGTGTCTTTCTATAGTCATTGTAGATATTTGCTATATGAAGATGCAATGGTTAAAATGACATCCAGTCCTGAGATGTAACCTCCACTGTCTTTGGTGTATATATATTTTATTTTGTCTCTACACAGTGGATGTTGATTTTTGAAAGTACTGAGGAGTCAGTTACGAACTAAAGGCAATCATGCAGATGCTGCACTTTCCTTCGGAGAAGAGCTCTCGTCTCTTGGGCTGTCTGGCTTTGGCAGTCCAGTATGGCTTTGTCTGCCTGAGTTCCCCCTGGATTTTTTTCCCTCATCCCTGTTCACACCTCTAGAAACGAAAAATAGGATGTGACAGGCTGGTATTGGATTCTTGTTGTGTGCTGTCTTGCCTGGAAGATGCTGGTTCAGAATACTGTCTCAGAAGACCTCAGGCATAGCTCATATCATGGCTTGGGCTCTGCTCCTAGATTCTTTTGTCTCATGGATTTCAATTAAAGTTCATTCTTTTATATGTGTGAGGGAAGGCTATATTTATTTTTTATTTATTTTTCTCTTGGACATTACTATCATGCTACGAGATGTAGCGCATGCCATGTTTTAGAGGCTTTTCCGCATATACACTGAAGATTTGACCCAATGAAATGCGATTTCCTTTCTCCTCCTGTCATTCTGCCAGTCTTTGACTTTACGAACGTTTCGGCCTTTGCCACGCACAGCGGACAGCGTGACTGGACCAGCCGCTTCCCCATGATGGTGTCAAAGCGTCGTGTAGGGCATTAGCATCAGTGTTGAAGGCACTTGAGACAGGCATCTGACTGCTCATTGAATGACTGTGTTGCTTGCTTGCTCTGTCAGACCTAGTCTGAGTTTCACTCCGCGCAGCATTGCTGAGACTGATAGGTGAATAGACTCAGTCCTGCTATCGCCTGGAGTATTACTGTTCAGTTTCAAAAGACACCTCGCCCCCCTTGCAGGCAACTGGGTCCTAATGACACTTAGTAACTTACACCAATTAATGTTTTGCCCAAATTATAAAAGTAGTGTTCACACAGTTTGTGTATGAGCCAACTATATTAGAAAGTCGGTTTAATTAATGGCGTTGACTAACCCTCCTGCTGCCTTTCCTTTTTTTTTTTTCACAGAGTATTGTGGGATAGCTGGATCTCTCTGAATGCACATCAAGTTTATAGAACTAGTGAACAGCACACTTTTAAAACATGTAAACAGACTTTTTTGGACTGTCAAGAGTCATTTATTGTCAGGCATCTGTCACAAAGGACTAGAGACAATGGCACAACTCCCAAAAGACAGAGTTCAGTGTGCTCAGTTCCCTGTCTCTGTATATCTGTCTCTCGCTTTCTCTCTCTTCTCACTTTCTTCTCTACACTGTACATAGTCACAGTCTCTCTCCCCCTTTTCTTTCCTGTTGCCATGTTGTCTGGTGACATGGTGTCTGTCCAGGCTGTCCTCCGCAGAGAATATCTCTAGGACAGACAAGCTCACAAGCTCACCGGTGTGAAAGAACAAGAGCTCAGCCTTACCAAGAGACAAGCACTAGCACATCCATAAAATTCACGAATCATAATTTCTTGACTGAGATCTAGGTTTTTTTTATTTCATTTTTGTAAATGATTTCACTGCCGTTAAATGTGTTATGTCAGCACTAAGAGGCCTGCAGAAATGATTGATAGGACATAGGTATGTTTGAATCCAAGCGCAGAAGTCTTTATTTGTTTCACAACTCAGATAAGGTATGTAGGAATGGGTTGTTGAGAATCACGTAGGGTCGACGTTAGTGACCAGGAGATCACTAGGCAGAGAGAAGTCAGTCAAATCCAAGGTCAGCTCCAGTAGGCAGAGTTCAGAAGGTACTGGAGGACTAGGAGCGAGGCATTGTCAGGGGGAAAAACAGAGGCTGGTAGCCAGGAAAATCAACAAGAGAAGAATATTCCCAGTATGCATTCTGAAATGGCAATACTTCGCAAAGAAGTCAGGGAGGGGGGAGTATATATAAGAGGACAGAGAGTGATTAAATAGAAACAAGTGTTGCACATTAGCACTGAGGAAAGGTGATCTGTTTGGTGGGGGAGTCTCCCTGGAGTGGGAGAATCTGGGTGTGGCAAGCCCAGTGGGCTGGGCAGAATTCATAACACTGTGTTCTTTATACATTCTCCCTCAAATTTATTTAATGGCTCATTGCAGTGCTGCAATTGATCCCAAACTCCCAGATGATCTTGAGAAAATTTATTCAGTTGAAGTGAAAAGTAACAATTGCTCCACCACAGCTGTGTGTATGTATGTCGCCCCCTACTAATTCAGAAGTACTTTGCTTGCACTGCTGATGAAGGACCTCTGTCCGAAATGTTATGTTTGTCTGGAAACTTTGTATACTTCACTACAGTTTTGAATATCTCTACATCTCTTACTCCAGAACACTGCAGTTACTCACCTGGAATCTTCTTTGGAAGACAAAACGTCCTGTTTCTTGGAAAAAGTTGTATTTCACTGCAGTTTAGACTACATCTTTATGTGTGTGTGTGTGTGTGTGTGTGTGTGTGTGTGTGTGTGTGTGTGTGTGTGTGTGTGTGTGTGTGTATATATATATATATATATATATATATATATATATATATATATATATATATATATATGAATATATAGAAATGTAATACATATAAATGTAATATATGTAATATATATCCATTCAGTTAATCGACTAGTAACGATTAATTATCTTAAATGTGAGCATTGTGAGCATTTAGCTTTTTTTTAATCGGAATATAATAACAACAACAGAGAGCTATAACTTTGTTATTAAACTGACATTAGATCTTGAGAGTGTACTGACTTCTCTCTTTTTACTTCACGGACTATACATGAATTTGTATAGCAGAGCTCTATTTTTTTTTTAAACCGGTTTTACGTAGCTAGTTAATTAATATTATGACACGACAAGCTGCGCGTGTTTAATAAGCTTTTCGAAGCAGTGTACTAAATAAGCCTAAACCATAAACGAGTTTATCTTAGTATATTGTGATGACTGTCGTCATCAGTGCTTCAGTAATTTGTAAAGTGTAACGTTAGCATATAGCCATTATCTTATTCTGTCAAATCAGCCATATTTGGCGCTATGCTGCTGAGCTATGCCTCTTGCATGAAACTGGTTTGTCCTCTGTAATAAAACGCATAGAGACCTTGTTTCTTTTCGTGCATTTAGGTTAGAGAAATTCACATTTAGTTTGACGCTACTTAAAATGTAAATAAAAATCGACCAAGGAAATATTTGTCGAATCGCTTTGACCATATTTTATAATTTTCTTCTGAAACTTTATCACCCTTTGAGACAACTATCAAATAGGCTTTAAACTTCACTGTGATTCATCTAACGGATATATCCAAGATTTAACTCTTAGGCCTCAAATCTGTAAATAAAGGTTCACTAAAATATTCGTGGAGACTCTTTTGCGTTAGAATTGAACCATATTAAAATACAAAACATGTCAGAAAACATTTTATTACTTTGTATTACACCTGGTTATTTATTTTTGTGTGATTCTTCAGACTAGAAATGGGCCTAATAATATTTTGAAATATTCTATCCTTCACAGGCTTCTGGAATTTAAATAACGCCTGTAAAATGGAGGAATAATATTTTCCAAATTATTTTGCACCCAGCATTTCAGAAAAAAACAAACAGAACATGTCACATATATCATTCCTAAGTAAAGTTCCTATTTGTTGTGAAACATCGAACCTGAGCCTCACAACATTTCAGATTAGCTCATTTATCCCGCTGTGCTCTTTGCATTGCTCCTAAATGTCCGCATTCATCAAACTTGCGCTCTTGGACGTTTTACAGAGCGGATGACCCAGATTAGTGCAATGGGATACGTAGCCCCTTCACCAGCCCTTCCTCGCACAAATGCTTTTTCATCGCTATGAATAGTTTAGCCAGAATTTTGCTTCGCTTCATCGAATGTCAAACGGTTGATGGATTAAAAAAAAAACCCGCAGAGCGCTTTGTCTGTCTTGTGCCCTCGTATTTACCTTAACGAATTCCTTTAAACCACGTGCGCCCGTTTTTAACGCTTCCTCAGGAATGTAAACGTGCTCAGCGAGCTGGTTCTGTAGGTAGAAGGGAACGTTAGATGGGAAGCGCTCACGTTTGATGTCGTTTATCTTGCAGCCAGTGCGCTATTGAGGACCGCGCAGCGCGGGGATGCTGTGTATTCTGTTCATGGCACGTGGGAGTGTTGCGGGAAAGCGGCTGCTGTTTTACGTAATGCATAGGTAACAACCTACACGCCAGCAGGCTTGCTTTAGACTACGATCTTCGCCAAGGTTGCCCACACAAATAATAAACAGGTTTATGCCAACACGGTTACGGTTACGCTGACGGAGGCTGATTTGGGCTCTGTTGACACGTATCGAGATGCGAGCTGTTTTCATACAGCCTGCAGCACATGACGTTCTTAGGCATGGAGGGAGACTTAATGTAACATTAATTCCAGTCTCCTCTTCTTACTCTTTTGATGGGAAACAGAAAGATCTTAGCTTCAATGTTGGAAAGGCCTGTGAAGTGTTCTGTGTTCTTAATGCAGTTGTTGATGTTTAGGATAACACAAAATAATTATTTTATATATTGGACCCTCAGCAAATGCATGTCTGTTTCAGACACTTCATGATGTGCAGAGACATGGAAAGCATTTTATTTAAATTTTTTTTTCTTTTTTGTGAAGTGGAGCATCTTCCCTACTATATGCAGGAGCTCTTTGTCTTAATCTTGTTCTTTGTTAGTTGTGAAAGCTGCATATGACTCTCTGGAGTTCCGTCAGAGTGCAGCGTGGTGTGTCTGTCAGTGCAGCAGAGAGAAATGAGGGAGCCTAGCAACAGAGGTGATGCAACGCCTGCTCACACTCTTCACAATCTGGCTTTTTTTCCTCCATGCCAAATGGTAAATATTACAGCCGCTTGCCATACACGCACTCGGCCTGAACAGCATGTACACGCAGGCACACAGCAGCAGAGAAACTGTCCTCAAACACTGAGCAGATGGGTTATTTTCACTGATTCAGTAGCCTTCAGTCTGCAAAGTTATATTATGCTGTCGCCTTATTTCAGCACAAATAAAACTCCAGTAATTGCATTGTTCTGTTTGCAATAGCTTCTCATTATTATTCTCAGCATGCTGGGCCCAGCATTGCATAACATTTGAAAGTCCAGCACTTTGGCTGCCTAATTAATGTCACCATAACCTTTCTGAGAGGCTCTTTTGTTTGAGGATGCTGTCAGCTATGGGAAAGACCAGCATGGTTCCAGTCCTGGAGCTGCAGGGGAGAGGTTGGGAGTGTGTTGGGGAGGTTGGGAGTGTGTTGGGGAGGGTTAAGGAGAATGGGGAAGGCCTGGGAAGCTCCCTGCCCCTGGCTGAGTTGCGTGAGACAGGCTGCAGGCCATCCAGCCCCTTTGGCAGGCAGCAGTATGTGGCCACAGTGCAATCCACTGAACTGTAAGGCACTGAACTGTAAGACAGTGAATACCTCATTCAGCTGAACCTGTTTTAAGTGGTCCTGGTGATAGCCAAGGAACATGGATTACAAACTCAGGTGTAATGGAGCATGCTGTTATTCATATGTGAGATGGCTGTTGAAGTACTGGTCTGATATTTATTGATGGTGTTTCCTTGATTATCAGAGACGTTCAAATTAAACTCTGAAGAATGACCATCTGAATTATGATGCATATTTCCCATCCTTTGACCTGTTGTATTTACACAGATACAACTGAAGGCATGACACACTATTTTCAATTAAATTTTATTTTATATTATGTCATCTATTATTTGACTGAGGTAATATATGGAAGCATGCCTGTTCAGCACAGCTGAAATAGCTCTGGTTGGCTTGCTGTACATTTAGTGCCACAAATGTGTTCCTTTGCTTTTCTGTATGTATTAGAGAAAACCGCTGACAGGTAGCAAGCATAGCAAAGTATTTTTTATTTCCACAAAAGCTGACATTGCTATTTAAAAGTCTTCCTATTCGCTGGTGGGTTGTGTCACAAGTCTGACTTTGCAACATTTTGAGGGTTTTGCATATTCATGGGTTGTCATGACTATGTTTAATACCCTTCATGGTATGCAGATGATGAGAGTATACTGTAATACATGAGGCAGTGCATTGGAGTAATGATGTCAATTTTAAGTCTTTTTGTTTTCTGAACATGCAACTTAGTACAGTTTCTCTTCGGTGTCCTGCACTTTGCAGAATATTTGTGTGTTATGTAACTCAGTTGTAGAGAGCTGACTAGGAAGGGGAGATACTCAACTGTCTCCAAAACTCTCGAATTTAAGCAAGAAATAAAGACCCAACCACAGGAAGTGTGCTTTTAAGTGCCATGTGGACTGATTAGATCTACATGGAGTGCATTTATGTACCATGCAAACTGATTTCTGATCAGATTTGTTCAGACTAAATTTGCTTTTGGTACAGTAATCTTGCTGGGAATGTGTGCTGTCTTATATAATTTGTGATTCCTACCTTAGCCTATTTTGAGTGGTTTCAATTATGTTTGTGGGAGCTCAGAGTCATGGACACCAATAATTGCCACCAGACAAAGGTTTGGCAGAGTGTGACACACACACACACACACACACACACACACACACACACACAGGCTCTGCCATGAATGCTGCATGATTAATGATTCCCTTTGCCATTTCAGTGCTGGCAAACTTTCGTGGAACGGTTCAGCATGGGCTGCCTCTGGAGATCGGAGACACAGTGCAGATACTGGAGAAATGTGAAGGTAATTAGGAAAAATCTACGGACAGGAACTGCTGAAAAAGTTCCCAACAGCTGCCTTTTCACTAGCTCTGAGTTTAATAAAGACGGTATTGTACACATCTAACACATGTAACATATATGTTTTTCATATATATAACATGTAACATATACGTTTTTATTTAAACCCATCTTTTGTTGCATTACGAAACTGTGATGTCTGTCACAGTTCCTTACTGGAACACTGAAATGTTAAAGCTTGTAATCTGTAAAGTAGAGGCTTCAAGGGTATACAGCTCAGATCAACCACTTGGCTACAACTAATATTTATTTAATTGATTAATTTTTGTATGATGGTTAAACAGATTGGAGCTAATGTTTAGTTCAATGCTTTTTCAGCTCATGTTGTGTGTATTGCATGAGTCATATGATAGCCCACAGCCTTCTTTTCAATGGCTGCTTTTAACATCTTATGCAAACGAGTGTTCTTTATTTTGCGAAGGATCTTTGGGCCACCCTAGAAATACAGAAAGAGCTGCATGATGAATTATTCGCTCTCCATTTTGCTGATCTTGTGCCCTCCTCATTCAGCGATCATCTCTTGCCATGAATGTTAAAGTAAATGATAAAGGGGTTTCTGTGTCATGTAAGTTGTGGGGATTTCTGTACTCCTCTCGACACTGAGGAGTGGATTTTCTAAAATGTCACCATTTGTCCTTTTAGGGTGGTACAGGGGGTTCATTATCAAGAATCCAAATGTCAAGGTAAGCTGCATTTGTGCAGAAAAATTAGTCAGAATGCTAAATATTGCTCACAGTATTGGTTCTGCATGCAAACCTGGAAAGAATTCATTATACAAGCAAGTGATGATAAACATCAAAAGAAGGTTTTAAAAATTAACCAAAGAACAATTCCCTTTTCATTTTATTAATCTGCCTGGAGTTAAGATACTGTTGATGAATAATTCTTACTTTTGTTGGCATGCTTAGTCTATGGTATATCATGAATCGTCATAGGTTCTGATGTGTCTTGTAATTTCTGTTCCAGGGAATATTTCCATGCACTTACGTCCACTTGAAACATGCACACGTTAAGAACAAGGGGTAAGAGTTGATTCTCATTCCGGGGCACTGAAAACATCCTGTGCATTTATGGGGCTGCATAATGCTTACTGAAGTCCTGGAAGATGTGCAGCTCCAGCTAAAAGTCCTGTTTCTTGATCCAGCTCAGATCCGGTTGCATCAGACAGAGCTGCATCAGTACTACCTCCCACACTATTTGATGCAGTTCATGATCATTTACAAGCACATTTTAAGATATATCTAGTTATGGTAATGGTTTACAAACATTTATCTATAAAACATCTATAAACAAAAACTAATTCCATCATTTACTGTCTCTTTTTCACATCTTGCTTAGGTAAGGACAGTTAGATGTTATTAAAGGTGCACTGAGTTTGAGCTTGTGCATTTTGATCCTAGTGGATAGATCTGTTAATAATGCTTGTGTAAATGGCTACGTCATTTAATTGGAATGACTTAGTTATCTGATGTAGTTAGCCTAGCCCTGCCTGATGTTCCTATGATTAAGGGTCTTTTCTCATAGATATGAGAAGTCATAGTTTACTCTACTGAGGTGGTTACAGCTATGTGTTTGTGTGTCTGTGTCTCGCCCACAGGCAGTTTGAAACAGTCATCCCCATGGAGGAGTCCGTCGTCACGGAGATGACTGTGACATTGAGAGAGTGGGGCACCATGTGGAAGCAGCTCTATGTGGTAAAAATGGCTTTGTTTGGTCAAATGGAAATGCTGTGCTGCAGTGTTGGCAGGAGTTGATGTCTATGCAGCTTTTTCAAAATAGGGAGTTATATTTGAATTTACACATTTAAACGCTTAAACAAAAACTTTTAAACAGTTAACCGTGATGAAAAGCTAAATGAGAAAATATTGACCTACAGGGAATGTTTAAATAACACATGAACACTTGGTGTTATCTGAAACCTGAAACACATACACAGTTTTATAAAAGAGAAATTTGTAGGGAATGAGTTTTACTGTTTGATTTGTGTAATTTTCAGAATGGTTCATGTGCTAGTGTTAGATTTTTATTTCTCCTGTTTCTACTGTCTGGGGCTGATGGGAAATCTTGGACTGAGGCACAATGTCAGTAGCGACTGGTTTGGTCTCATTAGTCCCGGTGTAGGGATTATCCTTCACCAGACTGAGCACCTCAGAGTGTGAGTGACCTCTCGCTGTCCTTCACAGAAAAATGACGGGGAGCTGTTCCACAGACTCTGGCACGTAATGACTGAGATACTGGAGCTAAGGCAGCAGGTCCTGCTGGGTCACCTGACCCACGACCGCATGACCGACATCAAGCAGCATGTCATCGCGCGCCTCGACTGGGGCAATGAGTGAGTGTGGACAGGAGCAGTGAGGAACGCCGCAGGAAAAGCCCCGTTAGACGCCACCTTAGTGGTCTTCCCCAGGATAAGGGCTAGAGTTTTGAGACAGCTGTTCCACTAAGCAGCGGGGGGATGGTGGTAATGATGACCTTGGGAAGGAGCTGTTGTATTTCTGAATTCATTTGTGAGCCATGTGTGCTTTCTTCTACAGGCAGACAAAATTTGCTTATGAAGCATTATGTAAATTTTTGAACTTTGAATTTTTTTATCAGCTGAATATGTATTTTTAGACTGCTTTCCTGGCAGCTAAAAATATTTAGGAACTTAAAATATTTGGTTTGTGCTGATTGATGGTATAGACTAGATTGCTAAATGTGTCTATGCTTTTTTTGATACAGGCAGCTGGGACTGGACTTAGTCCCCAGGCGGGACTTTAGCATGGTAGACCCAGACGAGATCAGCGTCACTGAGCTCTATCGGCTGGTTGGTTTTACACACACACACACACACACACACACACACATGCATACACACCCATTACTCATGAGTCACCATTCCACTGCTGCCCAAGTACTGTGCTCTGTTACCATGGCAACTGCAGCCCAGCCTGACGCCAGGGATCTCTTTCATACTCCTGCTGCTCCATCCTCTCTGTTTTTACACACACACACACACACACACACACACACACACACACACGCAAACACACACACACACACACACCTACACACACATACAGATACACACACACACACACACACGTATCAAGCCATCCCTGTATAGGAAAATAATAGTAATTACAGAGAACAGAGGAATGGTTAATTGTGCATTAAGTAGCTGTTTGCAAACTCCCAATAGCGAGTTTCATTCGTAATACTCATTCATTCTTAATACTGTCCAAGTAATCATGTACAGAAGCCATTCTATATGATCATGCAACACCATTTAGACCCATACAAGCTCATTAGTGTACATCAATGTACTCACTGCGAAGCTGTATAATGCTGCCTGAGTAACGAGAGATAACACAAGCCAGTAGGCAGCACCGTACAGACAGCAAAGGCAGAAAATAATTATTTTTTTCAGTGGGGACTCCAAGGGCTAGTTGCTCATTTGAATAGGTCTCTAACAGCATGGTACGGGTATGACAAGACGGGTAAGCCTACCATCATCACTATCACAGCACTCCGAGGTTGACAGAGGTTGTATGCATCACATTAACCTAGTAATCATTGGTGGAAATGAACAGAGTGAGAATCACAGTAGTAGTCATGGAACTACAGGCTGTGTCTGTGAAAGACTGTGAGCAGAATATTCAGGCTACAAATACCATATTATTCTTCTTTATGTGACCCTTTTTTAAATAATGACCTGAATTCTATGTTATGTATATTGCTATTATGCTAAATAGCCAATTAGATATTTTTTGTTATGTATAAAACACATGCACAAACACTTTATTTGATGAGAGTGTATGAGAGTGTGTGTGTATGAGAGTGTGTGTGTGCAAGTTTGTGGCACACACAAACATATTCTCTCAGTCTTTGCTGTGTGAATTTATGTATGCATTTGTGTGTGTAGGCGATTAAGCGTGTGTGTGCATGTGTTTGTTCAGCCACACTTTTTCATACACTGTTCATACAGTGCTTTGATGCCTTTAGTCATCTACAGTAATAGTAATGTGGCGTTGTAGCTGTCAGAAAATGTGTCATAACTTTTCTGGCTGTTCTGGTCAGATGGAACGGCGCCATCGGAGGCAGGATCTTCCCCCACAGGCCAACATGCATCACCTGTTCCTGCAGCTCAACGGCCTGCTGAACTGCAGCCTGGGTGAGGAGCTTGATGTCTTCTTCTTCATCTACGATGGCAGGGAGATGCGACCAATAAGGTAGGGCTCTGTTGAGTCAGCAAGCTGATCTGACCAATCACACCCGGGGGTAAATGAAAGAGAGCAGAGACACCAAGAGTGAGAAGAGCAACTGAGATTTTTTTTAGTGGATAACTAAAAATCGTCCCAATGAAAATATTTGACAGGTTCACTAACAAGACAGTAATTAAAGTATTTTGGAAGGGTAAAATGCATTTATTTGCTTTTGTGTAACCAAAACCAAGAACTTTTCATTCAAGATGAATGCATCAGCCTTCGTCCAAAGGCCAGCCTTTATGTATCTCAGCTAAACATTAAAGGCAGGAGAAATGCTTTTGTCTGGCCAGTACTTTATGAATTATGAATAGGGTGAATGGATTGGCCCTGCTTTTTGTCTGAGGGCTGTTTACACCTTCTACCAGTGTATAGCACTGCTGACAGGACCACAGTGAGTTGTTTGGACTGCACGCAGCTGGACACTAGTGTGGGAGATGCACTTGCCTCACTGAGCTCGAGCAGCTGACATGCGTCAGCCTCTGGGATGTGCTAGCACTGCAAGATGAGGCTACGGCCTACGTGCATTTGTGAAATGTTTCGCTGATTGATTTTTAGTCTCCCTCTTTTACTTTCACTGTCACTCTCTCACTTGTGCATGCGCGCTCGTGCACACACACACACACACACACACACACACACACACACACACACACACACACACACACACGCATGCACACACGCACACACACACACACACACACACACACACACACACACGCATGCACACACGCACACACACAAACACACATAAACACATTTTCTCTCTCTGTCTTTGTTAATGTTGGGCTGCGGGGGTGTATGTAATGTTCAGGCACTCCTCATCATGTATGGTGGTGAATTATTCAGGATGGGTTATGCTCCAGGGTTCAGAGCTGTTCAGTCAGAGCAGGGGGTGAGGGAATTGGGTGGGGGTTGGGTGGGGTGGTGGTGGGGCTGTGCTGGGTCTCAGCAGACCACCAGGCCTCTCTGTGTAATTAATAAGCATCAAGTGTTACAGGGGAACACGTTAATACATGCAGAGGCCAATACACATACATACACACATATATTCTCCGTTCTCACACTCGCACAGAGTCTTTGCTGTGTGTGTCAAGCTTGACGTATACTCAGGCTGAATTTCTGAATTTTACTGATTGTTCTGTCCTTGTCTGTCTGTCTCTTTCCCTCTCTCTTTCTCTGTTTTGTCTCTCTTCCTCTCTCTCTTTTTTCTGGCTGTCTCTCTGGTGCAGCGAGAGGTTCTTTGTACGCCTCAATAAGCAAGGACTTCCCAAGTCACCAGAGAGAACAGAAAGGCAGTGTACACTCTTTGTAGTGAGTACCCACTTGTTTGGGGCTTTTGGAGGGTTGTAGTGAGGGCATGTTCTTGATGCTAAGTCTCTGGGGCAGTTTTGGCATTGAAATGCTTCTATCATTGTCAAAAAGTACTTGATGGGATGATATTGCCTAGCCACAATTTGGTATTCTTCTAGTATCCATTTTTGAGAGGAGGTGTGACAGCCAAGGTCTCACCATTTTTTGTGGGATTTGATCTTTGCATCAACAGGTTGACCACAATGGTCATGCTACAGCAATTTCTGTGTTGGCTATTCAGCACTGTTTATGAGCCCAGTCAGATTCATTAAATGTTGTAATCTTCAAACTGACAAGAATTTAAAACAGTAATTATTTTTTAGAGAGCTGAAGTTCAGTACAATTAAGATGTTTGGAAGATTACTGTTTGAACATTGTTGAATAAAACATTTGTCTTTCTTTAAGGATTTGGGAAGTAGTGATCTCCGCAAAGATGTATATGTTGTAGCTCATATTTTTAGAATAGGTAAGAGCTACTGTATTTGATGGGTGATCTTTTTCTTAAAGTGACCTATCACAATGCCTTTTGAAACTTGTCATGAGAGTGACATAACGCCTTTCATAATATGCTATGACAGTTATGCAACAGAACATTTAATTTGTACATCAATTTTGCTAAACAATCCAATGACTGTCAAGGTGTATAATGGCAGGTTTGCTTATGTAATATTGTGTAGGCAAAATGATAAGCCACTTCAAGTAATGTGTGACCAGAGTGATGTCTTTTTGTGTATCAGTGTATGAATAGTTATGTGATGACATGCATGGCCTACATTATTTAATAACAATGTTGTCTCTGTAGTGTCTGCTATGTTCACTATGTCTATATGCATGTGTTAATGTCATGATAGACTCTTTTGGAGTGGAGGTGGTGTGTTTGTGTGGCTGTTAATGTGCTGAAGCTTTAAAGGTTTTGTGTTTTGTTTGCTGTCTCTGTTCTGTCATAAATCCAGCATGTGAATGCCAGATTGTGCCAACAGGGAGCTCCTTCGCTTCCTAAACTGCAGCCACGATGCCACTTGTCATAGACCGTTAGCTCTCATTCAACATTACTTACAGCCTCAAACTTGTCGCAGTGTTGTTTGTTGGTCCTTGTGACAGAACTGCTGTTCCGTTGCTGCATCTGTGGTGCTGTACGAAGGCTACGCAGTTGTATGTTGGCAGTGTTTTTGATATTGGTAAACTCCGCTGGTGTGTGTTTGTCAGGACGAATGGTCGCTGGCGAGAAGAAGAGTGTGTGCAACACTCAGTACAGACGTCCGTTTGGCTGCACTGTGATCAGTGTGTCTGACCTGCTGACGGCCGACTGCAAGGACGACCACCTGCTCAAAGTTTACTCGTGAGACCTTCCCTCACTCCTGCTACTCTCCCCTCTGGATTATACAGCAATTTTATAAACCTAATGTTACATACCACAGTGCCTCCAACCCATCTGCCTTGTGAAGAGTAGGCTAAATCTCTCCACTGAACTTCTCCCAGTTCGACACGGCTCTCATACATAAGTGGCAGTAGTATATCCAGCTTCAGGGCCAGTTTCTTGGGCGTGGGTTTAGCCTAGTCTTGGTATAAGTTGTAACGTAATAGTGATTCACTATTGGGTCTATAGGGTCCTTTAGGGTCTAGGGTTATAAGTAATGTTGGATTGTGAATCCAGCCCTTTGAGTTTTGGACCTCATGTCCTGGGGTGGCACATTTTTTTAATCACAAGGTATCAGATGGGGTTCGAAATATGCACTTCCCTGAGTTTGATGGTCTTATCTTTTTTTTCAGCTGCAACACCGAAAGTGAGTGGTATCAAATCCATGATAATATCGTCCGCAAAGTCAGCTCCAGATACAGTCAGATTGGCTCCGGCACAGGTTGGTCCCGCCTACGGCTCGAACCTTGAAGATTCCGGAAAGTCTCAGCTAGTCCTAGGCCTTTAGCAATGCGCATGGCACAAAAGACAGCATATGCCCAAACAAAAATATCAAACTGTCTTGCAAATGGAGCAGACTTCCTCTCCCCTTTCTTGTTATACCTCAAAGCTGGATGGTGAATATGAGTCTTTCTGCCACTTCAGTGTAGCTGGAGTGAACGGCCTGGATGCTGAACAAAGATCCTGATCAACACTTCATTCATTGCTTTGTTCTTTATTTCAGAAGCATGTTTGGAAACTGGCTTGGCAGTGTTCCCTCAGTGATTAAGAAAATTAGTTTAACGTGTTCACGTTTGCAAAATTCTTTTTTTTTTTCCCCCAATATGAATGAGTGTAATATTAATGTAAGCCAAAACAAACTGTTCCAGTTAGGATAGTGGATAAATACACGTGAAAGAGTGAAAGAACTCACATTGCACAAATGTAGTGGCCACACAGTCAGGGCCAGAGGAGGCCTGTAATCCTTTCACTTTTCTCTGCCTCTGATTCCAACATCAGCAGATTAATGAGCAATTCATTCAGCCATAATTCAATTATGTTAAATGGAGCTTTTCTAACAGTCGTCCATTAAACGCTAATTATTAGTCATGTGTACATTAGCTATCAATATCAGCTAGAAGGGCCTATTGACCGGTTCCTGTGAGCACGGGGTAGACATTGAGTCCTCTGCCTTATCTTTCTCCTCTGCGAAGCCCCTAATGGGAGACATTTTGGCCACCATCTTGCTAACGTAAACACTTCTCATGTTGACAGAGTTAAAAACACTGTTTATCGACCTTTTTCATTGAACCTAAGAAGCCATTTGTAATACGTGCTTGCCGAAAGTTATATGGTCTTGTGAGACTTTGAGATTGTGCTGTGCCACCCATTTATCATAAAACAAACAAACAAACAAATGAAATTAACAAAATATATCAACAAATCTAGAGCTTTGCAGCGTGTCAGAATTGGGTGTCTTGTGGGTGTGTTTGCTGCATTGTGTATGATTGTGTTTTGTTGGGGTGGAAGAGAAGCTGCTTACATAAGTCTGGCTTGCTGTACTGGTTGCTTGACTAATACTGTAGATATGAATGGAGTTTTGTTGGTGAGCTTGTCTGTGGGCAGCCTGTTCTGAATGTTATGAAATAAAAAATGGCCATACTTAGGCTTTGTGCTGGAGGCAGAGTTTCAGTAGAAAACACAAGATGTTTCTGTGGGCTATGAACCTATCAAAATGTTGCGAGCACACTTTTAACAATACCAATTAAATTGATATGGGTGGTTATATCTGTACCGCAGAGGGAAAGATCATGCGAGAGAGAAAGAGGAAGAGACAGATTAAATGGTTCCTCGGTATCCAGGCAAGTGTGAGAAGTGGTGAGAAGATGAAAGCCTGCCAAATGAAGGAATGCATGACGGCACTCTTGATTGCTTGATGAAATTTCCATCCGCATGAACTTAGTGTCTCTCTGTTCTCCTTCTATAATAAACAAAATGTATTATAGCAGTGTAGCATAGCTCAAAAGAATTGGAGATTTGAGGTATATATCAGTCCGAGATGTCAGAACAGACAGTTTTCGTTACAAATGCAGTTGTGTTCATTAAGAATGGAGAACACAAGATTGAGCTGGGGTTATAAGCACTGTGAATATTAACTGAAAGTGCGCAGGTTTGGAGCTTTGTGGGTCTGGATGTTTTTTGAGGGACTATCTACATGGCTTCCTCTAACGCTGCCAGACCCCAGCACTGGTGGGGAACGTATCTGACTGGAGGTGCGTTGGGTGATGATGTCACAGCTGTTGATCATTGTGCTTGGGCTCTGCAGGGCTTGCTGTCTCACTGCAGCTCCTGCATGGAGACCTGGAGCAGATCCAGAAGGATTATATGCGCCTCTTCACCAACAGTGTCTCTATTACCAGGAGGCTTGGCTTCTCTGACATCATCATGCCTGGTGAGATAAAGGCTTTATGTCATCTAAAGGCTTTCCTGCCATGGGCACATTCTTATTTCTTTGTATATATAATTTTTTATAAATATGAATATATAAATATATTGTTTTATTTTTCTAGCTAAAATACCTTCTGTGATATATGGCATCATCGATAATAGTTTAAAAGAGGTTTAACTGGATTATGAAATAATAAGGATACTTAAATGAATTACATTATGACATTTTAAGATCATGCCTTTACATCAATTAAATTAATTTAATGTGACAGGGGTGGTTGGAAGTAGATATGAAACTGTGCCACTGTGATGTTCAATCTGTGATGTAACAGAAACATATCTCTCTGCACCAATAGGCAGGCAGAAGATGTGTTTATGTAATGGAGTATTGATTGCTCAGAATACTGCAGTTTGCGGAGTTTGCACATCTCTGTGGAACCTCCACTCAGATGGTTTATCTGTTTATTAAAGGCCATTTATTGATCTTCTCATAAGGCTCTTATTCAGCATTGATAAAACACACTTTGTACTTAAGGTTTTCTAGAAATGCTTTTTCTAAGAGGGTCCTCTATTGAGGTGTATATTTTAACATGTTGTATCATCTATTTAATGACACATTCATTTGCAATTTACACGTTCTTATTGGATTTCACACCATCCAGTAGTTCACAGGTGATTTGCCTCAGCTTTTGTCGACAGACTAATTAGTGTTCTGTACTGTTTTTATCATCTCAACTGATCTCTGACTTTTAGGGCTAAAGGTCAAGCTCAGATATGGTGTTAAAGACAGAGCCACTTTATTGGGTTCAGAGGTGTCCAATGAATGTTACATTTTAGGAAGTGCTCCACTGAAGGGGAAAGGGTCCACATTTCGTTTATATTAAGCAGTCTTTGTACACTGTGCCCAATAGAAATGTGCACTGTGTTTTTTTAACATGAGCCACAGACACTATAAAATCAGCCTTCACGTTTACATTTAAATGATGGCCAACATTATGTAAGTGACTTGATATTGAAACGGAATCATTTTTAATCTTTCAGGTATAGTATGTCTAAAAAATATAAAGCATACTTCTCAGACCATGCTGTTCGCTTCACTAAGTTACAGTACAAGGGTCAAGCATCAGTCTCTTGTTGGTTCTTGGAGCAGGGGAAGTCAGGAATGACCTGTACATAACCTTGGAGAGAGGGGAGTTCGAGAAAGGAGGGAAGAGTGTGGCAAGAAACGTTGAGGTCACTGTTTATCTGCTGGGAGTAGACGGCCAAGTCCTGAAGGTAGAACCAGTTCCGGTACCATCAACAGGAAGATATGTATTGTAATTGTATTGTATTGTAATTGTATTGTATTGTAACTGTGTTTGTAGTCAATCATGAATCGTTATCTCTCTGTCTGCTTCTTGCTTTTTGTTGCTTTTGTTTTCAATTTCTTCTTCCTCTCTTATCTAACGCTCTCTTTTTCTTTCTTGATATCTCTCACTCACCCGCTCTCTCTCTCTCTCTCTCTCTCTCTCTCTCTCTCTCTCTCTCTCTTTCTCTCTCTTTCTCTTAGGGTATGGTTTGTTCAGGTTCAGGGGAGCCTGGGATGGATGAATTCCATTCGTTGGTGCTGTATCACAGTAACAGCCCCCGCTGGTCGGAAATGATCAAACTGTCCGTACCTCTGGAGCTGTTCAGAGCTACTCACTTGCGCTTTGAGTTCAGACACTGCTCCAGTAAGACCACACACTCTACCGTAAACACCAACACGTTGTATTCACTACGTATTGTAGCTGTGGATAGTGAGGTCACTGTCAGATTATGTGACCTCCTGTGATTCACTGGAATGCTCTAAAAATGTTTATTAGGTACTTCCGAGTCTGTTGCGTCTGAGATTGTTGAGTCATTGAAGCACTAAATTACTATGCAGTGTTACACTATGAATACTTCTGGTGACACTTCCAACTGGAATGCATTAGTTGCAAACCTACAAAACTCTACCCATTTCTAATTAAAACATATTTCTAATTACACAATTAACTTAGTAAGTAGCATAATGCTTTAAGAAGTGGAATAGTATTACTGAAGCTGCTCTAGGGAAGGGGGGACATAAGGACCTTGATGTCTGCTATTCCAGCAAAGGAGAAAGGAGAGAAGAAGCTGTTTGGCTTCTCTTTTGTTCCTCTGATGCAAGAGGATGGCAGAACACTGCCTGATGGGACACATGAGCTCATCGTCCACAAGGTAACAGCAGTAACAATCGATGTTTTTATATGGTGCTTAAAAAAAGAAACATTAATAACAAGCTTTACAGAATGGTGCAATGTGAAAAAATCAATACACCTAAAACAGATTAGAATAAAACGAGAAAATATACCGTTAAAACGCCAATAAAATTAAACAGAATAAAAACCTAAATAAGTGTGTACTAACTCTCTCGGCGCCTTCTCTTAGTGTGAAGAGACGGCGAATCTCCAGGAGTCATCTCGCTACCTCAAACTGTCGTTCTCTAAGGCCAGTCTGCAGCCTGGCCAGAACCAGACCATAAAGAACAGCAAAGAGTCCTTCTGGATCCTCTCCCAGCTCTGCTCCACCAAGCTTACTCAGAATGGTATTACTCTAGAAATCTTTGTAACCTCACTGAAATGACACATCACTTCACAAAGAGCTTAAAGCCTCTGTCCTTCACGCTCAACTTGAGCCACAATTGTCCCACGTAATTAATGCACTTCACCTGACCTCTCCTGTTGTTTGTTGGCGCCGGTGACCTTTGTGATGTTTGCAGCCATGTGCGCCATGTTGGCGAGCCTGATGCTATGGGGGGGGGTGGCTGCATGCTGGTCTCACACCTGCTTCTGTTGACCTTGGAGTGCAGCCCAAGGCTTGAGCCGCAGCTGGGCTCCACCCAGCCAGGCATGGACAGCCAGTCGCAGAGGCAGTTTGTTAGGGGATGACATCGCAGTTTAGGGAAACCGTATGACTGAGACATAGTTTATTGCCCTGATACTGAGTCCAGGCTATTGAATCCAAACCCAGTCCAAGTCTTTGTGATCACTAAGCAATTGATTCATCTGATTGGCCACTTTTAAAATGACATAAAGTGACCTGTAGGTAAAGTCACAGGGAAGAATCATCAGTGGTAAACTTCAGTCTTGGAAGGCTACAAGAACAGGTCTGGAGAGCTAAAGTGTTCCTCTGGAGAGCTAAGTGCTCCTCTGGTTTGTAAACATCTGAGTCTTCTTAACAGCAGATTCTTGAGACCTGCATTACATGAACTTGTATTTCAGCAGAGAAAACACCCCAGTAGTCCAACCAGGAACCTGATACTGACATGGAGTGATTTTTTGCCCTGGGTTTTTCATTCTTACTCAGTAATCTTTATCCAGAGCAGTCAAATCAGTATTATTTACTGTGGTCCATCAGAAAGACATAATCATAATGAAAAATCCATATTTTTCTCATAATATTTATGTTTCAGCAATCAGTTTGTCTCAACCTGCAGGTGACATGTTGGATTTGCTAAAATGGAGAACCCATCCAGACCGGATAATGGATTGTCTGTCCAAGCTGAAGGACATAGATGGTGCTGAGATAGTTAAGGTACAAAGAATGTGCTTAAACTACAGAGTCTTCCTTTGTCCTCTTACATTTTCCTTTTGGCTCAGTTGGTATATCTCAGTTTTTCCCTGTTTTATTTGTTCCCTGATAGTTTCTGCAGGACACACTGGACACACTTTTTGCAGTTTTGGACGAGAGCCCTCAGCGCTATGGACTGAAGGTGTTTGACTGCCTGGTAAGATGGATGTGTACTCCTTTACTGAGCATTCCATCTCTGATCCCCCTCATCTACAGGAACACAATGCAGAACAGACTTTAATAACCGGCTTGCTTCATACCATTCTCTTCTGCCACGTTGCCACGGTTACCCACAAATGTGGCTACTGACAAAATACTTTTAATTGTGTGAGCTCATGCCGGGGATCTTGTCATAGCTGAACTGTTTGAACTTTTTCCTTGGTTGCATGATAGCTGTCTTACTTCGCAACATTCATTTTATAGCAGGAATTTCAAACGGCTATTTCTGAAGATACCAGGCATGCCTGATAAGCCACTTTTGAATGCCTGTGAATCTTATTTCAAGTAATGTTCTTAACCCTATGATAAGCACAAGCATTACACTGTATTACACAGTATTTATAAATATTTATTTTCACAAGCATGGAATGCACTTCTAGAAATAAGGTAGTACCTTTGTAATAATGGTTTGTACCTTTGTAATAGTTTACTGAAGAACCAATGGACAGATAGAACTCATTGCTGTTATGCAGTTTCATTTACAGTGAATCTAAATGGCAGCTTTGTACTTTCAGTGAGTCAAGATAGCTCTGATCTGTCCCACAGGTTCATGTCATTAATTTACTGCAGGACAGTAAATTCCAGCACTTCAAGCCCATCATGGACAACTACATAGAGCACCATTTTGCGGGAGCACTGTCATACCGGTGAGTACCCTGAACCCTCCCAAAGCCCTCAGGGTCATATTAGCTAAGTGTTTGGGTGTTATTCTCATGAATTCTCTTGTAATATTATTGTCAAGTTTTAAGTTTTGTTCTCACTTCTCAATATATGTAGTACACTCTGGAACAAGATGTCATAATCCATCGTGAAATAAAACAACATAACAGCAGCAAAGAAGACATTCATTTAGGAATATAGTTTACTGGTTGGTGACTGTAACAGCCCTCCATATTTTAGCAGGTTTTATATTTAACCAGTATCTAGGGCTGATGTCATGATTCAGGGCAGGGCAGTGGTAGCTCAGTGGTTAAGGTACTTGACTTGTAATTGGAAGGTTGCTGTTCAAGGTCCACCACTGCCAAGTTGCCCCTTTTGGGCCCCTGAGCGAGGCCCTTAACCCTCAGTTGCTCAAGTTGTACTCAGTCATAATTGTAGGCCACTTTGGATAAACGTGTCAGCTAAATGCCTTAAATGTAATGATTCCAAGGTTGTGGGTGTACTGATTGTTCATAGGGTTTTGGGTCTCACATATGGGACTTAATGTTCATTTTTGAGGTCACTTGTTAGGTATATTATTATCCTCATTTTTGCCTAAATGAAAATGACTGGTCAGAAGTGGTTGCTGGGTACTTGTGTGCTGGGCCTCTCTGTGCTTGTAGTGGGCCTCTGAACACCTTCCTTCTTTGAGCTTTCCTAACCCATCTTGCTCTCCTGACAAGACACTGTCTTGTACTTGTGTGTCTGGGCTGTGAAGTGATTTGTGCGTGTGTGTGTGGGGGGGGTTAAGTGTGGAGGGTTATATTGTCTAATATTTTCTCTAATATGTTTTCTCTGATTCTCCTCTTACCTTAAGCTTACAGCATACTGTCCTTAGATTCTTTTTTAAAACATTTTTTCCTTTTCCCACTTTTGGTACTCTCTCATCCCTTTACATATGTCTACTCATCCTTGCTGTCTCTTGTTCCAACAACTTGTCCTCTTTATGTCCCAACTGGTCATCCTTCCATTTGGGCGTGCGTTGGTGTGTGGGGTAGTGTTGGGGCATGTGTGTGGGGTAGTGTTGGGGCGTGCATTGGTGTGTGGGGTAGTGTTGGGGTGTGCGTTGGTGTTTGGGGCAGGTGTGTGGGGTAGTGTTGGGGCGTGCGTTGGTGTGTTGGGTAGTGTTTGGACATGTGTTGGTGCGTGAGAGTGTTTGAACATGTGTTGGTGTGTGGAGTAGTGTTGGGGCATGTGTTGTGCATGAGAGTGTTTGAACATGTGTGGGGTAGTGTTTGGACATTTGTTGGTGTGTGGGGTAGTGTCTAGGCATGTGTTGGAGTGTGGGGCAGTGTTGGGGCATGTGTTGGTGTGTGGGTTGAGGTGTGTGAGATAGGGTTTGGTCATGTCTTGGTGTGTGTATTGTGGTGTGTGAGATAGTGTTTGAGCATGTGCTGGTGTGTTGGGTACAGTTTGAGCATGTGCTGGTGTGCTGGGTAGAGTTTGAGCATGTTTTGGTGTGTTGGGCAGTGTTTGGACATGTGTTCATGTGTGGGGTTGTGTTTGGACGTGTGTTGGTGTGGTGTTTGGACGTGTGTTGGTGTGTGGGGTGGTGTTTGGACATGTGTTGGTGTGTGGAGTAATATTGGTATGAAGAATCTAACACAGAAGTGCTGTGTAGAGCATCTCTCTCTCACCTGTGTGATTTCTAGTGTGTGTGTGTAGAGGGGGGTGTGATATATTCTCACATGTAAATGCACCAATCTTTAATTTAACAGCCCCTTCTCTCTCTCTCTCTCTCTCTCTCTCTCTCTCTCTCTCTCTCTCTCCCTCTCTCTCTCTCTCTCCCTCTCTCTCTCTCTCTCTCTCTCTCTCCCTCTCTCTCTCTCTCTCCCTCTCTCTCTCTCTCTCTCTCTCTCTCTATCTCTCTCTCTCTCACTTCCTTGTCACCTCTTTTTAGCTCTCCCTTTGTTTTGTGGTCTGGAATATCAGCTGTAATTGCTCCGTTTTTTGTTGTTATTTGACGTGTCCTTTGGCTGTTAGTTCTTTTGTGGATCTTGATGCGCATGTTAACTGGAATAAACCACAGCCTTGCTCACTGATTACTTAGGCATATAAAACAGGAATACCCTAATGAGGTTAATGTAATGCCTTTTGAAGTTCTTTTCTCTTCATTGTAGTTTGCAGTCTTGCCTTTGGCTTTGTGTGCACCCCCAGCGGACTCTGAGTCACGCTCAGGTTAACCCACAGGCCCAAAGGCTCGGGGGACATGTGGGTCTGTTCTGCTCAGTGAGAGAGCAAAGGGCTCCAAGTGGCTCCATCCATATTTTCACAGGCACACAAGTGATTAGTGTACTTCTCATGCACGTTTATTCTCACCTTTGTCTGTAGCCATGTTTTCTGTAAGTGTGTAATGCCTTCAGATTCCCATTTTATGAGATTCATTCTTCTAAAAGTAATCTGGTTTTCATTGTTATGGCAGAAGGGCTGGAACTGAAGAGAGTACTGAGACTGTACAATGTTGAGAACAACATATTAATGATGGTACTTTTGCTTCAGGTAACATTAATTCCACCCTGATAGCCAGTGTTAATGTCCTCTGACAGCAAACCCATTGTCCTGCGCAATGGAATGTGCTAGGGTACTATGAGTGACCCAGGTTCTTAAAATATTTAATCTGGATTTTTTTTAGAATTCGTATTTAATCTGGATTTATTTAGAACTCAACATGTTCAAAGAAGATACAGCAAAGAAATATTTATTTTGTACTAGATTACATTGTACTGTATGTCTGAAATATGATTGCAGAGATGTTTTTTGTTTTGTATTACCTACTCACATACACACACAAACATAAACACATACCTGCTGTCAATCCACAAATGCACATATAAACACACCTACACACGTGCAGACACACACATGCACACATCCACACACACGCACACACATTCTGGAAAAGATTGCAGTGGATTATTTCCAGAGAAGCGTTTGAATCATTCAGTGACTTTGATGGAGGCAGAATTACCAGGCGAATGAGGCACTGCCTCAGAGGATGCCTTCAACAGCGGGCGGTGGCATGTGTGCAGGACTTGTAGAGTAGGACGTGCTGCTGTGTGCAGTGTGTGACTTCACTGCCACCATTAGCCACCAGATCAAAGCCTGCCAAGGCGATCTGGGGACAGTGTTAAAACCCGAGCCATTCACACAGAGCCTGTGTGGCAAGACAAGGGAGATAGCAGATTATTAGTGATTTAGAAATGCACACAGCTGCTCAGTCTCTACCCTGTGCACGAGGTTGCGCTTTAAATGGTTTTAAAATACCTAATGCTTCTGCATCATGCATGTGGGTGTGCCTGTGGGTTTGTGTGTATGGGTGTGTGTGCGTGTGTTCTTGGGTGTACAGAGACCTGATACGGGTCCTGAAGTGGTATGTGGATCGCATCATCGACACTGAGCACCAGGAGCAGATCCAGCAGGTCCTGAAGGTACACAGACATCTACACCCAGACACACAGTCTTAACTGCCTGCCAGTACTATATGACAGTGGCCAGGTAAGCCTTTGAGTAGGTGTACATGAACAAAACATGAAGGAGCAAGGCCAACTGAAATGTCCGCTCCCATATCAAAAGCATACATACAAGATAAAAACACCATCTACTCTAGTCACTTTCTGTCTTTCTCACCACTTCTCTTTGTCTCTTGATCTCACTCTCTTTCTCACTCTTTGTTGGTCTCTTTTACACTCATTCACATTCATGCACAAGCTGACACACACACGTGCACACACACACACACACACACACACAAACACACACACACACACACACAAAACCACATCCTAGTGAGCTCCTACTCCCTGCTGGATGTATATCCTGTTCCACAGAAGTGCCATCTCCTGCCAGCTCTGAACAGTCTCCTTTTAAGAGCAGGACTTTCCGCGGAGCTACAAAGGCCTGCTGTAGTTCTCTGTTCTGCCGCCCTCTACTGTTCTCCTGCTCCTGTGAGCCCCTGCCAGGAAGGTTCCGGATTGTTTCTGCATTTGGCAGCACCTCTCCAACACTTGTTTTGGAAGCATTAAAAACTTTTTCCATCTAAAGCGATGCAGTCGAAGCTCAAGTGTGTGCTGAATCTCCTAATGCCAGGCTGGATTGAGGCCATGGTGTACCAGAACCATCAGCACAACGCCAGCCGTGACCTGTTTCTGTTTTCCACATTATTCTTTTGAACAAAAAGCGGAAGATTTTGGTTCAGGTTAATGTTTTCTTTTTGTAGGTCAATATGATGTATTTCGTATCCTACCACATTCTGTCTGTGATGTGATGTAATCTGTCATGTTCTAATGCCCAAAATGTACTGTGGGCTGTTTTCTCACACATCAGACCAAAATCTAGACCAAACAGTGTAGATGTGGTCTGAGTATTTGACATTTTACATATTACCCCTGTTAGCTTACCCAAATCCTATCCCATGCACAGGCCAGTTAAAACATGCATTCAGTAGAGAAAATAGTCAGTTGTAAATAGTATTTTACTAAGCTCAGGTGTGTTTTTTTTTTCTTGTGTGTGTGTGTGTGTGTGTGTGTGTGTGTGTGTGTGTGTGTGTAGGCTGCAGAGTATCTGTTTAAGTTCATTGTGCAGTCTCGCATGCTGTACACAGCAGCGGCTGCAGGGCAGGGCGAGGAGGAATTCCGCTGTTCCATCCACGAGCTCTTCAAGTCTGTCCACCTGTTCCTCTCTCATGAGAGCAAGGGCATCAGCCCCATCACACACACACAGGTCAGACGCAGACACTCACTCACACACACTCCCAACACGAGATGGGTAACACATACACACACGTACACGAACACCCACGTGTGCTGCAAGGGCATCAGCACTGAGAAAAAAGCAAAAGCTTCAATGCTGTCACACATATGCACACACACACACATACACACACACACGGACGCACACACACACACACACACACAAACAAACATACTGGTGAGTCACATCCACATGCACACTTACACTGAGGTTATTTACAGTCTGTCGCATAGTTTCACACTCTCAGCATGTGCAGTGCTCAGCATCAACAGTGGTGTGTGTGCGTGCGTGTGCGTGCGTGTGCGTGCGTGTGTGTGCGTTTGTGTGTGTGTGTTTGTGTGTGTGTGTGTGTGTGTTCACACGTGTGTCTGATCATGTGCATACTGTAACCTACATGTCCACAATGTTTGACAGGATGGATTGTACATGTTTCAAAAACATTTTTTTCAGATAATGTGGTAGCGAATGTTAATGTCAGCACAATGGGGCACACATAAAACACAAAAACAAACACACAAAACAAACACACATACAAACAAACACACACAAAAACACACAAACACACTGTATGAAAGTGTCGACATTTTTGAACACATACACATTACACACACGTGTGTTCATACTTGTTATGGCAACACAGAGGGAGAGCAGATTTCAATTAACACGCCTGAGGAAACAAAGCATCTTCGGACAGCCAGCACTAATCCGGAGCACATGGAGCCTACTGAGTCTGTGCCAAGCAAGAGACACTTC
Organism: Electrophorus electricus; assembly: GCF_041902795.1. Taxonomy (NCBI): domain Eukaryota; kingdom Metazoa; phylum Chordata; class Actinopteri; order Gymnotiformes; family Gymnotidae; genus Electrophorus; species Electrophorus electricus. Next base: position 17,586,341 of record NC_137512.1, read on the forward strand.
ATGCAACGGATTTTTGAACAGGCTTTCATGTGTGTGTGCGTGTGTATGTGTGTTCTTAAGCATGTCCTGACGTGTATATGTGTACCTGTGTGTGTGTGTGTCTGTGTGTGTGAGAGAGAGAGTGGGAGAGAGAGAGAGAGAGAGAGAGAGAATTGGCTTACATCTGTCTCTTGCTGAGCTGGGACACTTTGCATGCTGTATGTGCTCGACATATGAAGTCTCCACCCCTAAAGCACTGAGTGCACTAGAGCACAAACGTGTGTTTCTCGCACTCTGCCTCCCTCTTACTGCTACTGTTACATGTTCAGCTCAGAGGACCTGAGCTTTCTGAGCTCTTCTGGGGCCTGAGAACAAGGTTACATTAGCAATGGGTGCTGTTTATTACTAAGAATAAATTGTGCTTGTTAACAATGTGCGCCAAGGCTGTGAGTGATTGTTTTCAGAGAAACCCATCCAGGTTTCCTTAATGTTTTTTTTTTTAATTGTTCAACATAACTAATAGATATTTATGTTTGTGTGTGTGTGTGTGTGTGTGTGTGTGTGTGTGTGTGTGTGTGTGTGTTCCGTCAGGCTGTGTTTCTGAGGTCCTTCCCCATTGTGTGCTCTGAGCTGTTGAAGGTGTTCAACGTGCGGGAGGTAGCAAATCTTGCACGGGACACGCTCAACAGCATGCCTGCACTTTCACACACAGACTGCCCCCTGCAGGCCGTTAAGCTGCAGTGCATGGCCAAGACGGTGGAAAGCCCACTATACACAAACCCAGGTACAGACATCCCAGCAGACACAAAGCCTTCATTCACTATTGTGCATCAGATAGTCTCCTGTGATCCATATTAATTGATAGATATCAAAAAGGGCAAAAGAAGCCCTGTGATTTTGTTCTGTGATTTGGTTTGTGTAGTACTAGAAGCACAGTCTGTGTGTGTTTGCAGAATCGCGGTGTGTGTTGCTGCCTGTGGTTCTTCATCTCCTCCACACATACCTTCAGGAGCAGAAGGAGCTAGTTCTGTGCGCAAATATCCTCACCGGCATGTTATCACTGGTCCACAGAGATCCAAACACAGTAAGTGTTCTTTCACCAAGTCCATATATGCACACCTCAGGCCCCAAATGCACCTGTTCTGATTATGAAATCAGAACCTGCACCGCACTAGAATTCTTGGGGTGTCCCTGCTGATGGTGTGGGAAGAGGGGTTTTAGAGGATTAGGCATCCCAAACTCTCTTTATAGCAACAAATGCTGATATCAATTTCACTATATCTCTTAATTACAACTGAAATTAAACATAAAATGAATACTAATTTTTTAGGAATCAGATTAAAATCTTAATTAACATTGTTAAGCCTGAGCAAAAACTAGGCAATAGTGTGCAAATGATCTCTTGTGTGTGTCCATCTGTGTTTGTCTGTGTGTGTGTGTGTGTGTGTGTGTGTGTGTGTGTGTGTGTGTGTGTGTGTGTGTGTGTGTGTGTGTATGTGCATAGGAATGTGTGGTGTCTGAAGAGGTAAATATAATCATGGAAAGCCTGTCTGGGGTTTTGCTGCGGACTATCCTGGAGGTGACCAGCCACCCCCAGCCGACAGCAACCTCTCTGCGTCTGCAGTACCAGGATGTTACTGTACGTAAATGGACACGCTAACACAAACAGTAGCTTGAAAACAGAAAACCACGGTATCTTTTGAACTTCACTCCAATTAAAAAAACCAAAAAAATTCCATGCAATGTTATTGTTAACAGTAAAACTTAGCCCAGGACTACGGGGGTCAGGCTGAGGAACAGACACTAAGGCAGGATTCTTTACAGTAAGCGTTTAGAATTTTTGTGCATTTGTGTGTGTGTCTGTGTCTGCGTCTGTGTCTGTGTGTGCGTGTAGGGTGAATTTGTGGCCTGTTTGCTCACTCTCCTGAGGCAGCTCAGTGATAAGGATTACCAGAAGCTCCTGAGCCGATTTCCCAATAAGGATGAGCTGGCGGTGAGTCCTCTCAGTGACCTCTGACCCAGTAGCTCTCCAGCTGGGAAGAGGGGTTGTATAGGAGCATTACATCTTATTACCTGCTACCATTTCTATAAAAATGAGGGGGAAAAAATAAATCTTTTTTTGCTTCTGTTCCAGAACTTTCTCCTGCAGCTTTTCACTGTGTTTAGAATACTTATCCGGCCAGACATGTTTCCTAAAGACTGGACAGTCATGAGATTGGTCACCAACAAGTAAGCTCAGAATGCTGTAAAACAGGATTCTTAAAGTCCAATCCTGGAGGGCTGATGCAATGCAGTTTAGTGTTTCTGCCCTGCTCCAAAACACCTAACTCAGCTTGTGAAGGGCTTCATAATTAGCTGAATGTTAATCAGATCGGCTGGAACAAACACTAAATTGTGTAATGCTGTGGCCCCGCCCCCAGGACTGACAGAGGCTGGTTATAAAGAGTGAGCACCAGAATATGCACTCAGCAGAAATCGACCACTTTTTCATTGCTGCGTTATTCATTTTCAATCTGTTTTCAGTGTCATCATCACCACGGTGCTCTATCTCTCTGACACGCTGCGTAACAACTTCCTTAATGAGAAATTTGACTTCAAGGTAGGAGAAAATTGCATTTGTGTGTGTATATGTGTGTGTGCGTGGGTGTTCATGGTGCGTCTGTGTTTGTGCGCATATAGTTCATCCATATTTGTCACATTTTTCTCTCATCTCTAGATGCAGTTTGTTTCTACCTTTTTCTGCCTTCTGGCTCTGACACCAAACCTCATCTCTGTCACACAGATGGGTGAAAGGTCACATGCACTTGATCTTCACTGCCCATCCATCAGTGCTTTTGAACATGTAGGTCTGCATTATAGAGTGCAACCACCAGCTAGCTATGTAATTCTACCTGTCCTTTCTCTACAGGTGTGGGAGTCCTATTTGTACCTCTCCATAGTGTTCGTCATCCAGCCATGCCTCCAGCTCGAGATGTTCCCTCCGTCCAAACGGAAGAAAGTGCTGGAAAAGTGAGCACAAACCCTGCGCATGACTGCGAGAAACGATTTTAAAACATGCCGCTTGTGCAGCATCCAAATCAATCCCAAGGGAAACTGAATGTTTAGGAGCCCTCCTTTGTCAGATACTGGGTGGAAGAATGTGCTTTTAATTTGCGTTTTGGTTTCTCTCAGTTACACATTTTAGTACTGTCTTTCCTAAAATCACATAAGAGTATAAGTTGTTGTTGTTTTGTTGATGTTGTAGGTACGGAGACATGCGGGTGATGATCGGGTGTGAGATCTTCAGCATGTGGCAAAATCTTGGTGAGGCTACATGTGCTACCACACACACTCACTAACATACTAACATGCTGTAGCTGTCTGGAGAGAGATAGCATACTTGGACTTGGCCACTGCTAGAGAATACTGCCCTTGACAGCTGAATTCCATGCCCCTATTCTGTCAGATAACATAATAAATGTTCAGACAGAATAATCCTACCATTACCCTCTCACCTCTCTAGGTGACTATAAAGTGAATCTGATCCCTTCACTGATTGGGCCGTTCCTGGAGGTGACCCTAGTGCCGCAGTCTGACCTGCGCAACGTGCTCATCCCCGTCTTCCATGACATGATGGACAGCGAGGAGCGTCGCAGTGGCAACTTTAAGCAGGTGATGACCTCGTTGTGACATCACGCTGACCCCAGGAGGCCCACGTCTCTGGACTCCTAAGACAACATGTGATGCTGTTGGGTTTCTTAGCAAGCAAGCACATCACCTCTCTCCCTTCACAGCGTTAAATTCCATCTCATGCATGTAACATTGCTGTGCTCTCTGCTGTGGTCTGTTGTGGTCTCAGGCTTTGCTGGCAGGGAACACAACAAACGTCCACTCCCGTAGTCCACCCTACACTTCTCTCTTAAGCATTTACGCAGGGTTACGTCTCATATTGAAGTGTGTATTTCTCAGTTATTACTGATGATTTTATTCTGTGGGAAATGCTCTGTTGGTCCCCAGGTGGAGGCGAAGCTCATCGATAAACTGGAGAGTCTGATGTCAGAGGGTAAAGGAGATGAGACCTACAAGGAGCTCTTCAACAACATGTGAGGGTCTGATTGCTGCAGGGCTGCTTGATGTCCACAGGCCCGACAACACACTCAACCTGTTTTACACAATCACTGAAACATTACAGCTGTGTTGTTTTCTGTTTATGCTTTCTGGATTAGAATACCACTGTTTGGCCCATACCCGAGGTAAGAACCACCACATACCATCGCTTACCAATGGAAGGTAATAGATAACCACAGTGAGATGGAAATAGAAGCTCTGAGTGGCTTTTCAGAGAATCTGAATTATGACCTGTAACTGTGAGTCACTCAACCTTTGACTTTGTCTGTGGGAATCTGTGGTGTGTGTGTGTGTGTGTGTGTGTGTGTGTGTGTGTGTGTGTGTGTGTGTGTGTGTGTACTTGTGCTCTAGCTTGCTGAAGAAGATTGAGAGAGAAACCTGGAGAGAGAGTGGAGTCTCTCATATTGCCACTGTCACACGACTTATGGAGAGACTGCTTGATTACAGGTAATAATGACAGGCTCACTCACTCAGACAAACAGCAACTTTAAACATATTCACACCCTCTCATAAACTCTCCCAGAGTCTCTAGTACACGCACACACACACACACACACACACACACACACACACACACATATACAGAGAGAAAAAAAATCTCAGAAGACAATAAAAGTGCTGTAGGAACATAATTTGTCATAGACAGTCAGGAAAAAGATAAATTACAAAACTCTTTTTTTTTTTTTTTTACCAAATACAATTTCCTCTCTCTTTCTCACTCTCTCCATTTTAGGGACTGTATGAAGATTGGAGAGGTTGATGGGAAAAAGATTGGCTGTACTGTCAACCTGCTGGTAATAAAGAAAACTGAAAAAGCACTTTTGAGTATGTAAGAGTAGCTGGTCTGCTTGCTGTCCGGTACCTGTTTCCAGTGTTGCTATGGAAGTGTCCTGTTTCTTTCTTCTGCCCCAGAACTTCTATAAGACGGAGCTCAATAAGGAGGAGATGTACATACGCTACATCCACAAGCTCTATGAGCTGCACCTGAAGGTCCAGAACTATACAGGTAAGTCCAGAACTGTACAGGTAGGCTCAGAACTATACGGGTATGTCCAGAACCATATAAGCAGGTTCAGAACTATACGGGCAGGTCCAGAACTATACGGGAATGTCAAGAATTATACAGAGGTCCAGAACTATACGGGCAGGTCCAGAACTAAATGGGTCGGCTGCCACTGCTACTTCAGCAGTAAAGAAGAACATCACACACTTGAGCGAATAGATTGTGAAATGTATTGCTCCTTATTAACTTATCATTTCTTGGCCTTACTGTCAAGAACCAAGTTTCATGTGTTTCGCTGAGTGTCACCTTGGCAGTGAAGCACATGTTTTGCATCCTGTTTCCGGGTTGTGCTGATCTTTTGATCTTGCCTGTGGGAATGTGTGATCGCCTGTGGTATTTCACACTGGAAGCTTCAGGATGCTTTGCAGTAACAGCAGTTGGAATCAGTGTGCAGTCACAAGGACAGCTCCCTGTGTGTGTATTTGTGTGTGTGTGTGTGTGTGAGTGTTGTGATGATATTCTTGAGTTTGTTCAAGAAGTGATGCAACAGCATGTAACTGATATAACAGTGCATAACTAACTGAGTCTGCTTTGTGCGTGCGCGCGTGTGTGTGCGTGCGCGTGTGTACGTGTGTGTGTGCGCGCGTGTACGTGTGTGTGCGCGTGTGCACGTGTGTATGCGCGTGTGTGTGTGCGTGCGCGTGTGTACGTGTGTGTGTGTGTGTGTGTGTGTGTGTGCGCGTGTGTACGTGTGTGCGCGTGTGTGCATCAGAGGCAGCCTACACTCTGTTACTGTATGATGAGCTGTTGGAGTGGACTGAGAGGCCTTTGAGGGAGTTCCTCACCTACCCCATGCAGAGCGAGTGGCAGAGGAAGGAGTGCCTCCATCTCACTATCATCCACAACTTTGACAGAGGCAAAGTCAGTTAATCCTCTCTCTCCCTCTCGCTCCCTCTCTCACCTCCTCCCTCTCTCACCTCCTCTCTCTCTCTCCCTCTCTCACCTCCTCCCTCTCTCACCTCCTCTCTCTCTCTCCCTCTCTCACCTCCTCTCTCTCTCTCCCTCTCTCACCTCCTCTCCCTCTCTCGTTCTCTCTCCCTCTCTCACCTCCTCTCCCTCTCTCCCTCTCTCTCCCTCTCTCACCTCCTCCCTCTCTCACCTCTTCCCTCTCTTACCTCTTCCCTCTCTCTCTCTCTCTCTCTCTCTCTCTCTCCCTCTCTCACCTCCTCTCTCTCCCTCTCTCTCCCTCTCTCACCTCCTCTCTCTCCCTCTCTCACCTCCTCTCTCCCTCTCCCTCTCTCACCTCCTCTCCCTCTCTCTCCCTCTCTCACCTCCTCTCTCTCTCTCCCTCTCTCACCTCCTCCCTCTCTCACCTCTTCCCTCTCTTACCTCTTCCCTCTCTCTCTCTCTCTCTCCCTCTCTCACCTCCTCTCTCTCCCTCTCTCTCCCGCTCTCCCTCTCTCTCCCTCTCTCACCTCCTCTCTCTCCCTCTCTCACCTCCTCTCTCTCCCTGTCTCTCCCTCTCTCACCTCCTCTTTCTCTCTCCCTCTCTCTCTCTCTCTCCCTCTCTCACCTCCTCTTTCTCTCTCCCTATCTCACCTATTCTCTCTAACTCTCTCTCCCTCTCTCACCTCCTCCCTCTCTCACCTCCTCTCTTTCCCTCTCTCTCCCTCTCTCACCTCCTCTCTCCCTCTCTCTCTCCCTCTCTCACCTCCTCTTTCTCTCTCCCTCTCTCTCCCCCTCTCTCTCTCTCTCCCTCGCCTCCTCTTTCTCTCTCCCTCTCTCACCTCCTCTCTCTCCCTCTCTCTCTCCCTCACCTCCTCTCTCTCTCTCTCCCTCTCTCACCTCCTCCCTCTCTCACCTCCTCCCTCTCTCACCTCCTCTCTCTCCCTCTCTCTCTCTCCCTCTCTCACCTCCTCTTTCTCTCTCCCTCTCTCACCTCCTCCCTCTCTCTCCCTCTCTTTCTCTCTCTCTCTCCCTCTCTCACCTCCTCTCTCTCCCTCTCTCTCTCTCTCCCTCTCTCACCTCCTCTTTCTCTCTCCCTCTCTCACCTCCTCCCTCTCTCACCTCCTCTCTCTCCCTCTCTCTCTCTCTCCCTCTCTCACCTCCTCCCTCTCTCTCCCTCTCTTTCTCTCTCTCCCTCTCTCTCTCCCTCTCTCACCTCTTCCCTCTCACCTCCTCTCTCTCTCCCCTCCATCTGTCTCTCTTGCATACTCTGCGTATCTCTTTCACTGTCTCTCTCTTTCTCTCTTTCTCTCTCTCTCTTTCTCTCTCTCTCTCTCTCTCCCTCTCTCTTTTTCTCTCCATCTCTTATTCTCTCATGCCTTTTCTCTCTGTCAGCCTTCTCTTAATGTAATTCTCTCCTCTGAGGTTTCTTTTGACACAAATCTTCCTTCAGCTGTGGTCTCAGCTAAATGTCTTTACATCATGCTTACCTCACTGTATATCTAAGCTGCTACATCTAGTCTCACTTCACTGTGTTTACCATTACATCTACAGCAGATAACTCTTTTATGAATTACATCTACAGCAGATAACTCTTTTATGAATTACATCTACAGCAGATAACTCTTTTATGAATTCCAGTGCTGGGAGAATTGCATTATCCTTTGTCGTGAGCTGGCCAATCAGCATGAAGCTTACTATGACTACAGGAACCTGAGTAAAATGAGGGTGAGTAATTTCCACTTTTAATAGAAAAAGTGGTGCTGCAGATTTATCCTGTCACATTTTAAAGTGCCTGCTATTGTGAATACATTATATAAAAGTTCCCCATTTTGCAGTTTCCTTTGAAGTTTTAAGAGGATTATTACAGGACCAGAGCAGTCAGTCAGAACTTATGCCAACTGCTCCGCTATCCCATCCTCTTTTGTCTCTTTCTCTTTTTATTTATTCACATTTAGAACAGTTCACTCTGAAATGCCTTATAATGACTGAATGTGTGGTTCGCTGAGGTATATAACCCTTTTGTTGTCCATTTTTGCTAAAATTTCTAGTGAAACAAAGTTGAAAAGCTGTGCATACAGAACTGTCACAGAGCTGTGGTGTGTCCAGTGAATTCTGTTTGATCATATATTCTGTTTACAGCTGATTGCTATAGAGTGCTATAGGGGGTAGCAGTAATTTGTCACCCTTAAAGCTGTCTTCCTCGACCGCTATATTATGTTTAATGAGGCATGTTATTATTTTGCTTGCCAGCTGATGGAGGCTTCTCTCTATGATAAGATAATGAACCAGCAGAGGCTTGAGCCAGAGTTCTTCAGGATCGGGTTCTATGGCAAGAAGTTCCCATTTTTCTTACGTGTAAGTGTTGCATTTTTGAAAACGGCAAGTAAGATGTGCTATTTTAAAGGGTAAAGCATGCATTTTGTGAGTATGTTTTTTGTGTTTTGTGATTTGTGTCTGTATGTGTTTGGTTTTTTTTGTTGTATTTTTGTTTGAAATAACATGCTTGGGGTTTGGTGGTGAGGTAATGAAAAGAGTTTACGGGGAAAAAAATTTTAAACATTGAATTCTAGTAACATAAAACATAAAGGATCATAGAGATTCAGTATCCTTATAAAATGATCTGTGTACAGAGCGGGGCCTCTGTATAGTCCTCTGCAGGCTTCTGCAAAGGATTTTGGGTAAACCTCTGCAGACCTCTGTGTAAGGCACATCATCGCTCCACCTGGTACAGGATGGTACAGAAAAAAAACTCTTTCTTGCGGATGTACGGCGAAGTCATTTTTTAAAAAGAGAAATCTTCTCTTGGACTGTAATGGTACTGAGCTCCAATTGGTATAGGTATTGAATATCAATTTGTATGTATTGTATAATGTATGGTTTGGATATAATGGTGGAGATTTCAAACATTAGTATGTAAAAGAAGGTGGGGCGATTATATAATCACTCCTGAAGACTGTTTAAAATTTTGGGTTCTTTGAGTGATTGTCAGACATTCACTGGAGGATGCTTGAATAATGCTTGTTAATGATGACCTTCAAAGAATGTGACCAGTTATTCTCTTCAACTAATTCTCAGGTCTGCATTTTTATTCTTGACTAAAATACAAATTATTATGCCAGCATATAGAGAAATTTGGGAACAACAGTGTTGTGAAGTTTCATGCTCTGTCCTCTAGGTGGTGTAGTGCAGCTAGCATTCCCACTCTCCTGGACAGTTCGTCAAGTTTATCATCTAATCTTCAGATTCTGTTCTGACCTTTCCAGTTCGGTGTTATTTGTGTGCGTGCGTGCGTGCGTGCATTTTATGCATGTGTTTTATGCAGAATAAAGAGTTTGTTTGTCGGGGCAATGATTATGAGCGTCTGGAGGCGTTTCAGCAGAGGATGCTGAGTGAGTTTCCCCATGCCATCGCCATGCAGCATGCCAACCAGCCAGACCAGACCATCCTTCAGGCCGAGGCACAGTGTATCCTGTACAAACACACGCACACACACACACACGTGTACCTACACATACAGACACACACCTGTACAGACACACACCTGTATATACACATTCAGACACACACCTGAACAGACACACACCTGTATATACACATACAGACACACACCTGTACATACAAACACACACACATGCATACACAGGCTCACACACACACACATCCACTCGTGCACACACAAGCATATATTGTATATGTATATATCTATATCTATCTATCTATCTATCTATCTATCTATCTATCTATCTATCTATCTATCTATCTATCTATCTATCTATCTATCTATCTATCTATATATATATTTATATATGTGTGTGTATATATATATACACACATTGCAAGGCTGGCAATGCTTTAAGACACAGCCGTTTGAATGATAGATAATTTGCATAGAACAGCTGTTTAATTGACTGGAAGTGGGTGGGTGGTGCCGGTAGCCCTTATCATGATGATCAGACCAGTGTAAGAAGCAGACCAGTTCCATACAGAGCCGGAGCCGGGCAAGCAAGTGCGCCCCCTGCAGGCTGCGGTCAGCTGCTTTACTGCCTCCCGCACTCCCCTGCGTTTTGGCAGTCAGCTTAAAGCTTTGCTTCATTTTTGACATTTTTATAGGAGGTTTTTATAGGAGGTTTAAGGTCCCTTGTTTTAAGTGTGTGGGTACAGCTGTGTACGTGTGTGGAATCTTCACTGCTACACTGGCAGAGCTCTTCCTTTTCTAGTGGAGGGCGCATGTAGGGATGGGCTGCTGTGTGTTGCCTATGCTGTTGGGCCATGATTTACAGAAAGGTCCCATGAAGTATTTCATCTTTAGGAAAAGGTAAATATATCCATGCCCTGGCGTTTGCATGAATGCATCTCCCTTTGTACGTTCATGATTCAGAGTCACGCACACACATGTGTGCGTGTGTGTGTATGTGTGTATGTATATGTGTGTGTGTCTTGTGTATAATTCTTGCAGACTACACTGTGTGTAATACTATGCAGACTACATTATTTGCTGGTTAAGTCTCTGCATGCTCCTTAACTGGTTCTGGCCCAGACCTGCAGATTTATGCGGTCACACCCGTGCCTGACAATCGTGATGTCCTACAGAGGGACGGTGTGCCAAACAACATTAAGAGCTTCTACAAGGTCAATCACATCTGGAGGTTCCGCTACGACAGACCCTTCCACAAGGGCACCAAGGATAAAGAAAATGAGTTCAAGGTGGTCCGCTTCACGCCGTCTCTCCCACACCCCCTCTGCTGGTGTCTGTAGCTGTAGCCTCCATAGCTGTGGCATACAAAAATGCCATAACAGTAATCCAGAGTGCTGCCTTCTAAAAAAAAAACCTCATGGACTCTAAATTTAGCACAAATCTGCCTGTTTCTCTCTTTTACATCTGCCGTCGTTCTGTCTGTCTCTTCTTTTTGTCTCTCCTTTCGCTAACTCTCTCTCATTCTGTCGCTCTGCTACTTTTTCTCTCCTTCCCTCTCCATGTGTCTGATGTGCATCGGTGCCCTCAGGTGTGCTGGGTGCTCTGCGCTCTGCTTCCCTTTGCTCCTGCAGAGGCTAATTAAACAGTGTGGGAGTTTTGGTCCGATCCATCACAGCTGCACGCGCTCCATTAGTCCCGTAGACGTGCTCGAACGCCGAGAGCCTCAGCACCTCCCTGGCCCCTTGCCAGACAGCGTGCGCCCCCCCCCCCCCGTCCATACACAGCAGGCCAAGACCTTCCACTGTCAAGCCATATTTAGCTGAAATATTGCACACACATGTCGGAGTCGTTGTTTTTCAGTCCGTTTGTTAAAGGTTTTGCTTTCTGTTGGCTACACTTTAAGAATGTTGAGATTTTGTGTGTGTGTGTGTGTGTGTGTGTGTGTGTGTGTATGTGTTTGTGTGTATCTTCAGAGTCTGTGGGTGGAGAGAACTACTCTGAGCTTGGCTCAGAGTCTCCCGGGCATCTCACGTTGGTTTGAGGTGGAGAAGCGTGACCTGGTAAGAGCTGAGATTCTGCTGACCTTTACCTTTTCTGCTTGTAGCTCGTAGCTCACATTTCTGGAACAAGCGAAGCCATTTCATAACACAGTTTTGAACATGTTCCTGTAAAGCACTGGAAAGAGTAGTATTTCTACACTCAGGAATGGTGTTATCTCACATTTGTTTTGAACGCCACAGTGCCTTGTCCTCAACAGCTACGCATAAAACTCTCACTTGCTCTAGTAGTGTCATCCGCGGTGATCTGCTGCATTACTGAGGGCACGCCTGAGCGCATATGCTGGCGGCTCCTCTGTTGCTGGTGTCTGAGCTGGTGCCGTCCCCGCAGGTGGAGATGAGTCCCCTGGAGAACGCCAGCGAGGTGATCGAGAATAAGACCCTGCAGCTGCGCACCCTGATCGCCCAGTGCCAGACTCGGCAGATGCAGAACATCAACCCGCTCACCATGTGCCTGAATGGCGTCATCGACGCCGCCGTAAACGGGGGACTCACGCGCTACCAGGAGGTGACTGGAGACATGGCCCATTTCACACCATGCTTTCCTAATGGCCTATTTAATAGGCTGACCAGGGGAAAATGTGCATTTTGCACCATCTAATGATGGTTTAAAATTTTTGATGGTGTCTACAATTTTATAACACAACCCAGTCTAGGTGATTGTAAACTGTTTCCCTGATTCAGGCTAAGGCTTGACCTAGGTTCCGTGACATTAAAAAAAATTACCTGTGCAATATGACTGAGTTCAAGAAGCCACTTTTAGAGTACATGGCCCTTCTCAATGCTGTATGTAGCGGTGAGGCTCTGTGCTAAATTTTTGCATATTTCGACATATACAAAACATGACAGGTTTTGTTTCCCTTGATGCTGAAGTACTCTGCTGTCTAAATGGATGAAAGGCAGGCCTCAGCTTGCTGTGTGAATGTGAAAAAGCATACAGCGGATATTTAATGAATGTGTTTTACCCTTTCACTCTATAAGAGTATTAGGCCGTTGCCAAGCAACTGCACGTCAGCTTTTAATGCACTCGTGCCACAGAGGCAATTAAAAGGGAAGAGCTGTCGGCAGGGGTCCACCAAAAATCCCAGCATGCACTGTGGTGTATTGAGAGTTACAGATATACTGTAGTGACTGAGCTGAGATGCTGTTGGATCTGCGTCAGTGGTGCTGTGTTGATCGACAGACAAACTTGGACAAGCCAGTGTTCCACCGGCGTTCCTGGAAAGCTGTCATTGTTGCCTGGTTTTATTTTTTACTTAGTTTCTTAATGTTTCAGTGGGCTCAACCTCGGTACTCACATCCTGCTGGTCCATCTGCTCTCCAGTGATGGAGCTCTTCTTTCTTTAAAGTGTGACTGCTGGCTTTCACTCCTGCACATCTTTTGTTGCAGGCTTTCTTTGCGAAAGATTACATTTCCAGTCACCCAGAGGATGGAGATAAGATTACCCGTCTCCGAGAGCTCATGTTTGAGCAGGTAATGTTTGTGACACAAAATGCATTCTACTCATTGAGGTGCTTAGTCAGTCTGAGTGCAAATATTGGGATTCACTACAATATAATATTGATTTAAGTCAATAATTCGACATTTTGGTGATATACTAAAGGATATAATGACATGATGTAGTGCAGTTGCTCCTACAAGCACACAATATCAGCAATACATACAGCAAAGATATTTTACATTCCTATTCAATTAAAAAAAACTCTGGTCGAATGAAAACTAAATCATCTTTCACTGCTGACTTCAAAAGATAGGGGAGAAAAGCATTTTAGGAAACTCTGAAACATTTTTATTGGCTACACCATTCCACCTTAAAGATCAATGTAATATGTGTACATTGGATCATTAAACCACATTGTAGGGTTAGGTAACTGATCAATGTTCTGTTACATCCCTATTAGCATTTGTTTTGTGAGTTGTAAAGACTAAATCTCTTCTTACTACATGCAGGCACATATTTTGGAGTATGGTTTGGCTGTGCACGAGAAATTTGTTCCGCAGGATATGCGTCCACTGCACAAAAAACTTGTTGACCAGTTTCATGTGATGCGATCCAGTCTGGGCATACAGGTGTGTTCCATAGCAAGGATAAGGTTAACCCTCATATTTAATCTCTGAGTGAACTTCAGTTACTGAAGTGGTTGCTCAGAACAACCACTCACTTCCATGTTGGAGTAAAAGACCCTCCTTGTTCTCTTTTCAGCCACAGGAGTTTCCTGCATACGTGCGCGTCAGTCCACTGCATTTTGCCAACGGCAGTCCACGCACCTGCAGGACCCCGGTTCCTAATGCCATCAGTCCGGACGGCGGGAGAATAGTTGCGCGGCGCAGGTCTGTATCCGGCACCATCGTTGGGGTCCAACTGAAAAGGTCATCCTAATGCGCACTGTCTGACCGGTGAAATGCGACTCAAACAACTGCGTTTGGAATGAATTTAAGCAGCCCTACTAAGCTACACTCCTATCTCGTGTGTCTCTCCTGCTCCAGCCCTCTAAGTTACCCGGCCGTCAATCGCTACTCCTCATCCTCACTGTCGTCGCAGGCCTCCAACGATGTAAGCAACATCACTGGCCAATCAGAGAGCTCGGATGAGGTCTTCAACATGCAGGTGCATACCCCCCGTCACCATGGTTTTGCACGTTGTCACGATCCTCTGCCCAAACTCAGAGTCAGCTTTGGCTCTCTTGCCTGTAACACGACTGCACGGACAGTCATTAGCACTGATGGAGACTTTGCCGCAGTTTCCGTCATCCCACCTGATCGCTAGCTGCTCTTCTCCCCTCAGCCCAGCCCGTCCACCTCAAGCCTCAGCTCCAACCACTCTGGGTCCCACAACGTGACTGGCTCTGCCGTCAGCTCCAGCAGAGGTAAGTACATGGTGGGCTCAGCAGCTCTGAACCACTGCTCACCCTCAGGCTCCAGGACACCAAAGATTAGCCTGCTCGCATGCTCCCAAACCTCCCCGGGGTCCTGTCCATTAGAGCTTGAGCCAGGAATTGACCTTCCAGGTAAATCCTATGATTAAGGACATACTGTGTAAGTATTGTTATTACAGTCCCATTTGAATATTGCCATGCTACATAAATATTATTGTTGTTTTTCAAGAGCAATGTACTGTTTTGTAGTCATGACTTGCCTAAGACATAACAGATATTACTGGGCATTAATTGGCAAACAAAGCCCATGTTTATTGTTAACACATCTTGCTCACAATACTGTGGTTTACAGCATAAACCACATCTTTACAAACTGATTTCTGGTGCTTTCATTCATGCAACTCTATGGTGATGAATGCTGCTATTGTAGTCATCCTAGGATATTTTATGCTTTTATCTAGAGAAGAGAGAAGGCACTGTGATGAATAAGTAAGATGTCGTTTGTCACCTGCTGAAATCTCCCTGCCCTGTTAACACTTACTCTCGACTGAAACTTAGATGCGCTTCCATCAGCGTCTCCGCTGCCGCTCGATAAGCACAAGCAGTCCAGAGAGAACGCGTGCCTCTCGCCCCGGGACAGACTGTGCAGCAGCATGTTCCCCAGTGCCCTGGACTCGGCCCAGGTGAGCAGCAGTAGAGGAGATCGCTCGGACAGCATGCCGCGTCTGGGCTGTGCAGTGTGATGCATGTCTGTTCCCCTATTCGCAGAGGATGATGCCCTTCCAGATCGACACCAGCCTGCCACGGTGTGAGGCCGGTCTCCCCACCACAGACACAGGTACGGTACCTCCCAGCACATTGGGATATTTGTGTACTGTGAGTTGATATGTGATATGTATGTGTGTTTTGTGTGTGTGTGTGTGTGTGTGTGTGTGTGTGTGTGTGTGTGTGTGTGTGTGTGTGAGGGGGCCCCCTAGGCAAGAGCATAAGGTCTTTATCACCCATGCCAACTGCAAGGTCTCCTCAAAAGGTATGCTTTATTCTTCTTGCTTTGCTCTACTGTTAGTAAAGCCAAAAAACGTATAATACAAATTAAATTCTGCCAAAGTGTAAGAAATTTGACCAACAATACAAAAAGTGGCTTGCATTCTGGGTACTCAGAGAGAAACCAATGAAGATAAACATATTATTTACTAACATGTCCTTTGTGTCCTACAAAAGCTATTTTCATTACTGAAACAACTTCAGAACCTCTTTCATTCATATCATTTTGCATAGCTGGTAATGACCATCCTGTGTCCTCCGTAGACCACAGCTCCACCCCTCACGCCCTCCCCTACCGACGGCCTGCCTGCGGGCAGCCTGGCGTCGCACTCGCCCGCCCGTTCCGGCAGCTACAGCAGCGGTATCTCCTCCCTTAGCCGCTGTAGCGTCTCCGAGATGTGTAGTGTCGAGCCATCCCCGCCTGATCCGCCCCTACCTCCCGTTGCCCCCGTTGACAACCTTGTGCGCCGCGGCAGCAAGACTCCACCTCCCTACAGCGTCTACGAGCGGAACAACCCACGGCGGGCCACCCCACTGCCTCACAGTCTGTCGGTGCCACCCACCGTGGACAACCCCAACCTACCCTCCAAGCCACATCTTAGCCGCACCCAAAGGATCCTCTCGGAGCCCAGACACAGACTCACGCCTCGGAAAGTTTCACAGCTCTAGGGTTGCCCTGCTCCATGGCCATCCATGACGCAGTGCTGGAACTCCAGCCCACACTTAGAAACTCTCACACTGGATTACTGAAGGGAAGGGAAGAATTAATTTTTATATATGCAGTTTATTTTTTTGTATCACCTAAAATGGAAGATAATGGTTTCTATTTCTGTTTTCGTTGTAGCGACTGCTTTGTTTTGTTCAGCAATGAATCCACCACAGTACCGCTCTGTAAAATATGTATGTAATTAATGGGTAGTCTACGTGACCTGGCCGGTGGATGAGCTGAGGACACTCAGCAGCTCAGCTTTTGTATGTTTGCAGATGTACTGCTGCGCTTATTTCCTTTAACCATTGCAGATGAACTGTAGTTGTCCCTTTTGTTCCTGGATGGCCTTTTACATTATTAATTTGGGGCCTGGTTCAAATCAATTTCTTGATCAGTTTCCAGGATCAGTTATCACAGCCCAACATAAACTGATTCAAGGCTGCATACCTTGGCATATTTTCCATTAATGTTCATTTTGGCTGATGTACAACAATAGCCATTAAGAGAATTACAATTAGAATCTGCAAAGGGCATATAGTTTACAGTTAAATCTTTAGATCTGGCAGGTCCACATCCCACTTAGAGCAAAGTTACAAAACATTGCTTGCAAGGTATTTTTGATAGATGTATAAAATCCCATAACTGTACAGTATTCACTGTCCACCATGGCACTGTTTTTAGGCCTTACATAGATAAAGTTGTGCAGCTAGACCTGCAACTTGTTTTAACTGCTTTGTATTTTTTGGAATGGCTGAAAGGTGCTACATATTCCTTAGTGTTTCTTTCTAACGTAGCCCTGTATCTGCCAACCCTGCCTGAACGTTCATTGTGCCATGTAATGAAATCGTGTAGTCTCCAAGTATTGTGCCAAAGATACAAATACTATTCACTTTTCTGTCCGTGAGAGTAGTTAGGGACGCTTAAACCACGTAAGCGTGAATGCTTGTGCTTGACAATGTGCTTTTTATACAGTGTGCCGAAGCTTAGACTAAGACAGCATGAGGCATGTACAGTGTCAAGCAATATAACCACTGTAGATTCCTAAAGAGTGTCATGTTTGTAGCACAAGGGCCCTTCAGTTTTAAGGTGAAATTTTCTCTGAAAGAATTCCGGTTTCAGAGATTTCAGATAGAATTGGTTTGCACTGCTTAGCTAAAAGTAGAATTAACTAAAAAAATATTCTGTGATCAATGGGGAGAAGCTTATTCTCATTCTAGGAGACAATATGGACAGCATATCCTCATGCTAATCTAAGAGGAGAGTTCAGGTGGGCATGCAGAGAAAATGTAAAAATCACTGCCAGTATATTCTTGAATTGGGGCCAGGCATGGCACACACACATTTTAAAGAATACTATACTGATTTTTTTTGTATGCTTTTTATTCATAAATGTAATTTTTTTAAAGAATGTATATTCACTGTTAAGACGTTTTTCCAAATGTGTCACAGTTATTATGGATGGATTTTCTTTTTATATGTCATGCCTTCTTTTAACATTTATTATAGACATTCAAAGAGAAACTTATAGCTTATTTTTCATGTCCTTTCAGATTTCATGGAGCAACTCTAATACGGTTGATACTTATTATTAATAGATTTTAAAAATGTCCCTAAATGTGTTTGAATTACTAACTATGGGGACACTTCTTTAAAAATATCGCATGTATATGGCACTGCAAATGGTACAGCTTTGCTGCACTGCAAAAATAAATAAAATAAACAACAACAAATTAAACCCTCGATATAGCAAAAATAATTTAAATTAGCAAAAAGCTGTTTCACTGTCAGCCTGCCAACCCAAATCTTTGCACAGCTGTACATGAATAATTATTAATATTGTTAAAAAGGGGTAGTAAATACCTAAATGATCAAACTGCCTTTTTTTCTGCTAGCTGAAAGTGTTAAATGTAGATACTTGTTGGAGCTTGCCATATTGAATGCAAGTATGCAGGATTTGAAAGTTAACTACAGTTTAATGGTTATCTTGCAATGTAATTTGCTTATAGTTGTCACTGTTTCACTGCATCTCTGTGTATTGTCAGAGAAAACCACAAATGGTTACAATCACACATTACACAAAATTCAAATTGCAAAGTGAAATGCTAACCGCCAATCCAAAATTTTCCTACAGACTTTTCACTCATTTCTAAGCCAAGACAGACAAAATGATAATGATGAATGAAAAACAAGTTTGGGTTAGTAGAAAAAGTGGGTTGTCTATTCCCACAGTCATAATTAACAATTAATTATAGCATACGAAGCTGCACCATAAAATAGATCATAGAGCTTTTACATTCATAGTAGAAATGCTTGTTTAATTAAAGTGATTTCACAACTGAAATAATTCACATTATGGAATTTTTTATTGATACCTTGTGAATAAACACAGTTTTAAATCTTGATAAAAGAAAGTATGTCAGTTTTTGATTTCATAAGAAGATACAAGAATAAAAAACTCACTTGGGAATGTGACCTAATGCATTGTAAATGGTGGCCATTAGTATGTTGCTTGTTTGAACTATTTTATTAAGTGTTGCAGTTGTGTTCACATATGCCTATTCTATGAAAAGATGATCATTTTAGGCAATCACATTTTATAATTTTTAATGGATTGCCCAGTGACCAGTTTTAGAAAAATCAGCTAGTATTCTTGTATTATCTTTTTCTCTCACTTTGTCTCACCTTTTGTATGAATTAGGTTTTATGTTTTTGTTCAATTTTTTGAACCTGTAAAGTTGTACTTTATATCATACAATGGGATGAAAGTATTCCATATAGCCAGTGTTAAAGATTTTGTACAAACTGTGTTTATATGAAAATGTAACCAGTTCATAGCTTTGAATGTTGCAATGAACATTTTTATTTGTAAATGTTGAATATTAGCCATTAATGAATAAAGGTTCATTGATGTACAGAGTGTTTTAATATTAAAAGCAAATGTGTATAGTGTTTAATAGTGTTGGTAAAAATCATTAGTTAATAATTGATGGGTCTAATGATTTATAAAGATACAAATTATTTAATAAAGATCACTAAGAAACCTAAGCTATACACTGAATGACAAAATTTAACATGAAAATTCTTATTTTTTTAATAATAACAACAACAAAATAATTTTGATTTTGATTAATGTAGTTTGGTTCATCTTTAATAAAACAGTCTTGTGATATTTAGGCCACTAACCGCTAAAAATGCCATTCTGATTTGGAATTTGACCGAGCTGTGTAAAACCGGCGTGCTTAAGGACACTGGGGACAACTGTATTTTGAGCGGTTTTCGTAAGCAAAAGAGCGACACGCAACATGCACATCACATCATAGGTGAGTGAAATGGATCAAGGCTGCTATCATTGAAGTTCAAATATGAAATGTCATTAAACCTATCAACATGATATAGATAATATTCTGACATTTTGTCTTTTTTATGGGGCGCACGTTAGTGCTCCTACAAATGAACTAGTTAGCTAGCTAGCCACTATACTTAGCATGCTAGGGAATGTGAGCAAAGCACACTAGCTAGCTCGCTAACCAGATACTGTTCAAGCCTTGGATGGCGGTATTCACTTTTCGCACTTCCTAAAGAGTTATTAAAAGGTGTACCCTCGTGGCTAAGAAAGAGGCATACATCTTAGCTAGTCCTATGGTATTTATCCAGGTTAACCTCCCTTAGGTGATACTCTATGGGAACACCGTAGTATTATTTGCGATAATAGCCTTCTATGAAAATGGTTGTGCACACAAGCAACTACCATTTGGCAGGTTTGTGACACGACTACAGGCTTCATCTGCACATAAAAGTAAAATATAGGCGGATTGTTCTTTCGCTCTCATTTATAAGCGTAACCTACCAGCCTTGTATGCCAACGCTCTCTGAACACAACTGAATGCAAATCAAAGATGTAAAACTACAAAAGAATTGAACAGTTTATGCAAGATATTGAACTTTTAATGTCTACTGCTACAATTCTTGCTTCACACACAGCAGTAGTTGTAACATCTGCTGTGATGGCTAATCGAGTTGATGCGGGGCTGTCGAAACTACCTTTTATATCAAATTTAGCAAATGTATATCAGTTGCTGCAGGTCACTTATAGTTAATGTTTAACTGTCTGAGCAGCAACTAATCCTAAGATTAAATTGTGAAAAAGACGTTTACATTTGACATGTAATAGCACCATGCGCCAATTCACATGAAGCAATACGGTGGCAAGAATTTACCAAGATCTTCTGCAGAAGGAGCTACGTGATACGTGGGTTTTCGGCAACTTGCGCGCACCGCCCCTTTACGAAAATGTCATTCTCTCAGCTCTGGTAATTATTTATGCTCTTTAATAACATGTATACTGAATAAGTAATGAATTCGTGTCAAAATCAATTTTATGAGATGTGTTAAAAACAAATTTAATTGCGATAACTAACACACATTTCAATAGTAGGCCGAGCTTAATGTTGTCCTCACATTAACGATGATAAAGTATAAATCACATAGAATCCTGGGTAATGTGGCGCATCCAAGTGGGACTGGTAGCATGTGACTTGGGCGTTTGTCCAGTAATCCACCACTCTCAGGATGTGGGCACGTAGTGGCATGGTTTAATTACCATGGAAAGATTTACAAAAATAGCATCCTAGCAATAACAAAAGTCTGCCATGCTGCTCTAGGGAAAGTGGATGTATTTCACAGTAGGCTCTGAAAAAAGGATTATGTTTAAAACACCCTGACAGATGGTACTTTGCAGATTACCCATATTTTACTACAACTAATTTAGCAAAGGTTAGTGCTACCCCTCACCTGTTCCATTGATTGCACTTGTAAAAGACGGAAGTTTTCATAGAAAGCTATGTAATGATGCGTAATTCGCCTCATCAAAGTGTCCGATGCAAAATAGTGTTGGTGTCTTATGCTGTGGCTCCAGGATCTGTGGCGCGCATTGTTCAGCCACACTGATTTGAGATGGAATGACCTTTTCCAAAATGCCACAGATTGTTCTTTCTTATTGAGAGTATGTTTGGAGACCTTCCGTGACCGTCCCCTGAGTTATCTGTTTGTGATCATTATGCATCGATGGTGTACTAGAACCATACTTGAAACAATACCTGAACAATACCCATCCAGTGTGCTGTTAAGAATTATCACTGGCAGGCAATGTTCATTTCTGTAACTAGCATTCAGCTGTTCCTTCCGAGCAACGTACAGTAAAATGTGTAAAATTATACCATATTCATGTTTTGAAATAAAATAGTTTTATTTATGTAAATACTATATAAACAGTAGTTGCTATTTTAGTCAAAATGTATTCATGTCAGAAACTTAGTCACAGTCTTGCAGCATGTGTACTTGAATAAATAAGACTCTTGTGCATGAGTGTTGTGTGCGCAGTCATAGTGAATGACCCTCTCTTTTCAGGTAATGGCTCAGAAAGCAGGTTTTGGCCGGCGGTATTTCAGAGCGTTCATGAGTGGCTTTTTTGTAGCAGTTCCTGTGACAGTCACTGTGCTGGATCGGCTTGCCTATGTGGCGCGGGTGGATGGAAGCTCAATGCAGGTGGGATTCTCTTTAATACGCTGAGCTAGCTCTCATCCCCTGAAACACCTGACAAACAGGAAACCAATACCTGCACAGCATTTTAGTTGAGTTAGCCTGGATTCAGTCAAAAATTCCATGAAGACCTGGGTGCTGATGTCAGCATATGTGCCATGCCTGACACAAGCACCAGAAAATAACAATAAGAATAGAGAATAAATGTTTTTTATTTATTTTATAAATTACTTACATTTTGATTGTAAGTGTTTAAATTTAAACTAATCATTTGATGAATGCTTTTGACAAACCCTTCCCTTTTAATTCTTTCCTGCATTTTCTTTTTAAAGTTCACGCATTTGTTTTAAATAATCTCACTTGCTGTTTGCTCTTTCCTGCATATTTACCCAGTAATTGAAATAATATTTTTTTAAAAAGAGAACTCTCTGAGCAGTATTGAAAGGTGACACCAGTTGGAAGATTTTGACACCAGTATGGGAGAGTATGTCTGAATAAAAATGATGTGCAACCATCTGTGACGGATAAATTTCCCAGTTGGAAGATCTCGTCAGGATATTTATTTTAGAAAGACAGATAAGAGGTATTCTGTCAATTATCTCAGCAAGCATGAAATGACTTACAGAGATCTGGCTTAATGATTCATCAGATGCCTGTGTGTCATATCAGTCTGCTTACACGCTTGAGAGTCTTTTGATATGCTGTCACTTAATGAAACAAACTGGCATTTTTTTCTTGTAGAAGTATTCAATTTGTTCTATCTGATTTCTGGTTCTGTTTTTTTTTTTTTTTATTCTGATTAGATTACTATTAGTATGCATGCCTTGTTGATTTCTGTAGAACTGCTAGAATCCTTAAGACAATTTTGTTCTGCAGGAATGCACGAGAAATTCAAACCTTTGCTGCTTTTTAAAATTCTGTGGTCACATTATGCAGGCAAGCCAGCATTGAATAACAAGTTTTTCAAATAACAACATAACCACAGTGCACACACTCCCTGATCTGAGCTAATAAACAGCCAGCCATTGCTGTTGCTTGTGTGGCTTCAAGTCTTGGAGAAATACCTGCTAAATGAGCTGCGAGGATTTGCCTGTTCTGTGAGGCACCAGTGGCTGCGTGATGGCAGATACCGCGTCTCCTCAGTGATCCCTCTGTCTCTGCCGTGTCTCAGGCCGTCTCCAGGCCGGCAGAGCGTAGAGCAGTACAAAGCGTGCAGTGAAATCCATGTTTACCTTTCCCCACCAGCCTTCGCTGAACCCAGAGGGAGCAGACACATTCGACATTGTGCTTCTCAACCGCTGGAGTGTGAGGAACTTCGAGGTGCGGCGCGGGGATATCGTGTCAGTTGTGTAAGTAGCACGGATTGAACTGACAGCATGCCTCACCAGCGAGAGAGTGCGGTTAGAAACAGTTTATTGCATTAGACACACCTTGCCAGGGAGGAATTCTGAGGCCAGGTTTCTGCTGTCTCCAACATGCTTAAGTGTTTTTTTTGTTTTTTGAGCCAAACTTCACCTTGACTTGCAGTTCCATGTGCCTCTTCAGGTTTTTTTTTTTTTTTTTTTTTTTTTTTTAATTTTAATTTTTTAACGTTTATGAACCTGTAGGAGATGTCTTGCTTTTAGACGTCTGTATTATGCTAATGCAAGAACTTTTTTGAACTTCTCTATCCATTGCACTAAATATAGTCCTAATTATGCCATTCCATATATTTTTCCAGTTTACTTCTTTTTTCTTTAACTGTGATGTGAGGTGTCCACGGCATGTGCAAGCAACTCTGTTTGGGAGCTATATGCTCGCTGTACCAAGCTGACAGGCAAGCTGATGTCTGCTCTACCTCATTCTGCTGTTCAAGCTCAGTCTGTCGATGTAGTTCTGCTATGTCTCTGGCAGTTCTGCTGTTACTGTGAATGGTTATAGAGCTGTGCTCTGGTCTAAAGCAACAAGGGAGAGTGACAAATGTTTGCTTTGTAAAAGTCCTCATTGATCAAGTGGGAGCAACTGTGGCCTGGGGCTTTTCTCCTTTTGTTGTGCCACTAAAAACATGGTCATTTTCCTCTAATGTCTTTTGCTGGCTAAGTTTCAGCAGAGTGAAAAGAGATTTGTTTTAAATTGTACAATGTTTAGCATATTAGTTTTTTTCCTTTCATGTACTAAGGCTTCGTCACTGATAGTCTATGGTCCATTGTTGTTTGTTTAGCCAGATGTCGTGCATTGTCACATGCAAACTCTCTGAAGCATAGAGACTTGTGAAGTAATAGACTTCCCTCTATTACTTGCCAAATGTCTTTTCTTTTGACCAATTTGTGTGTGTTTCGGTCTTTCTATAACAACTGGTCAGAAGGAGAGCTCAAGACCTGTCTCAACCCAAAGATGGCAGTCTTCCCCTGCAGGGGGATGTTCTGCCATAAGATTGATCATCCATTATGTGGAACTATTTCAGGAAAGCTAGGCATTCTGCTAAAACTAGGATCTAAAATGCTAATACCTCTAGACACCTGGACTGGGTGTTTTTGAATGGTGTTGGAGGCCCTGCAAAGACCTATGTAAGACTGTGCTTCTCTCTGGTGTTTTGTTGGAGTGCTGCACTTTTTGTATTAAGCTAATACAGTCTATCTTTTCAGAATTAGATTACTGAAGATATTACACTATATTTAGGAAGTGGATGATGTTTGATGTTTTCAGGGGGGAAATGACATAATGTGTAGCTTGAAAGTAATTAGGACAGTGACTTTTATGCTTCGGTTTTATGCTCTGATGCATTTAAGTAAAGTGAATTGTTGACTATTTGTCTTAAACTACAGAAGGTTAGCTTTACATTCAAGGGCCTTTGTATTGGGTTAAAAATACGGGAATCGCAGGCTCTTTTTTTTTAAACAAGACAGAGTAAACAAAACTGCATTTTTCTTGCCAGTTCACTTTTGAGATTTGTCATTGTGCCACCAGGCAAGAAACTGCGAAACATGAAATGGTGAGATGTATTTCTTTATATGGAGCGCATATGACTCTTCAAGCTGTTTGGGTTTGCTCCTAGATGTGACGTCACATGGCGCAACTGATCTGGCCCATTTTAATAAATACTTCTACTCTTCTCCACTGCATGGTGTCTGCCCTGCCCGCCTTGGCACAGTCATCAAGAGCAGTTAAAATGACTGGAGTTTTTCAGGGCCAAAAAAGTGGGCTGTAGCTGACCAGCCAAGCTGAACATGTGTTGTACGTACTGAAGACGGAAGGCACGAGGCTCCTGAAACGGGCAGGAACTGAACAAGCGGGAACGAAGAGGCTTGCAGAGCCAGCAGCCGGGAACATACACAATGTCTGTTGATATCTATGAGTCACAGACTTCAGGCAGACCTCGTAGATGGCAACTGTGTTCTAACCAAGCATAAAATGACAATTTTACTTAAAGGAGACATAATTCAATCTTTTTCCCCCAATTGAACAGTTCTGGGCACTCTTTCAAATGCATCTTTGAAGTACACCAAGAAAAAAAAAAAAAATTCTAATTTAGCTTTTGTACAGTTGTACTGTCTTGTCATATTTTCTCAACTGCATGTTGATTCTGTATGCTAACGACTGTATTGTACTTCGGGTCACTGTCCTGCTCGAAGGTGAAGCACTGACCAGTTTTGAGGCATTTAGTTGAATGTGAGCAGTTAAGATGCATATATGTACTTCAGGCTTCAGCGCAGTGAGCCGTTGGCATCTATGCTTTCCCATGTTACCATGTTCCATACATGAGCTATTATGCATCTAATGACTGGTTGTCCCCCCCACCCCCCCTTTTCCTCACTCTGGGACAAGTTCATCTTATGCACTATGACTTCTCATCTATCATCTGTCATCAGTCAATAAGACTTCCATCCCAGAGCTCCAGAAGCTGTTTTTTTTTTTTATTATTATTATTATTTTTTTTTTAATAAAGTTCAAAGTGTTATATGGTCTTGAGGCTGTACCTCCATCCTGGATCTGTTCAGCAGTTTTCCTGAAAGTCTTAAAGTATTTTGCAGTCATAATCCACTACTGTTGACCAGATTATTTGCTGCTGCTAAGATATCCAGTGTGCTCTTGCTTATTTGCAATGTATCAATCAATTGATTCACTGAGCTGATTGACAGACTGCATGTTTTAGTAGAATTACGGTAATTTTTGCTGGACTGCTTAGCTTGCTAGGCTATAAGAGCCATTTTTTGCTGACTGACTGTCCCATTGTTGAAATGCACATGGGTGAGTGGTGTCTGCACATCTGTTCAGTGGTTAGCAGTGAAGACAATGTACTTTTTACATTTACAGCAGTTGCTCTTGTTCAGATCAGCAATCAAAAGTGCTTCGTTGTGTTCATGGAAGTATGCTAGTAAGTTAGGCTAGAATCCAAGGATACCGTTAAGATAGAACCCTGTCAGAGAAAATACATCAGTAATTGCAGGATTACTGATAATCAAGTGCCTTGAGGTACTCAGACAGCAATAAACACATTGTTAATGAGGAATAATCATTATTCACCTAATTAGGTAAGTAGTTATACTAGTTACACTTGGATTATATCCAAGAATGATCTTCATTAATGTTAACTAGTGGATATGGTTTATGCTAAAATTCTAACTTGCTGATTTGTGATGAAGGATGTTTGCGATTTGGAGGGAATCCGGGAGACTCCTGGGAGCTGAGACATTTTGCTTGGCAATAAAACACTGGAGAGACTCAAATTCAATGCTCATTGGAGATTTTCAGGCACTTGATGTCGTACTGTACACACTTGCTTCTGGTGAGGCTAGACTTGCCTAGTTGTCTTGTGTAATCTCATAATGATTCCCTGCCTTACTGCCATTGACACTTGTTCTCATGTTGAGGGATAACAGCGCCAATCTGCAAATGCAAATACAACTCTAGACCTTTCGCTTGCCCTCTTGTGTATGAACCGATGACAGAATGCTCATTGTCTGATTAGTTGACTCCAGGTCCCCTAATACGGAAACACTGTGAATAAAAAGGGTCAAGACTCCTACACAGTTCATCCAGTATCCAAACTGCACCGCTCTTAGAAGCTATATATCCACTGTAACATATGAAGTGCGCTGTATCTGCAGAATTGCTAACACAGTTCTAACTTTGTTTATAAAGTAATAGGAGCAAAAGTATGGTTATGACTAAAACTCATCACATTTACAAAATGTATTTGGTCTATTTAAATAAATTAACCAAACTAGATCTTTGTCATTAACTTTACCACCAAAGGGAGGCAGTACGTTTGCCAGTAATGCACTACTTCCTAAACATGAAGAAACTATATCCAGGTCTTCAAAAACCTTTTGAATTCCCAAGATAGTGTTTTCTTCTCTGCAACCAACTGAATCAATGTAAAATTGTAAGATTTGACTCTGAGATGTTTCCCTTTTATCCTACCACTGGTATCCTTCAGAATGTAGACTCTGGTATATAATTATAGCTCATTTTAAATGCAAATTGTCCTTGCGAATCTTCCAATCCACAGGGTAATCTCTTATTTACAGTGGCCCTCATTAAGACACGAGAGTTGAATCCTCTGATGGGACTGTTTTAGAAGCTGAGCACACACTGTCCTTTCCCTATCTGCATTTTGTCATGTTCTCAGTACACAGATCATTACAAAACCAACGCGCTCCTGTGGAATCCAGTCACTTGCTGTAGGCCAACAGAACGCCCAAATCCTACACACTGCCGTGCTCTCCACAGAGAAGACACTTTACGCCCTTGATCGTAAATCGGTGCCACAGATGTTGAAGCGATAAGATGCTTTTTCCTCTTCGCAGCTGCTTGTATTTTGTCAACATGTTACGCCTTAACGAGAAGTCATGATGGGAAAGCTTCCCATCCCGTGATGGCACCATGAATATTCATAAAATCGCAGCATGCTTTGACAATTTTCCCCCCCTTCGCATCTTTTTTTTTTCCCTCCTTTGGTCCGCTTTGATGTGCCCAGGCCAGAAAACCGGATCTTACTCTGGTTGAATTGAGTTGTGTGTAATTAGCCTTGTACACTGCAGCCGGATTCGGGGTGGCCCATGCTGTGAAGCTTTCATGCAGCCCAAAGAGGTCCAGCCACAAGTGTGGCATTTCTGGGTTAGTATTGGGCGGTAGTGAAATGGAGAGGCTCTAAAGCCTCCGAGGTGTTTTGAGGAATTTGAGCTGACAATCTCTCCTATGCAGAAGGTCCGCTCGGCTCAGGTGTGTGTGTGTGTGTGTGTGTGTGTGTGTGTGTGTGTGTGTGTGTGTGTGTGTGTGTGTGTGTGGGGCTATGGCTATGGCCTGGCAATCTCTCTGGGGGGGGGGGGGGGGAGAAGAGTTGGATGGTGTCATTTGCTGAATTCCACATATCTTGTCCTCAAATGGGTGGAGATGACCAACAAAAATGATCTATGGTAATATGGGTCCCCAAACGTGTAGGGACAATTAGATGCATCATTTAGTCACTGCAGTGTATATAAACTGCAAAACAGCTGCTTTCTATATGATGGGCAGCATTTTATTCTGCAGCAGTATTTCACAGCACCAGACTCCTCTGGAAAGCCTACTCCTGATGCTCCAATGCATGTGTTGAAAGCAACAAATTGCTCCATTTTATCCTGTCCATGTTTTTGATGCTTTGACTTCTCGATCTCTGTGATTGTGCCATTAGCTGCTCTTTTGTGTGCACACAAAAGGATTTGAAGCCTGCCAGATTGCATTGAATGGTAAGTTTTTAAAATGATCCCTTTCTCCCATCCTGCTTGAAGCTGGATTGGAAGCCGTGGGATATGGGACTGGGTCAGGGAGGCTTTGGTGCTGAGAAAGTTGTGCTTTCACTTTGACTTCTTCTTCAGACTGGGTATACATAATCTGCATAATCAGTGCAGCCACTCAGACATTGGCATGGTTCAGACTGGGTATACATAATCTGCATAATCAGTGCAGCCACTCAGACATTGGCATGGTTTGGATTGGACATACTTAATTTGCATAATTATCATAATCATAATCCTAAATGGGATTATTCTTAATTTTGATATCCGTGAGGCATGTAATTCGTACACTGAGCTCTGGAATTCATCTTCTATAAAAATTTTATCTCATGGTCACACCAATTAAATCTTAAAAGGGTCATCCTTCTGATATTTTTAAAGACAAGTCCTTAGCATTCAAAGTAGCATGCTCATATGCAAAAAACATGATTTGTAATTACCTTGCTTAATACCTGCAAGGACAGTTTCATGTATGTTTTTAAGTATACCTTTTGACAGTATGTAACGACTTTGCTTAGTCTGTCGTATCATAAATTTTTTTAGCCTCTAAAAATGAAGAAAGCTATAGATCAAGTTGTTTCTTGAACCACTCTTTCAGAGAGGCCTCCAGCCCATGTATCCACGCATGATGGATGACCCTCTCAGATTTTCTGAGTGTCACGTCATGTTTAACTTGGTTCTCCAAAAGTGGAGCGAGTCCCTACAAAAGCTGTGCTCCATTTCCTGAAACAGCAGGGAGTAATTCTTGAGCGCTCACCCCTGTAATGCCCCTGTGCCTGTCAGCTTGAGTTATGAAAAGCACAAAAGAAGAGAGGAGCCTCAGAAGTGAGGAGAACGAGCACCATTTCCATCTCGCCGACTTTTAGCAGATGTGAATTAAACACCAGCGCAAACCTTTTTCTGTTTTTTCTGCTTCTACTCCTACCTCTGCAGGTTGTAGACATGTGGTAGGCTTGCCTGTAAAGGAATCCAAATTTATATATAACTGTAATTTTCTATTGTGTATGCCAATGGGTGTGTTTTTTTTTTTTTTCTTCTGTTTGGAGAAGATATTACTCTCTGTCTCATGAGCTATGCAGTTGGACTGACATCAAAGAGGCTTCCTTGGCACTCTCTTGTACCAGCAGGCAGAGTGGAAAATGAGAATTACTATTAACATTATACCATCTCATATTTAAATAGGACCTGTTCCTCCGTAGTCCTTAATGGGGTTGTTTATCATATAGGGCAAAATGGAATTTAAGATGCAGGGTCTCATCACCTAGCATGTATAAACTTTTTTTTTTTTTTTTTTTAGTGTTGGATGTTCTGCTGTTGCATGTGTTAACAGTATGAGTAATGCTTGAGTGGGCTCTTCCAGGGCTAGCTCCACTCAGCTGCTCTGCTCTTGTTTTGTTGGTGTGGGGCTTTTAGACGACTTCACAACAAATTAAAGCTCGTCTAGGACGCTAGCAGACCGTGAGCTTTTCTTTATAGTGAATGACTGAAAAAGGGGGGGGGGACCGAATGAGAGAGAAGAACAAGGGAGGGGAGAGAGAAGAACGGGGGAGGGGAATGAGGGAGGAAGAAGAACAGCAGAGAGGAGAGAGAGGGAGTTCTTTGTAAAAGCTGAAGCTCTTGGAATAACCTAGTCCACGAGACAAGCCACTTCGCTTTCAGGCGAGCGTGTGTCCCATTTGCATGCATCTTTAAACCAAAACGTTGCAAAGTGCATGACATAAGCAAAGCCTTGTGGATGAGAGGAGTCTGCTGTTGGCTGTGTCATATGCGTACACAGCAGTACACACCATGCTAACTCAGGATCCCTGAGGCAATGATAAAGGCACACCCTGGGTAGCTTTACCCTATTTCCAAACGTGGCTCGTTACTGGAAAATGAGCCACAACATCGTGAGCACGTTTCTCATCTCCCACAATCCTGCAGTGTCAGGATTTTTTTCCACCTTTTTGTTTTTGTGAACTATTTCTTCACAGTGTTCAGGAAGCATGAGCGTGGAATGCATTAGTAATCTTTACCAGTTTTAGATGTTAAAAAAACCTATGGGGAGTGTAAATAGATATAACATATTACTCTGGACAGCAGATAATGTGACATTTGGTTGAAATACAATGGAGGAAAAAAAATTATCAAACAAATAAATCAAATATTTCTTCTGTGGGCTCTCACTTGATGTTTAGAGCCTATAATGTACAGTTTGTGTTGAAGCTGTCAAACGCTGCCCTAAGCTTATAAGTACACTTTTCCTCATGCTGTATGTGGTTGGGCAGTCAGTCTGAACCATCATGCTGTTGCTAAGGTAACCTGTTGAGGGGAGGCAAGACTGTCCACCTCGTTCCTGCAGCAGGATTTCTGGTGGCTGTTCGCTTTTGCTTCCTTGCTCCTTCTGACAACTCATTCTGCAGCAGAAAGTGAAGATTAGCTGATATTAGGCTTACAACCAGTTTTGAATAAATTCACTTAGTTACAATTTAAATTACACTGGGGTTAATTTTGGCCTCAGGTTCTCTTTCTATTGGCGGGTAAAGATCACGCCAACACCACACGTTCTCTCAGAAAGATAAATCCCTGTGCCAGCCACAATCACATTTCTCACATTTCTTGTGCATAGAAGCACAAAGCAAAGAATGTTTTCTGCCAAGTAATCAATCAGGCTGAATTTTGCATTCAAGTAGTGTGCAGTGGCACTGCTCATTGTGCAGTTTACTGCAGCATTCTTTGGGGTTTTGTCCAATCATACGTTGGCCTTCCCACAAGACCCCAGTGCTCCAGGATTCCTGCTGCTGTCCAGCTGTTGACACCAGCCGTTCAGGCCCCATCAACATTTCAGGTCTATTGCAGGACATCCTAGTGTGCAAATAAGCTTTGTGTGTTCCAAGCTGTCTAAAATGAGCCAAAAAAAACCCGATGAAATATGGAGGCGGTAAATTGATGGCAGTTTTGGAACAAACAATTGTGATTTTGAGTGTCATTATTTTAGGTTAACTATGTGGTGTTAGTTAGCCAATATGTGTTAGAAAGATAGATATCTTATGCCAGTCACTATGCAAGTTAAGTTGGCGTGGCCTGCAGACACAAATTCCAGGAGTATTTTCCTTTCTTTTGCCATATTTTCCTCCCTCTAATCTGCCTCTTGTCTCCTGTGAAGCTGTCTTTAGCCTTCTTCAAAATAACTGTTGTGGGACTTGAGTGATGAATTTTGATTAAATATCTCATTTCAGCACTGGCAGTTCAATCTCCACCTAATTTCATACAGACTATATTAGGTCCTAATAGAACTTCACAATTAATTTCATGTTATTAAAAACAGGTTTGATCTGTGTAATTATTCGCAAAGGTGAATAAGCAACATTACCTCTTAAGTAAACATTCTAAAACTCACCAGAATTTTAATAGTAGGTTCACTACAGAATAAACTCGGGTCAGGTAGAGCTCAACACCTCAGTTTATGCCAATGTCACAGATGTTTGCACAGCTTGCCAAGAGTGTGCTGTTATGTTTTTAATCATATTATTTCTTTCAGAGCTACGTATTAATGATGTTACAGCAGGTAACATGACAAACATCGTGCAGAATAATTGCATTTATTAGTTTTGGTGATAATCACAGAGGCCAGAAATAAAGCTTCCCAGGGAAGCATACAGGAAAATAATCAGAGGAACCTAAAATGCTTGGAATTTTGCCTTCATTAGCTCTTCAGACAAATTCTCGATAATTGTTGGCGTCCCGCACTCAGGTGTTGCTGTATGCCACTCGTCAGTCCAGCACTTTTTCACGTACTGGTAGTCTACCGTTCGTGGCCCAGGGAAGTTACACAACAGCAGTTTACTGCCCTTTTTCCTCCCTTGACCATTCTAGCTGTGGCAGAATGGCGAGCATCATGCTGCTTTGCCCAGGGGAAGCTGTCGCTCGGAGGAGCCGCAGGAGAAGGAGAAAAATGAGTGTTGGACTTATGCAAACGGCGTAAAGGGAAATGGCTGGGAGTGCCGACTGACTGTGCAGGTTTGTCCTGGTCAATTCTGCAGTTTCTGCTGCTTAGCAAATGGAGGCAGTGTTTGATCCTTTCTCAAGCCGCCTGCGTTGAGTGGCCCGGTGCCAGGAACATCGACGTGTGTAGCTCAGTGTGAGTGGACAACACAAGGCCACTGAAACCATCTCATTTTTATGGTCGCTGATTGTTATTGGCTAAAGACCTCTGATGCGTTCTTGTGTAATTAGAATTTGCGGTTTCACTTCAGAAATCAATATGAACCGCCATCATAAAACACAGCTATTGAGTGAGGCATGGTCTGTCAGGGCCTTAAAGCCTGAGTGCCATGCAGCCAGTGCTACGGCTCAACACCGTATTGGCTCCAAATATGAGGGAGTATACACATTTCCTACATGCCTGCGAATAAAAGGCCTTTTCGATGCATCTACTGATCTCAGATAGCATGGCGCTTCACCTAGTGCTCCATGCGCTTTAGAGCCATGAACAGCCATGTGCTCATGTGTGTTTTCGGAGAGCTGTCATTCATGTTTCCACATTTCGTAGTAGCTGTTTCCTACGACACACACACACACACACACACACACATGAGCGCGCACACACGCAGCAGTTCATAAACAAATGGTTTGCTTATTTTCTCTTTGGCCATGCTCTAGGAGATCATTGTGAGGAAATGGTTAGTATATTGCTAGTTTCAGTGCATACTAAGTTCACATGTCCAGGTGAGTTCTCTAAAGGCCATTAGGAGCCCTAATGACATCCAAAGAGGCTTACATCTGCTGTGCATTTATGCCATCAGAACCTGATGAGTGCAAAACTTTGTGAAGCGTAGGACTGAAACAACTAGGGTTGTCCTTTCTAGAGGGTGTGTGTGTGTTTTAGATAATGGAATTGCATAAGTCATCATTGATTCACTGCTGGTAATCAGATGCCACTGGAGCAGCAATAGAAGGTTATTACGCTATTAAAACAAGCATTGCATGTCTCCGACTCCATCGGCAGCTCATTGCAAGCATTGATAAATGGGATTCAGACTGCAGTTCAGTGAGAGAGAACTGAGGAAGAATGTTCTATGAGAGCTATTATTATTCTTCACTCCAGCACACTGACTCATGTTTAAGCATGTATCCGTTTGGAGCGTGATTTTATGGCAACTTATTTTGTTGCACCACTGAGAGCTCATCTGGGCCAGGCAGCAGGAGGTGGTCGGAAAAATTGTGCTGAATAGACTCGCGATAGATTGTTGCTCGGTTGTCTCTGCTGGAGGTTGGATATCATGTATGTTTGTGTGATGCAAAGGCATCAGTTTTTACCCCCCACTCACGCTATCTCCCACTGCTAGTGAAAGTATAGCCAAGCTCAAAATCTACGGTGCTTTTCTTCTGAGTGTCTACAGAAATGACCGCAGTGGTTTTCAGCAGGAGCTTCACTTTAAAATCCTTTGTGGCTAAAGGGAGTAAACTGTCATTTTGCTCCATGCTGGTTTGAAGGCTTCTGTTTGCATTCAAGAAGCAACATGTGTAGTAGCATACCTAAACATCATTCATCACTGTAACATTTTCTTAAATCATTCTCCTGTTTGTAAAATTGACATGTCTGTGTCCAGTGTACACAAGAACTAAGGTTAAGCTCATATTCATGCATTACTGGACCCAAAGAGCCAACTTAAAAACTTTGGAAGAAAAATACCTGCTATTATAAAAATATTTCATTATTTAAATATTTTAATTAATTATATTTACAAATGGGACTTATTTTTTTTACATTTTTTAAATAGAAGAGCCCTTGGTTTGTTTCAGTAGGACTGTAATTGGTAACTATACCATCTGTTTGCAGTTCGTCTAACCCCACTGGTCACTAACTTTAGATGTAAAATCAAACTGAATGGAGCCATGCTGAGGGGCTGCTCTCTTATATTTAGTCTTTCGCTTTCCCTTCTTCTGTAAGGTCAGGACCTGTAACTCATCTGATTAATCCAGTTGCATTTAATGAGGACTCTGGCAGCCAAGGTGAGTGTCCACGAGCCTCTTTTGATCAGAACAGCACCTTCCCCTGATTTTACAGTATGCAGAACTCTACAAACAGTATAAGCTTTTCTGTGAGTTGCTTGCAAGCTTATAAGCAAGGCCACACTCTGAACTGCTTGCTTTGAACTACTTGTCTCAAGTTTGCTTGGCAGTGACCTAAGCTGTTTCTGGACCATGAGGAAATGCGATGCACAAGCTGCTATGGAGAGAAGAGACGATAGACGACCAGTAGCATCTGTTCTGGTCTCTATGATGGTGCTCATGCAACCAGGAATCTCTCCCCTGATAGGACAACAGATGCTCTGTCTCCTCAGAGAAAGTTTTCATCCAGCTAAATGTTTCCATCATCAATCTCAACCATTTTCCTTTCTGTTTTTTTTTTTTTTTTTTTTTTTTGTCCTGTTCATCCTGTGCCTGCATCTCTTCTGCAGGCAGCTCTCAACTGGCTGACCAAAACTACTCCAAATCAATACAAGGAATGGCAGCAATTAAACTCTCAGCTATTAAACGCACGTACACCCCTAACTGTGTAGCAATCCCACCCTGCTTGGTGCCAGGAACAGAGCCAGGCAGTGCTCCTCTGATGCTGACGGTTCGTGCTCCGGCCACCTTTTGGTGCAGCACATGCGTTGTGCTCAGCGAGTGAGTGAGGGAGTCTTGGCCCACCCAGCCTTCACATCGGCTGCAAAACCGGCCCTCCCAGCTGGGCTTACCCCACTCGCCCGCACCCCTCGCGCGGCTCCTAACCGGTCACCGGCTTCTTTTCATCTACTTCCTTTTCTACCGTTTTAATTTCATAATGCTAAGTGCTAGCGTGCCATCCGCCAGCCCCAGGAGAAAGATGTCACGTTTAGTGGAGCCCTGCCCCTGGCCACTGCTCCCTGTCCGTTGTGCAATTAAACAGAAACAAGGAAAACCGGACAGACGCTGAGCAGGTTTGATTAGAGGTTTGTTGAATCAGGGCAGAGATTAGGAGGAAATGGGCAGATTGTGTGCAGGGAAAATGTGGTTGATGTGGTTGAGCAGCATATCTTGCTACCATAATAAATGAGAATATTCTGATGTTTTATATCCTTGTGTTGTATCATTTTTGTATAAAATCAAGATTAACATATTTGTTTTATCATTATAATATATGACTATTATTGTGACTACCTAATGTTAGTTTTTCACACCGTTCATTTTATTCTGTTGATCCTTTTTTGTTCTTGTGCTTTCTGTCCTTCCCTTACTTTTCTCCTGTGTCTTTATCACCTTGCACCCTCCTCTGCCTCTCTCTTTCTCTTTTGTTCAATCTGTGTGTGTGTGTGTGTGTGTGTGTGTGTGTGTGTGTGTGTGTGTGTGTGTGTTTCGTATATTCCATATGACAGACCTCTGCAGCATCACTCTGCCCTAAACTTCCTCTGAGCCAATGAGACTCTTCTCCATCACTCTGCTTCTCTGACTGCATCCATGAGCCTCTGATCTCGATGCCAATTGCAGCACATCCAAAAACCCCGAGACCAGGCAGAAGAAAGGCTTTCAAGGGATCAGCTGTTTCATTGAGGACCTCCCTCTTTCTGCCAGTGGTTTCTCTCATAAAGTTCTGCCCCTTAGAACACTTCTCAGAAGCGCTAACGCAGCTAAAGAACGAAAAGCAGTGGGACGTTGCAAGATGTTGGCCCTCAGGACTAGTTGGCTCCCACAGACATTCACCCTGAGGGTCAGGTGACTGCTGGTTGTAGGAAAAATCCAGTTTTGTCTTGGCAATGGCAGGAACAGGTTAATATACTTTATGACATATGATGCAGACAAAAGGCCAGAAGACATTAGTACTAAATCCTGCATCGTGCCATTTTGGGTAATGGGGTGCTGGTCCATTTCTCCAAGCCACTGACAGGTGCGGGACTCAAAAGCGCTGCCCTGCATGTCCTTATCAGTATTGCTAGCACACAGTGGCCCTGTAATCCTTTAAGGTTAGACTTTGACTGGAGGAATCTGCTCTTAGCTCAGCAATGAATGGCTCCTGATGAAGTGCGCAGGGATCCATCTTTGCCTGTTTAAATCCCCATTTATTAAAACAGCACTGCAAGGCCCAAGGGAGGCTGAGATGAGGGATGGGGGGGTGGGAAAATGGCAAACAGCATCACTCCCCTGGCTCCGCCCTCTACGCTGCTCCCACTCCGTCTCCCTACCCCGATCCCGCCTCCCCCCCACGGCCACTGAGGCTGGTCCTCCGAGGCAATCGCAGGTGTGTAGGTGTGTGTGAGAATACAGCAGGGATGAATTTCAGAATAACCCAAGCTGACTTGTGTGGAGGAATTACACACAGTTCTGGCTGGAAGCTACATTGCTGCAATCCTCTTTATGATTTGATACCAGAGGGAGTTCTTCAGTGTGGGAGTATGGCGGTTGTTGTTGAGGGGCACAACCCGACGCAGTTAGCACTGCCATTTTTAATGTTTTTCTATTTATCATTGCCTTATTTGTTACACAAATGGTTATAAAAAGCCTTTCGCTGGTGTCCAAGACTGATGCTTCATCTCATATCTCATTCATTAATGCCATGTAGAGATGGTAAAAGTTAGATTCAGGCAGTCAGTAGGCCTTTCAAATTTTCTAGACAGCATGCCCTTCGGAAACGGTTTAATGTGCCATTCTGAATTATTTATGGACGACAGAGGCACCAAACCAGCTGGCTGACGGGGCTGATGATGTTCCAAGTGTCTTCTGCTGCTAATGTGCTTATTTCAGCTTTCAGCCTCATTTTGTTATTCTTTTCCTATTGCACACAAGAGCATGGGTCTTTTGTTCAGAGGCAGGGGTATTGGGGCGGAGGGGTATTTTGGTGCTGCTTTGATCCCCCGGGTGTCCTGTGGGAGGCTCTGAGGGAGCTGAGTGCCCTGTATTTACTCCGAGTGGAGCATGAAGTGCATTTGGTGTAAGTCCCCTGGCAAACATCACATTGCAGATGAGTTACAAGGGTTCAGGAGTGTGAATAGTTCGAGTCTATTACTGGAGGGCAGAGCTGTTCCAGCAGGCCTCGCATCTGTGCTTTAGCCACACCTCATCGCCGCCTGCAGAATGTACCGTAGGCTGAAACCAGGCACGGGTCTTGCTAGTTCCTACATACGACAATCAGCATCTAACTGTCTAACAGAGCCAAAGAACGACTGAAAAGGTGTAAAGTTTGGCTGGAATTATATTAGAAAGCATAGCGTGTGTTGTGTTACAAGGACATGCAGCATAAATGGAACATCCTTGGAGCCTATCCGCTGAGGGCCTTGTTCCAGAGCAGGTTGCCTGAAGGTTTTCCCACAGGCCTGTGGTGTGGCACTCGTATTCCCCAGCCAAACCCCCTCCCCCCTACCACCACCCAGCCACTGCAGAGCAGCTCTGGTATTTGCGCAGACCACATTAAACCATAGTCCTTCCCTTTTCACCTACCTCAGTGTTTTGCCTGCTGGTCTCTTCTACTTTTAAGGGGTTGGTGAGGTAGAGGGAAGACTGGGGCTGGAATTCCCAGCAAGATGCTGAGCTTCTACCCAACAGCTGGTCTGCTTTGCTTTAAGAGAGACACAAACATATGCCCACACACGTGCGTGAACGAACACACACACACACACACACACACACACACACACACCCCAAGCTAAATGCGCTCCAGTTATGTTCAGGTTCTACATGTAATGGGCCGCACATGCCCAGCAGCAGTGTGTGCCATGTTGTGGACCAAATGTCACACCCAAATGCTGCTAGCGAGTGCAATCAAAGCCAACGTGCTCCATTTAAATGCACTGATGTCTGGAGCTTCTGTCATTAGAAGCATGAGCTACTGTGGTATTGTACCCTTCTTGCATACATGGCCCTTTCATAAGCATGATGCTTTTACAACTTGATGTGATGTGAATCAGATCTTTCTAATGTCTGCAGGAGTTATAATGGGAGGTGATATGAGATTTCATTATCTCGGAGTGAAAGGTAGCCAGGTATTCTACACAGCACTCACTGGCGTCCAGGTTTTACCATGACATTTACCATGGCTTCTTTGTGGGAAGGCCACCATTTTGCACTTTATGTGCTTTGCCAGCTGTGTTTCTGTCTCAACACTAGTTGCCTTCCATCAGCTGCATTCACGAAGCTCTCCGTCGGCTGGGGTTTTCATGCCTGTTGTGGAGAGTGCCCAATGTATGGCTCCTACTCCATAGGGATGTGCTCTGCTCACTGCCGAAGCTCACGGCCATCATGCTTGATGGCGCCACCTGAGCTTTACCATGTGTGCTCATTCGCTGTCTTCTGTATGACCTTGGCCATGTCGATGAGCACAGCTGTGCATTCAGATGGTGCAGAGGGATGCACCATCTCCTGAACAGCCACTGGTGGTGGTGGGGAGGGGCTTTTATGAGTTTTCTCCTTTCCCCTGTTGGTTTGTTTGCTTGCTTTGTTTGTTTGCTTGTTTTGCAGACAAATTTAGATGACTGTTCATATCTTGCTATACCATTTTCTTCTCTTTTAGCAAATGTATACACTGCAGTATTCAACTTGCAACTGTTTTTTTTTTTTTTTTGCAGGTGACTTTCAAGATATGCAGTTATCAGTGGTGTGTAGGTCTTGCTGAAAGTTTGATTGCTTTTAAAGCTGATCTTAAATTATGCAAGGGAGTGTTCTTTCTCAAAAAAAAACAACTATACTTGCTTGGAGAAAATAATCCATTGCTTATTTATCAACTCCATATCACATCTAAAGGAAAAACAAATTGATTGATGGGTTCAGATGTCACCTGCTGCAAATAGGAGAAGAACTAATTTAGTTGGAGTGAAAGTGACATAAGTTTCAAAGAGGAGTTGTTGATGCAGCCATTTTGTCTGGCATAATGCCAACAGACAGGCCTCCTTCTGCCACTGGTTTCGCTTCCGTGAGCTTCAGAAGCTTCTGGAAGGAATGAGGGTCCCCCCCCCTCCTTGCAAAGGTACTTGAGGTAGAGAGAGAGAGAGAGAGAGATTTTATTTATTTCTATTATTAACTCACATGCAATCAGAAGTTTCAGTGAGTGCTCCATATTCCAGAGGGTAGAACCCCAACACCTTTGCTACCACAGTGACAAAAAGGATCTCTCCTTGGTAGATATAATCCATCATAGTAATTTATCTTGGTTTTGGGCTCTAGTGCTCGTTAATTAGCCTAGGTATTCCGTTTGCCTTTTAGCTGTCATGGTAACGAAGCAGCCAGGCTCCTAGCATCATGCAGGGCTCTCCATATTAGCATAACAGGCTGAGATTTTTATCACAGCACCTTAACCCCATATGTCAGTCTTCTTGTGGTTTCCCTGCTGTTATCTAATTAAGATTGGAAGCATGTCATTATGCGGTTGGTTCTTAATGAGATCAACTGTTTGGTAAACAATACATATGTTTTTAGATAAATCAAATTTAGAGGAAATCATTCAAATTGTGTTGATTCTGAAGCATTGGGAATTAATTTACTGTCTACTTGGGGCGTGTGTGTAGTCTTAAAATGCCATAGCGAAATTAATCACTAGTCAGTTTTCATGGTTGAAATGTATTTATTTCAAAGATTACATCTCACTCTCCTGAACTTTGAGTCTTCATCCATGTTGCTTCTTGTTGGGTGACAAACTCATAGTAAACAAGGTATATGAAAGGTCTTGTCTGTAAACAATAAAGGATAAATTAATAAACAAAAACACACAAACAGGCCTTTTATGTCTGTGGGTTCCTTTGCCATTCTTGGAGTCATAGATTTATAAGAGGAAAATCATGTGTGCTTCAATAACTCACTCGATGTGCGGGCCTCACTCATCTCATGACGTATAATTTTCTCACAAATCGCAGCTATAATAATAATTGAACATGATTTTATAGTGCCATTCAGAAGCGTGTGTGGTCAGCATGAGCTTGGAGGTAGCACTATGGACACACTGCAAGTGTTGTGGGTCATGAAATATTAAATGAATTCACTTTAAGAACTCATAGCCTGGCAGGATGTCAGCAGAAGTATCAATGTTGGCATAGGGTACCAGATTGCAGATAGTGTTCTTGTAAATAAACTTTCTATAACGTAGTAAAAATCTATTATGTATTTGCTTTTATTAAAGTTGTATTTACCCTTAAGAATGGACTTTTAATCTTACAAAGGCCAAAAGGCATTGTGGTTGAGGTAAAATGCCCACTTGTGGAGGTGTGTGGTTTCCAATGCAGTTAAAAAGTCTACCTGCGATGCATCTTACAAATCTAGCCTCAAAGGATGCGTCATAAAACAAGGCAAACATTTTTAAAGCATTTTGATAAATGTTTTTTTTTGGGGGGGGGGGGGGGGGGGTATTATTATTATTATTATTATTATTATTATTATTATTATTATTATTATTCTGCATTATTTTTATTAAATGCTAAATGTTCTCTAATGAGAGGTTGAATAGCTTTTTAAAGAAGGTGAGCGCATCAGAATGCTTAACCCATTTAGAAAGGAATTTTCCCCACCATTGCCAGAGGTGTATACTGTGCTCCAGTTCAATACCAGTACCATAATTACCACCATTACTGCCATGTTTACTGCACATTACGTATTTGACTGCTGAACACCTCTCTATCTATCAATGTTGAAATTAAATCAAGCCCAAAAGGCCAGCCTTTCCCAAGTTCTCCACACAGCCCTCAGGCTACTGCGCTCCGCTTCAGCTAGCCACACACTGTTTTGGCTGTGATTCAGTCACTGCCATTTCTGTCGGCTCTCCACAGGTGTGCAGTTGCCAAGGAGACTTGTGTTCAAGGCTAGTACACCCACATACACGTACTTCTCTTAGCCAGATTGGCCGCCAGCGTGCTGCACTGTTACGAAACCACCCCACCCCCCTTGAGCCATTTTGCTCTTTGTCTCTAAAGGAATGGAAATGTATTTATTAGTAGTCATTTGCTTAATTCCTGTGTTTTGGTTGGTGATTTCATTAAGGTGCCTTAAACACCTTGATTGTGAATTTTCCCTTTGTTTTCTTTGAACTGCAGCACAGAAAAGCACTGTAACTGCTGTTCAATACTAAAACTATTGCTGCCTTGCACTGAGGTGTTTCGTACCCTGTCTGCACCTCAGTGAAATCCCTCATCATCATGTTAATTACAGCGAACTTGCTTCATCAACCCCTGTAGCACTCAGCAGATGTCTAAAGAGGCAGGGACTCCATTCAGAGTGACATGAGCATGGAGTAACACGAGCGCAGTAGAGACCAGACCGCCGTACTATCAGGGTCTGTGTGGCTCTGGCCCAGAGTGAGCCAGGCGTGACACAGGCTTCAGTGGGTGTGGCTTCTCAGAGGGCTCATGTCTCCCACCCACTGACTCTACTGCTTGCAAACAGCAGCCCTTACCGAAGTGACAGGTTTATTGTTGTGTTTTACACCGCCCTCGTTTCAAGGTGTTGGTCAGATGATTTCACTGCCTGGTGGGGGGTTTTCGGAGCTTTGGAGCCTGCTTGCTCACTCATGTTGGGAAGCTCTATGGCTCGGTCACATTCGGACTATAGACTCAAGGACAGTAGGCCGATGCGCAGATTTGAAGTCACATTCACACTTTTAAAACACAAACATACTCGCGCAACACAAAGCGAAAGAACAGGAGAAGAGGAAGGAGGCGGAAAGATTCACTGATGTTGTGACATCCATGAAGTGCTAAAGGAAATGTCACAGCCTCAGGATCTGACTCAGGAAATAAGGTGATTTGCACCATAAAAAGCTATGCAGCTCATTTCATTACCATAGAAAAAGAGCACTCTCTCTCTCTCCTGTGTGTGTGTGTGTGTGTGTGTGTGTGTGTGTGTGTGTGGCTGTCCACGTAGCTGTGCGTGTGTCTTGCAATGTGAAACCTAAAAAATTCACAAGTTACATGATTCACAGTCTTTAATTCCAAATCCAGTGTGCTTAAGCACAGAACCTAATCAATTGACCATTACTGTCAAATGACTGCAATTTATGAAAAAAACATATCATCATATCTACTAACTTCTCTGAAATTAGTTGATATTCTTGCTGTATACCAGCGTTCTGTTTATCATGCGTGACTTGTGTATGTATGCGTGCATGTATGTATGGCATATGGGAGTGTATGTTTGAGAGTGTGTGCGTGGATCCATGTGTTGAGGACCTCCTTTAGACTTCAGATGAGGTATTTACTTTGAGGCTGGATAGATTAGGTGGAGTCTAACAGACCTAAGGCTGTAATTAAACCCTCTGAGAAATCGGGGTCAGCAGTAAGGTGGCCTCCACTTCCCACAGCTAGACGGCAACTGCTTTTCCCACTGGGCTGCATGAGGGCTGACAACTGGCTCTGAGGTGCGATTATTCTCACTGCAGTGCCAAAATGAGAGATTGTACAGCTGGCATCTCCTGTGAAGCTTATATATTGTATGTTAACTGTACTATGCATTAGGCTTTTTAATCCACCCTCTGGAGGTGCTTTTTCTTTTGTTATTCCATACCTTCAGTGATTCAGAATACATAGGATCAGTGTGTTCTAGAAATGGTCCAGTAAGTGAACCATGTGGTGGTGTGTGGTTTGTTTTTTGTTTTTTGTTTTTTTTGGTTTTTTTTGTATTCCATATTGAGGAAAATGGAATTTTAAATCATTCCACTTCACTTCTCTGTTTTTGCTTAGTTGTGGGAGCATTTTGTCAGTGAAACACATTTCATCAAGCTTTCTCGACGCCAGGCCTGGGGACTCTCAGCCCCGCACTGTTTCACGTTATCACTCTCTCAACACACCTGATCCCCCTCATGAAGGGCTCACTAATCAGATGATGAGCTTGATCAGGCAGTGGCTCCTCAGGATCAGAGTTGAAACCCCTGCACTACATTGTTTGAAAAAGATCACCCGTCTAGCAGCAAACGTGTTGAGTGTTTTCTATTTGCATGTCTGATCAGATGTGCCAGAACACCCTGTGAAAGTAATTTTCCCATCCCTGGGGAGGAGAACTCCACATTTGAGGTCACACCTTTTGTCTGTGTTTGCTACTTCTCCAATGTAATCGCAAGCTACGCGACTAACCGTGCCGCAAGAATTCAGTCATTCACTCTGCAGCAACCGTATTCGAAGCACTTGTACATTCACTGACCACCTCATTAGAAGAGCATTTTATAACTGTACAGTTTCAGACTGGAGACTAGACTCTAGCATTCACTTTCTACTCTTATTCTGCATAATTTTGTTTGCTGAAAGTGTCTGCATGTTTGACAACTTTTTTTATTTTTATTTTCCATGAGCTATGAACTATGAAACAGTGTGTTATTACTTTGGCAATAACTGAATCTTCAAGAGGGCTAATGTCTGAGTTGTCCGTGGTGATGGAGAATGCGCTTTCAAGGTTGTTCTATAATGCTGTAAGAATTTATCTATACCGTTCTTTAGGAATTTCTCACTAATGTTGCCTTACAATGTCTGAGACACTTTCTCAAAGCCAGTTACATCTGCAATTGGATGTTAGCTGAGCAACGGAGAGAGAACCATAATTACCTCATCAACACCTACAATTCCCCTTGCGGATGATGGCAAAACAGTGAGACGCATGCAGTTTACAAAGTTTAAATACAGTTCCTGTTCCATCAGAACCAAGATCTAATATGAATCCTACTTATGACCAGACCAAACCATCATCCAAAGACAGTGAAATCCAAATCCATCTCAGATTTTTGTCTGATAAAATGGTTAGGTCAAATTTGAGTTGAAAATGAATAAAATAGGAACAACAACAAAAGCAAACATGAATATTGTGCATTTAATTTCAAGAAGTGAAGAACCTTGTTTGAATCAATCTACATGAAGAGTTCCCCATAGATGTTTAAAAGTGCTTTGAAATAAGAGCGATATGTCTGAGAATAATTATTTTTTTTAATTTTTGCAGTTATGTAAACTGTCTATCTTGTTTTACCTCAGGTCTTTTAGCATCAAATAGTCATGCTTGGTTTTGGAGAGGTGTCATGTTATGCTTGTCGTGTTTGTGCCTGTCTCTGTGTATCTGGAGACCAAAACCTTCTGTAGTGAAGAAGGTATTTAGTAATAACTGAATTTTAATGATGCCCTGTCTTTCATTTTGTCAATCCATATAGCTTCTCATCTGCCCATACTCTGTCTGCATGTCTCATATCATATTGACCCTAATTAGATTGCTGTTTAAAAATAGCCTCTTATCATATTCCTCACAGGGGCCAGAGCATGGCATGACGGGGACACTAAAGGCATAGCAGACTTTAAATTTGCCTAATTAAGAGCAGAGCGCTTGATATGTGCATGTTCCTGCTTCTCCAGACTCCTTCGTTCATTGTAAACAGGCTTCATGATGAATGTGTGTTCCGAGCCAGTGCGCCCATGAGCCTGTGGGCTACAACTAAACTTCATCTGCATGGGGAGCTGTCTTATACTTGAGTTCTCTATGACCAGCTCACATAAACTCTGTATGTGTGTCTGTAAATGTGCTATAAAAGCATGAATGATTTATTTTACTAGCTAACTGTGTTATTAACTAACCTAGAAATCGTTATAGGCAGT
Source organism: Electrophorus electricus (assembly GCF_041902795.1). Classification (NCBI taxonomy): domain Eukaryota; kingdom Metazoa; phylum Chordata; class Actinopteri; order Gymnotiformes; family Gymnotidae; genus Electrophorus; species Electrophorus electricus. The sequence goes on from NC_137512.1 coordinate 17,631,317, forward strand.
CATTTACTTTAATAAGACCCCAGTAGTTGTGGACAGGGTCAGGGGTCTTGATGCTGGTTCACTCTGCTCTTCACTGGCTCATAAGGTTCCTCATTCTGATGGCCCTGGAGTTGGGCCCTTGAGTTAAGCACTTGACCCCAAACCTCAGGACCTGCTTACTTTAAAAAGGACCCCCTCAGATGAGCCCCTCCAGCTGCCTCGGCAGGATTAAAGGAAGGTTATAAAAAGGCTGACGGCCAGAGACTATTGATTGATGGTGGTGATGCTTATCTGATGTCTCCATGGCCCACCTTTTGGACCTGTAGATGTCCTTGCAGATAAAAGCAAAGGTAACGATCAGCGCCCCTCCCCCACCCTGGCCGCACAGAGCTGAGCACATGGGAAATGCTCTCTCACTGATTAACAGGAAGCTTTATGACTTTAGATTGGAGAGCTCTGTGTGTTGCCCTTCCTGTTTATTCTGGTGAAAAGTAAATGAAAGTTCAGAATACATCCTAATGGCAAGCAGCTTGAAACATTACCCTCACAGCAGAGTGTCATAGGACCTTTAGCCTATGTGCATGCAGCTGATGACCAGAAGTAATGTAAAAATGATAAACCATTTTGTTTTAGGAAGTCTTTTCATTGCGCATTTTGTAAGTACACAGCAAAATCCCAAATGTTGAATTAACGTCTCCAGTCTTGTATTAACACACACTGAAGTCCAACTGGGAAAAAATTGTAGACTTAATTCAACATGGGGCATTTTGCTGTGTTCAGCCGACCTGATGTTTACAATCATATATTTGTCAATATGGCACCAAATAGTTTCAGGTTTCAGTACAGCATCCTGTGCATTTCTTGGGGCCGTGGAGGTGTAGGCAATGTGCAAGCACTTAACACATGGCTTCTGTTCTATGGTTTAAAAAAAGTACAGGTTGTTATGGGCTGAAAAACAACAGATGGACTTGAACACAATTAACAGTATCTGTTTGTGTGGGGTTCTGCGGTGATGAGCCAACAATTTTTACACATTGTCCAAAAATAAGCCTCTTTTCTCTTCTTCTGTTTAAACACAGATCTCTATAGTGTCCACATGCAACTGAATATCTTCATGGGCTCAGTTGCCTGAATCCAGCGACTAACTTGTTACAGTGTCGCCGTAGTTATGCCAGTGGGCAACTGCAGCAGTTTAGTAGGCCTTGACTCCGTTATCCCCTGCTTAGCCTGCTTGTCTATGTGGCAGTACTGCTTGAATGTGCTCTACGGTCAGTCCTCCCTGCATGAATCGAGGGAGCCGTTCAAATACAAGTTGAAACATTTTGATGAGATGCAGATCAATTGATTGCACAAACTAAGCAAAACTAAATGATTAAACTAATAATCTGATGTCTGTGTTCCCAAATATAACCAGAGGAACATGCCTTTCTTAGACGGGTGCTGTCTAATGGAGGGGGTCATGAGCTATGTGGCTGGAGCGTCAGCTCCAGGTCCAGGACCCGGCTCTGTTCTAGGTCATCTTACCCCAGAACCTCGAGTGACTCATTCCCTTCCCCATTCTCCCACTGTTGCCTTTTCACTCCCGCTGTGGAGGATGACGAACTTCTCGATTTTGTCCTGACGGAAAGGCCGATCTCGGGAGACGTCAGGTGAAGAGGGGGTGGCGCGGAGGACGAGGAGCACCGCTTTCTTTCCGAGCTGATCCCACGCCCGCGCTGGATGTCTGAAGGCCCTTCCTCCTCCTCCTCCTCCTCCTCCTCCTCCTCATCTCTCCTTTCATGCATCTTATGAGTCAGGTATTTAGCGTGGGAGCTGGGAGGCTGGCCCGTATTCTTTTTATCATCCTGCTCCAGACCGTGAATCATCGGCAGCAGAAGCAGCAGGCCTCGCGCTCAGGCCCCTGGGTTGTCCGTATAGAAGACGGTGACATGGCCCGTCACGGATAGCAGAAAGAGGCAGCTGCTCTCAGGCATGCTTTTTTTTTTTTTTTTTTTTATTGCTTGTGAGTTGAGGGGCTGGCTAATCGGTAGCAACGGTAATAGTGTGGGTTTGCTGACATCCAGGTTTATGACTTGACTCTTGAAGGCAGGCTAGCAGTTGTGGGAGCCATTGAGTGAAAAATGGCATCTGGGTCAGGACGGTCATGACCATCTGACTCATGAAGGTCATGTCCCTTCTTTCTCAGTGATCTTTTCTCTCACCTGTTACAGTGTATACGCTCACCACTTAATACATTTGGCCAGGTAGTAATCATCCGGGCTAGTCCTCACAAGCTGCTGTGATATGTGGTGGGTTTTCAAGTTCACTATGGCACCTAATCCTAGACCAGCCTTCCAGACAGCTTTGTGACTGCACTGACAAACGGAGAGAAGAAGAAGCACTGCGAAGCCAGCTGGAACTTTAATAGATAGATGTTAATAGACTTGAAGCAATTTAGCACCAAATGTCATTGGAAAGAGAGAAGTAAGCTCCAGCCTTATGGAGTGTTGTGTTTATGCTGTCACAAGATCTTGAAAAATGGTTTCTTTCCTTTTTCCTGGTCGTTCACAATGTGTTAAAATGAATTGCTTCAACTTTTGAGACTTGATATTCTGTGATGGTTTGGGTCTCTGTTTAATTATGCTGTGTATGGCAGGAGATTCATTTTAATATGCTCACCTGCAGTGTCTGATGTCTTGGGTGCATAAGATAACTAACACTGAAACACAATGAAGCGTTCACTTAACAATGTAAGACCTTTTGATTGCACTACCAGTGGTGCATAGTATGTTTTGATACTGACTTTAATTATTTGTAAATCACGGTATGCCTTCCTCTGTTTCTCTCCATCCGTTTTTACCCCATCCCTTTCCATTCCTGGATTTAACAGAAGGATGGTGTTAATATGGAATTCAAGTGTGTGTGTGTGTGTGTGTGTGTGTGTGTGTGTGTGTGTGTGTGTGTGTGTCTATCTTTGTGTGTGCGTACCCGTCACACAGTCCCGCGGCGGAGCGCCCCCTCGAGGCTGGGCTCCCTGCCACACTCCACAGTGCAGAGAGCAGCCCAGCTGCCAAGATGGAGGAAGCATGAGAAGATGGATGAAAGGACTGATAGAAGATGACTGAGCATGGTGGGGGAAAGATGAGCACCAGACGCAGGACTCTGTGTGTCTGAGAGAGGAAGAGGGACAGGCAAAGATGAACTGAAAGAGAGAGAAAGTGTTAGAGTTAGGCAAGGGGGGGGGAGAGAAATGAGATGTGATTTAGAGAAAGTGATGGGAGGGTGAGAGAAGAGGAGCCACATCTGACCACATTGGCTCACAGCCAGGAGAGCATCCCAGTTGGTTTAGCCACATTCTTTAGCAGCCCTTATAACACACGGTCTCCTCTAGATGTGTCCAGTCTAGCCAGGTGTGTGGTAACACATTAAAGAGGCAGATTTACTCATGGTTTCCCAATTGTCTCATCTCCCAGTTTACATGCCAGTGTACATCTCTGTTGACATGCAGATGTGGTTGCAGCACCAGCTTTGGGTGATCAGGGCAGGAGTAGGCAGGCTGTGAGCCAGTGCACAGGCTGGGCTCGCGCTTCAGGAGACACTTGCCTAAATGCTTGTCATAGTAAAAGAGCCCAGACGGCACGGTTTGTGCTCTGTCATTAAGGGTGTCTGTTTCTGGCCATAAAGCTCGCATGCTGTGTCTGGGTGTATATTAGTTTGTGTACATTTACATTTTCAGCTTTGGGCAGCTCTTATCCAGAACGACTTGCATATATTTATCAACATGTCATACAGTATGCATGCTCCATAGGAATCAAACCAACAACCCAGATTATGATAGCACCACACTCTATCTGCCCTACCAGATGAGCTATACACCAGATATGTACACATGTGCATACATGTATTGTGCTGCTGTGTAGTTGTTTTCCAATTAAACTGCTAGCCTCCGTAGCCCGTGTGGCAGGTGTAGTTCTCGCTCATCGCTCTTTGAAACAAAGCTGCAAAGCCTCTAGTCCAAATTAGCATTGCTGCATCCTCCCAGATACAGCTTTTAAGATTCAGAACACATTCCAAATGAATCGGGCACTTAAGAAGGCATAGAGTGCTTTTTATTTGTCGACTGACAGATGAGCTCGCCCATTGCAAACCCTCAAAGGAATACATCTATCCATCAGCAAGCCAATTATTCATCCACCCTATCTGGATTCATTTAGACGCTGAGCAGTCAGCTCTCTGCTCCGACAAGCCTCTCTGCAGGGATCTTCCTCTTCACCGGCTTCTGGCTGGCCCACAAGATGCGAGGACAGTGGGCTCCCCGCCCCCCAACAAATCTGGGCACGCATCTATGTAGCTCACATTTTGTTGTGTTTCATCTTTAGCCGATCGGGTCTGAGAGAGTTAGATAAAGAGCATTCAGAGTTTCAGAGGCAGGGAACTGTGTGTGCGTGTGGGACAGTCTATTGTGCAGGAGGACATTCAGATTCAGCATTACATCTCAGGGCTCCCGTTCATGTCTTTCAGCTAAAGTGGAAGTGTTCTTAGTGGTGCAGGTTCAATGTATATTTTCATTTGTTGGTGTAGTTTATCATGATATTTATTTAGTACATTTTATTTATTTTAGTAAAATCCAAGAGGTCTCCATCACTGTTAAGGAGTAGATTTGTAATTTTATTCTCATGATATGTATCAAATGGTTTTATTAGTAAAAGTGAAATTTAATTAACATAGCTTACAAGAAAACTGATTTTTATACAACAGTTAGTTCTGACAAAGTAATTTGATTGGGCAAGAGGCATTCCATGAATGCTGATATAACAGTATAACAACACCGGGAATGTGAACTATGCATATATCACTCTGCTTTACTCGTGTGTGTGTGTGTGCTATTAACCATTAATTACATTAATGTTTATCTATTTTAGATTGTAGCAAACTTTGCAGTTAACTCTTCGGAATCACACATGCCACCAAAGAGACATGCAGATAAATGTACATGATGCATGAGAATGTAGAACTACACAAAGTAGCAAGCTAGTGTGCAGGAAAATGGTTTATGTTGCTTGGCAACAATCCAGTCCTAGTCCTGGTGTGGAATTGTTTGCGTTGGTGCAGCCAAACGAATTGTTAAATAAACAAATCAAAATCAGTTGGTACCTTTTACTGTTAACTAATAAATGGCACTGTAGTACTGTTGTACTGAACATCAGCATAGTTGTGTGATTATCTTGGGCCAAATCTACGACCAAATCACAGCCGTGCTGATATTCAGTATAACAGCACTCCCTCCTATTTCTAAATTCTGTACCTCTTTTTAGCTGCTGTGCATTTATGCCGTCTGCACGCACATGCACATGTGTACATGTATTGATGCTAACCTTCACATCTAAATCGATACTTCAGAGGTTGGCTTTGCCAGCACAGATGCCTTTCACTGCTTTAGCGGTAAAGGCTAATGGACAAATGTCACTTTATAATGATACAGCATGCCAGTGGCCCTGTGGGGCAGTGAGTGGGAGAAGCAGTGCCAGTGAATCCATATATGCTAATGCGCCTGCAAATGTGCTCCCAAGGTCCCCATGTTAAAGACCCACTAATGTCTCCTGCTCCCCTTAGCAGCACTGCTGCATATCTAGACATTATCGATTTGCTATAAATTGTTGGCTGTATGGGTGCAGGAAATGGGCACCCTGAGCCCTTCTGATATTAGGTGTGAACATTTGTTTGATGTTTCATCAATAATTAATTTGGTAGAATGATACTGTAATGTTCGTGTCACTTTTGGGCATTGTTGGTGAGGAACTACTTAATGAGAATGCGAGATTCAGACTGTTGCATTAAGGGTGTGTTCAGACATGGCAGCTTAAATTGATTAAAACGAACCTTAGTGCAGTTGCTCTGTTGGCATGGCTCGTTAGAGCAAGTGAGAACGCTGCTTTTCGAACTCTGGTGCGCACCAGATAAGTGGACAGAGAGTCCCTGAGCAGGTCGGTCTCGGTCTGCCTCCAAACATACTCTGGTTCGGTTCATTTGAAGTATGAACACTATATGGACCAAAGGAACCAAACGGAGGATGTGATGTTTTAGAAGATACAGAGAACTTCCTGCCGTGCATTTTCCTGTCTCTCCATGCTTTCCTCCTTTATGTAATTTTACTAGCTCTTCATGAGTTTTCAATTGGTAAAAATACCACCAGATGCACATTAACGCCCACAGGTGCATTCAACCCATTTTGCGACAATTACAATAATGCCAAGTGTTTTGTAAGTTTGCCATTATCGAAATTGTCACAAATATACATCACAATATACAATTTATACATCATAAAACTGTGCAATCAGTTGGATTATATTCATATTTGGTTTCTTTATGATGCATGTTTTGAATTGTTGGTAAATACATTGGTGTGAAGGCTGAGCAACCCAGGAATAAAATGCTACAATTTATCATTTTCTGCTTTGGTCCTAACCAAGGGAACCGAACTTCAAATATAACTTAAAATATAACCGCACCCAGTCAGTGGCCATGGACCTGTTTCTCAGCCCTCCCCTTAAGCTTAGATGGTCTTTACTGAAAGTCTACAAAATGAATATTTGTCCTCAAACTTCTCTCCAGGCCATGAAAGGTAACAGTTTGAGTGTGTACTTTTGCGGTGAATGGGATTTATGATGCACGGCCAGTATGCTTGCCCTCAAAGTTGGGAGAGGCTAAACATGGATCAGATAGCTGTAGGCGGGTTTACGGAGCCCTGGAGCCACCCTGGACACCAGTTCCAGGGCAGCAGCCAGGACGCAGAGGCAGACCTTAGCCGAAGCCACTGCTCCCACAGGAGAGTGCTGTTAGCGGTCTTAGTCATTAGGGCGGCTTGTTTTGTTCCACCACTGTGGCAGAAATGAGAGCATTATATAAAATAGTAACAATAATAATTCTTGTCTCTGTTTTCCAGTGGATGGTCATATCCTTTTTCTCACACTTGGGCCTTCTACTAGAGGAATTTGAGGGTGCGGTGCAGTATTTTTGCTGTTCCTAAGGTTGCATTTTTATGGACTGAGATTAATGATGGAGTTCCTGGGATTTGTTGGAGCTACTCCTCCATCTTGGGGGTCACAGCTCTAAGTGCCCTCATCACAATGGGGACTACTTGGTGTTAACCTTCAGCATTCTCTCTTATTTCTTTCAGTCCCTGGTATTTTTCCAGCATTTCATATTGCTTGATGTTTTCATCACTTGGAACAGCCACATCTATTACCACTGCATGTTTCTGCATTTTATATACTATTATAATGTCTAGTTAAGGATCTTGGCCTTGTTTTCCTTCATTATGCTTCGTGTGTGTGTGTGTGTGTGTGTGTGTGTGAGAGAGAGAGAGAGAGAGAGGGAAATTGCAGTTTCCAGAGAAACGGGACTCCTCGGACAGCGGTCCTTCATCATCTGTGCAAGCAAAGTGCTTCACATAGTGCTTGCACAGCTGATGAAGGATCTCTGTTTGCAATTTTGACTACCTCTACATCTTCTTCCACTACAGTATCCCGCAGTTACTCCCTTGAAACGTCTACATACATACACACCTCTATAAAGAGCACGAAAAGCTTGAGAAACACCAAGGGCTGAAAGAAGGTATCGGTGGTCCCTGTAGTAATTGGAGCACTAGGGGCTATGACCCCCAAACTGGGAGAACTGAGATCTCTGTCCAGAAGAATGCAGTCCAGGGAACAGCTAAGATACTACGCAGGATCCTCAAGCTCCCAGGCCTCTGGTAGAGGACCTGAGCTTAGAGGAAAAAGGGAATTATTTTTTAATATATATACTGTTTAGCTAATGAGAGCAAGAAAAACATTAGTTTTTTTTTTTCCATTTTGAAAAACACATTATTCAAATTATTTATTATTTGAAATACCAGCACTTTTTTATATTTTTTTTTACTGCTAGCTTAATTAATAGGACAACGACGACAATTACCGTATTTTTAGTTCGAAATAGCCTACATGTAAAGCATATATTTCAAAAAACTAAACAAAAAAGTAAGAAAAAAAGTTTGGGCAACCCAAACACTGCACTACCTCTACAAAAATAAGCTCCACGTGTCCTGTTTGTTTTTGTTTTATTTCTTTATTTTCATATATGGTTTATTTATTTCATGTTACACATACAGTTTATTTAAAGCATGTAATAAGTTTCAGTTTTTGTCTGAATGTCTTGGCTGCTAATTATTAAACTAGATATATTTTCTGGTTTTGGTTGTATTTTCTCATGTTAAATGTTTAATCGGTGTCCATTAGGTTTTTTTTTGTTTGTTTGTTTTTTTTTTATTTTTCTGAATAAAGTGCTGTGCTAATGAGACTGACTGACTGACTGACTGACTGACATCTCATAGGAACTTTTTTTCTGAATTTCTGAAAAGGAAAAAAAACCCCAACAACTATTAATTACACATGATAAAGGTTTCTTTGGAAAAGGTACCCATATTGCACATGGAACATTTTAGAGTGGGGGTATAAAGCATCTTTTAGTCCAGTTGGAACAAAAAGAATTTTGCTCAAGAGGCTAATATATGATCAAGATGTAGTGTGATTGAAGCTATTTTAAAGGGATATGTATACTATACAAGCTGCCATTGGCATTAAGTGGTACCTTTTATGCCCAACATATAAAGCCCAAAGTCTGGTACACTCTGTACATGATGCTTTATGATTCCATGTTACTTTTTATCACCACGCACTGTCCTCAATTGATTCACTGGGGTTGTTATCTAAGTCCTCTTACTGAAGAAACATTTAAAACCATTTTCCAAAGCCTTAATCCACAGGTATAAGTTTTATGATAATGCCTGAAAAGAGCAATAATATTTGGTATACAATGGATGATCCATGGCTCTTACCTGCCAGGCAGCTTCTAGTAACCTTTGTTTGAACTGCGCTAATATTCTCTAATCTAGCTCTCTCACCTTGGCTCCTGGCTCTAATCACCTTACTCAGAGTGAGAGCACCGCTTAAACGAACCGACTTACAGGGTCATTAGGAATAGGTAAATTATTCATTACAAAACGTGCTGTCCCAGTGGGTCACAGGGCTTTCCAACACCAGCTTGGAAGCAGCAGCTCCAGAGTTTCACTTCTAATGATTGACTACAGAGGTGTGGGTCTCATGAAGGGCGTGTAATATAACCAGCTTTGTGTTTGCTCTTGTTGCTCTCCTCTCCTCTCTCTCTCTCTCTCTCTCTCTCTCTCTCTCTCTCTCTCTCTCTCTCTCTCTCTCTCTCTCGCTCTCTCTTTCACTCTCTCCCTGTCTCCCTCAGCGATGCTGGTGGAGCATGGAGGATATGTGTTAATTGCAGATTTTTTGCTGTATCCAAGGCATGTCAATGAAAGTGCCCATCGTCATTCAAGAATATGGGCTTCTTGAAAACCATTTTGAGTTAGCCATCTTTATTATTTGCACCAAACACTTTGTCCTTACCTTGTTTGCCACAGGTTACTGTGAACATTTTCTCCTCCAGTGAATCATAGTTCACAAGGATTCACTGTGTTATGGCTGTCACAGTTGAATGGGATTTGCTTGAACAGTAGTCACATGGCAGTCAAAGGAATGAGACAAAACAGTTCAGGATGCTTGTGCCCTGCTGCCAAAAATGATAGTTCCATGATGCATAATCCCTCAACAGTAATAATCCCGCAACAGTAGAATCGCATGACCACTCTGAACAGATAAACTGACAAAGAGGATCATTGTATGTCAGTTGTTTGTCAGGTTTATAGTTGTTTTGTTCAGGGTAGCAGATGGTTGACAATAGCAGATAATTGTTACTTTCCATAGTTCACGACTGTATATCACAGTTGGATTGTTTGATTTTTGAAAGGCGTCATCTCCAGAATTTGCATTTCAGGAGGGCAGAAATTTTCTTGTTTGCTACTGTTTTGTCAGACCCACCCTTTTACCACTAAAGCCAATCATGAACTGTATTTTTGCTAAAGTAATCTATATGAAACTTATAGAAATATTTTAGTTTTATTTATTAATTTTTTTAATCATGTTTGTAGCTAGTTTTGATGCATGAATAGCTGCAAATACTTTAGGTTATAACTGTGATCCATGTATGCTCTTTGTCATCTATCTCCAAATATGAAAATCACAATATGTAATGAAATTAAAATGAATGGTATCAAAGAGTAGTTCTCATGACTTAAATAGTATTACATCTTCATATACATACAGCGTGTCAAATTAATGACTAGAACGTGGTACTGAAATTTATGATAGCTAGATTCATTCTCTTTGTGGGGCCAGTGCTCAGTGGTTTGACTTGTTTCTGAAGAAGAGCGTGCTGTCCTAAACTCCTCATAGTGCGCAGTGCAGAGCTTTAAATCAGGCTGTTGGGTGGCTGCAGTCTATTCCCCAGACCACGTGGTGTAGTCTTTTTGTCCCTTTCTCTTTGGTACAATAAACTGAAGAATAGCAAATTATTAAAATCTGTTTCTAAGGCTTGAGCTTGGTGTAACTGAGCCAAATGGCCACAAATGTTTGAAGCTTGGCAGATCTTACTACCCACATAGTGTTCAAACCAAAAAAAATTATTATTGTTATTTTCCTTCTTTGTTATACAAATATCTAGTCCAGGCCAGCTTTTATGGTTTGTTGTCTTGTTTTGGAATGATAGGAATGGTTAAACAAACATGAAACATGAAAAGCCAAACGTACTTAACCAGGAAAGGAATCTTAAGTGGAGGTTTTTTTGGTTTTTTTTTTTTTCTGTGCCACCCTACAGTTGTTTTTTTTGGGGGTTTTTTCCTCCTCTCTCCCTCCTGTCACCTGCCCTTTCCACACTTAATGTGAACTCTGACAAACGAGCACTAGAGTTGCAGAGCTGTGCCCGTAATGAGCACCCTGCCTCAATGGGGTCACAGTGGGGTAAGCGAGACCAGCTACAGTGTGTTCCTGCTGACCTATCCACTACCTGCCGCTCTAATGACTCATATTTTAGCTCCTGCATCCGTGACAAATGGCTGAGCTCTAAAAGCCCTGTCCATGGTGCTGAAACCCCTCTGGTGATATATGGCCGTGTCGGCCTGATAAATCCCTTGCATCATTCGCATTGTGACGGCGATTCATCACCTGTGGGAGTTCATAGTTTGGGAATCCATATTGGATTTTTAATGAAAAAGAATATAATGCAATTTAAAATCAATCAGTTTTGTGATACCCTCCCCACGCCTTCCCCTCCACCCCCAACCCTCTGCCATTGTACAACCCCAGTCATCAGCTAGACATGCCAGTGAATAACACAACAATGGGACTGGGGTTAAAACTGCATTCAAGGGCAGGCACTGTAATTGTGTTTGTACACACAAAGCTGTTTATTATTTGATGTTCAGATGGTGATGGGTAAATGTTTGTGAAGCTGACTTTTTAAAGCAAGCATGGAGTCTGTGATTTGTGTTTAAAAGGAGACCAGGTCAACTCTGATGTCCCAGTGCCTTAAAAAAAAAGTTCATCGCCTTGCTGAGATTAACAAGTTTATTTTTTGCACAAGTTTAGGTAGCAGCAAGATGTTTATGCTGTTTACGATGTCAGACACCTTTTAATAAGAACACCAGTTTGTGGTTTTCGGTATAAATGTATTTTTTGTCACAAAGTGTTGTACATCATGTTCTGTAGAATTTTGTGGTCTACTCTATGAACATAGTCCATCGTAAAGTTTACTTAGTTTACTTTCCCACTGAAACAGAACAAATAGTATTGCTACAAGCCCACAATAGAAACAAAAGCCACTATGGCTTTGCATTATACGTGAACAGTCAGGCATCTGGTGCAGCCTTTTATGTTCTGTGCCTTGAATCTGCCTGAAGAAACCGCTCTCTCCAGGCAGCCCAATCTGGGCCATGTTGATTCCCACGTGTGACATTTACACTAAAGGAGGTTTTGAGTGGAGACATCAGTGTCATCGAATGTTCTGGAACTACACCTGAATGCCTCTGAATCCATTCTGCAGTGATCTAGCAGTGTTACTCGGATAGTCAGTCACACATTCTTGTGTCCATTTCATCCCATCTCATAATTTTCCTAGAAGAGTTTTAGATGGTTGTTTTGAAGTCTATTGATGTGGCATTCTCTTCAGGCCTGCAGATTTGAAGGAGCTGGGCAAGGGTACAGGGGCTCGGACGCAGTGCTGTCCCTGCTGTTTCATCACCTAACTTTCTGTAGAGACGATCACTCCTCAGAGATATGTAGGTGAGCAAACAGGCCACAGCAGATGCAATTAAAAGCAGACCAATGGCGTTGATCACCACCACTTCTCTCCTGTCAGATTTCCCCACTGAAGTAGCTTGCTCTGTTGTACTGACATTTATACAATTTCTTAAATGCCCCTTTTGCAAATCTGTAATTTCTACACATACCTCATACTGTGTCAGTGGGTGTAAGTGTGTGAGATTGAAAATTTTTACATCTGAAGGCACACGTGCCGTGAACTGTAAGGAAGGGTAATTTGAGACAGATTTGATATTTGACCACTTGATGTTTGACACAAAGCTGCTCTTAGGAGGTACCCAAGAAATCTTTACTGAATGTGACGATATCACTTCAGTTTGTACATGTAAAGATCCGTTTAAAGCTTCTGGAAAGAACCCATTTACTACCACTGAAACAGATCTCATGTCTGCCCCTATAAGATTGTGCACAATGCAGGTGTACTGGCCTGCCTCATTCTCTGAAATGCCATATATGTCAAGTGTTCCTTCAGGATGCATGAAATACTTGCTTGACGCCATTCTTGGAAGGATTTTTTCTCCTGAAGGGTTGATCCAGTAAATTTCTGAATCTGGCTCTGCAAACGCCCTGCAGTGGAAGGACACTGTTTGCCCACTACCCACACTGACAAGTTCTGGAAGGCTTTCTGGAGCGATAACTGGGAGACATGTGTCTACCATTTCACGGAAGTGCACATGTCTGACTTGTCGACCTTCAAACTCTGGTGGTCCCATGCACAAGAGAGCATCAGACTCCATGAAGCGGATCTTGGTCTTGTTCATGTTGATCCAACGGACTACACAGTCGCAGTAGATTGGGTTGGAGTGCAAGCTTACCTCCTGGAGGCTGGGCAAGGACTCTATTGTGACTTGATGAAGTGCACTGAGGGCATTATTGTTCAGCATCAATGTTTCAAGCCTAGGCAGCTTATGGAAAGCATTAGGGTGGATGTAGGATAGTCTGGGGTTGTTAGTTGCCTCAATCTTTGTTAGCTCAGGAAGGTTGGCGACAGCAAAACCATCAATCGAAACCAGCTCTGGCATGCTGTTGATGCCTAACTCTTTCATATGGATCATGTCCACAAAGTCACCTCGACGGATTCGCTCAATGGGATTCTTATTGAGATCTAGAAACTTGAGGGTGTGGACATTTCTGAGGGCCATTTGGGGTACCTTTGTAAATTTGTTGTCATAAAATGAGATACTTTCCAATTTATAGAGGCCAAGCAGAGCATTATCAGGAATTTCACCAAGGTTCATTCTAGCTAGTACAAGACTACGGAGATTGGAAAGGTGCTCAAAATTCATATCTGCTATTTGGGCAATTGGATTTTCCCCCATCATCAATATTTCCAGTTGGCTAAGAGGATGGAACCACTCTTTTCTGATCAGCCTGAGTTGGTTTGAGTTGAGATGAAGCCTCAAAAGGTTATCGAGTCCTTGAAAAGCCCCAGGACTGATCTGAGAGAGTAGGTTATGGTTGACATAGAGCTCCTGAAGGTTTGGTAAGTGTGCAAGGCAGTTGTCATGAAGACTGCTAATCCGGTTTTCCTCCAGGTGCAAGGACAACAGCTGAGCAAGATGACCTAGATATATATCTCTAAGAGAAGATATGTTGTTCTGAGATAGGTCCACTTCAGTTAAGTTAGCCAAGTCGTTTAATGGTTTATCAATCTTGGCAATGTTGTTGCTCTGCAACAGTAGCACCTGTGTATCTGCAGGTAGCTTTTCAGGAAGAGACTGAAGTCCTAAATCATTACAGTCCACAGTTTGGACCTCCATGTAATTAGATGAAGGTGAGAACCAGGGTCGAATTCCACATTTGCACAGCCTGAGGCATGTCACGGACCACTCAGGCGATTGAACAGAGCCGGTCAATACAAGTCCTGCTAACAAATAAACCACAAACAGTGGATCTTTCATCTTGGACTTCTTCCCCTCAGCAACTAAATAGTCCTTATGGAGTGTAGGGTTAATGCTGTTAACTTTACAAGTACAGTGTCATTTGTTACAGTGACAACAAGCTTTTTTTCTGCTGACACCAAGTCCCTGAAGCATCGGTATCTTTTCGTGTTGTCCTTGGCAGTAAGGAGCAACCTTTCAGTTTACCTGGGGTGAGGTTGTCAAGCTGGTTGCACATGTGAAGGTCAGTGTATCCTTTAGGGAGTGGAAATGGTAGGCGGTTTGAGTTTCTGAAGGGGATGCATCACTCTGTCTGCCATCGTTATTATCCCCAATCAGTCACACACATCAATTTCCATCTGCAGAAAATGGGAGACAGGAGAAATGTAATGAATACAATGTTACATTATGGGGAACGCTGAGCAGTATTGGCATTTAAGAATATTGAAAAATATTGATGCCAAGTGAGATTTTTATTGCTTTTTTCCACTTACTATCAGAAAATAAACTATGATGGCTTTGACGTCGTACATTACCCCATCAAAGACACTTCTTGTGATAAACTAAAATAACCAGGGCATCTGTTGTGTTTGAAGCTTAGCTCAATGGGGTGTGTGGAAGTATTTTCATACTCAGTATATTTAGGTCTTGCTGTACATTGGTACAGTATACTGTAGATTATTTATCAAAATGTATAAATTTTACCCTGCTTGACTGAACTATTTATTTGGCATTTTTCATCATTATTATACACTTGCAAAGTTATGTCAAATGTCAGAATTTAGTTTATTTAATAACTGTAAGCATTTATAGTCTACTGAAGGCAGAATTGTTTATATAATTGAAACCTATAGTCATTAAAACCAGCTGAATAAACCGAGAGGCAATTATTTCACATCATTGGTCATAATAACAGTCACTGTATCTACTGTGACACCTGCGGTTGGGCATGGCAGGCTCACCCCACTCTGAGGGGGAAAAGAATCACGCTTTAAATTTAGACTTTTTTCTGTTATGTTGCTTTACATATTGCTGTATGAAAGCAGCCTGCGGAAGCATAATAGTGAAAATATAGACACCTTTTCAAATTGCTGAATATGAAAACGCGTCGCGTGGACTAATTTTCAGACTGTCACCCATATCCTATTTCAGAACATAAACAGGGTCCTCAGTAAGGCCCCTAGTGCTTGCTGCAGTTACATTATGCAGAAGGAACTGGAAGAGAGCTCTTCCAGGTAACCGTATACTGTAGCTTAGCCTGTGTTGCTGCCATGTGTTGATATTCTGATTAATTTGTAACCTTGAGAGCAGAAGCCTTGGTGCTCCATGCCATCGTGAGATGAAGCTGTCTGTAGTACTGCAGGAGCATCTTTGTCGTGCCCCCTCCTCCCTATGACAGTAGGCATACATTAGGCTGCTTATGGCAGTGAGTCAACATGGGCAGGTGGGAACAAGGCTTGCTTGCCTATCTATCTATTTCTTTATTTATTTATTCCCCTTTTTTTCTGCATGGCCATCTGTTTAAAGCAGAGACCTGGTTTAATCCACACTAAGACCACGGCCCAGGAACGTTCTGACTTGAATGTGATCATGGAGTGCTACGGGTCATTGAAGAAGTAATGGCGGCATGTAATATTTGAACATATTTACAAGTGTGTACTGTGAGTGCCTTGCACAGGTGCCTTCTCTTTGTTGTCGAGGCTAGAGTACCAATGATTAAACGTGAGTGCCAAAGCCTTGTGATGTGCACCGTCACACCCAGTGTATGCATTTCTCTTCTGTTCAAACCCTGAGCTCCACCAAGGCTCACAAACAATAATCAAATTAGTTCCTGTGTTTCCTACCTGTGAATACTGCGAGCTTTCCCTGCTTTCTGTGTAATGTTGCGCTTACTTGATTTAGTGGGGATGAGACCTGAGTGGGTGGAAATGCTCTGTAAACCTACAGTGCATGCTGTACATGTTTCTGAGTAGTTAAGACTTCTTTGGATAAATGTTTTAGGGGTTATTTTGTAGTGTTTTTTTTTTTTTTTTTTTTTTTTTGGTCTTTTTTTTTGGTCTTTTTTTTTGTATCTATACTGTGCATCTGTGCAGTATGTTAATAAGACTCCCGTTTATGATGCACTATACAATATATAACAATTATACATTAATACATTTTGGAACTCCAGTGATGATTTGTGACAGTCTGTAGAGCAATGTTAGTAATGCCTGGGCTGTTTCTACATGGAACTATTAAGTCCATCCCCCATTTACAAAGCAACAACATCTTTTGTTTCGTAGACATTTATGGCCTCTGATATACAGCAGTATGTCAAAATTGCAGTTATAGAGAGAAGCACTTATCAGAATCCCAGGCCTCCACTTTTCTCTGAGCACCTTAATTCAACTGCACATAAAATGGCTCTGCTTTGCTCAGTTTTATTCAGAAGCCTGGAGTGAGAAATTGCTTCGCAATAGTGAGGATGTGTGCGAGGAGAAATGAAGGCGACACTGACATTACAAAGACATTTATACCACAGCTCAAGTTCCCGGTCTTTCTGTTTTTTGAAAAATGTAAAGTAAATTGGGGCTAAGTGAGGAAAATGCATGCTACATCAAGAATTCCTGCTTGTATTGGTGAAGTAACTGGTACATGACTGAAATGGTAGGTCTAGGTCTTCCCTATCAATCAACAAAATTTGATCTACCCCTTTAAGCTGTTAAACAACTGTTCTAATGTTTAGTATGGAAGAACCTGAAGGAAACTCACAGCAAATAAAAATGTTTTAAAAAACTACAAATGTAGTTTGAGCATTATATAAAAAGGAATTTGATGATGATGATGATGATAATGTCTTTCAAGAGCTCAGGGTTGCTGTACAGTTCAACAAAACAAAGTAAAGCATGAGCATGCATTTAAGCACAAATGAACAGGCAACAAAACTACAAATCTATGAGATAGTGACAGAATAGTGCAGGGTGTAGAGGCAGGTTTTTAGTACAGTTTTAAATGAAGAAATGGCTGAGCAGTCACGTAAATATTGGGTCAGGCAGTTCCACAGTTTATGGGCCATAGCACTGAAGGACCTGCCAGCCCAGAAGAGAGCCTGTGTGGAGATTTGCTATTAAACTCAACCCCATTCAGCCTGAAGTTCTTTGCACCTAGAATGATGATGCCTGCCACTAAGGCACTGTTAATGAAAGAAGTGTTTGCAGAGATAGGAATTAAATACTATTTCATTTCATGGTAATGACCTCATGTGGGATACTAGCAGTACGTGCAAGCCTATTGTTTGACTCAAAACATTCTTCATCACCAACACTACAGTAATCCATTAGCACTGCAGTAACTCTAACCCAAATGAACCCCCCCCCCCACCCACCAATTAACAAGCTAAGGTAAATAAGTGTGCGTTTCTGAGACTTTTCAGCAATGTTCGGTATCACCATAACTTTTTAGCAAGTATTATTTACTACAGTGCTCCATACAAAAGCACATGTTTCTTCACTGTTCTATCCTGATAGTATAGCATTTTACAAACACTGCCATTGTGTTGTTGAGTGTGGTAGGATTTCTGAGGGGTTGTTTTTATAGAGCTTAGATTTAAAGTAGCCCAGAATTAGCAAAGAGACAGTGCTGATAAAGGTACAAATAAAGTGGCTCTGCTCTCGGCTCCTCTGTTCTGCTCAGCTAGCAAATATGTAGCACAATCGCTATTAATTATGCTTGACTATGGCTGACGGGATCCCTGAGGATGTTTAAACTTTTTCTGCATACTATTATTAATCTTCATTTTAGGCTTGTATATCATCTGCGGTCCTTCCTATGGTTTTCACGTGTCCTGTCTTCTATGGCCTTTTATCACTTGCAACACCACATTAAACCTCTTCTGTCCTTTCTGTGTTTGAATATGAATAGGATCATATTTCAAAAGAAAGTCCTGTCCACCTCTCTCTCTCTCTCTCTCTCTCTCTCACGCCCTCCATCTCTCTCTCACGCCCTCCATCTCTCCCAAACTACCCCAGCGCCTTCAGTCTCTTGCGGTCACTCCTCTATGTTTTGTAGATTTTAGGCTATTAATGTGCTGTGTGAACGAGCATGCAGGTGACTTTTGCTTCCAGAGTTGATTACACAAGCTGACCTTTTTCTGTCTCTCTGTTTGAGCTGCCGCTGAGCTGCTGCAGCCTCTGTCTAATCTGTAGACTCTGGACGGGTAACGTACTTAGGCAGCTTTTTAGGACTGCTTCCATTGAAGATGTTTAATGGCATACCAAAATGCTACATGATGTACATTTAAGCCAGACACACCGTATCCTGACTTAAACACAGCTGCTCGTAGCCCTGCATATCCAGGGCAAAAAAAAAAACAACCCAAAAAACGACGACATACACTAAACAATTTTCTGACGTTTACATTTTCACTGAACCTTCTGAAGATTGCCAGCCTGAAGTGAGACCGATGGAAGAAGCTCAGCGTGGCAACGCCGTGCCCTGAGCTCCACACAGAACTGAGCAACACAGGGTTCTGTGGTTCTGTCCAAATGTGAGTCAGTGTTGCTGGCTGGCCAGAGAAAAGGGGAGAAGGGGGAGGAGCTGCTCGGCGGGCAAACGCGAGGCGCGTTCCGTTTGCCGGAGCAGCACGGTTGCCGTAGGCATCAGGGGGAGACTGGTGTGCACTTCAGAGAGGCAGCCTGCACTGCTAAAGCTGTGTCTTAGGGTGTGTGGCTGTGTGTGCTAAAGTCAGAAAGAGGAACTCAAACTCCAAATGAAAACCTTTCACAACTGCAGTATAATGCCCAGGTCTTAAAACAGAGCGAAGGAGGTACAAGTCAAATGTAGTTTAATATAACAATTTATCATTCAGTTACAGTTTGAAAAAATAGTGAAAATCAAAGGATCAAAATCAAAGCCATGACTCAATTCACTAGAATGAATCCTTGTATTGCTCTATTCATAAATATGTTGCATTTTATTTACTTTCTATTTATGTGTTCTATAGAACAGAATAATGTTCCATGACTGTTGACTTGACTTCCATAGATCTTCATTCTAAAATCAAAACTATCTAATAGTCCTTTAGCTTAGGGGAATTTCACATGTCTTCCACACTGACTTTGAGCTGAAAGTCAGTTCTGTTTCCCCAGAATCCTATATCATTCCCAGCAGTCATCGTTCTCCTTCATACCTGTGGAGTGCATCTGACTGCTAGTCATTATGTCATCGCTTCAAACCACATCCACAAGCCAAACTAAGGCTAGATAGGAAAAAAGCTCACCCTGAAGACCAAAGGAGAACCAGGCTACTCACACAGGTCCTAAAAATAATGTGCCTTTTTTTTTTTGGTTGCTGTATGGCTCCGAAGCCTCACCTCCGCATTGCAATGCTGCTTGAACCCCCTCATCACACACGAAAGCCATGACTCATATGAGTAGAGAAGAGCTTACCATAGAGAGTGAGCCTCCGAGTCTGCGGCGGGAGATGTATTCCACCCTTCGCCGTGGTCAGCAATCACAGCTCAGCTCAGCGGCGGTACCCCTGTGATCAGTGCTGAGGGAGATAAAGCATGAGGTAGATCCGCCAGCCCGCCTCTGACACACAGCACCGGGATTTGCTGCGAGTGTGCCAACGCTTCCCTCTCTCTCTCTCTCTCTCTCTCTCACTCTCGCTCGCTCGCTCTGACTGAAAACACTGTGGCAGAGAGTGTAGCTGGAGTGTGCGTTCCAACCGCTACTCAAACGCCACTGTGTGTGTGTTCCGCTTCTGACAACACACTCGCACACATGTAAACCAGCCTCCCCAAGGACTGACAAATCACCACCCATCTTCCAAGCATTCTCTCTAAGCTGGTTGGATGAGCAAAGCTGTCAATCACGGCAGAGCTCTCTGAGAGGACTAAGTTGTGGGGAAAGAAGCACGCAGTGTAGCTCTTGTTTCTCTCTCTCATTCTCCCCCCCCCCTTGTGCTTTTTTTTTTTTTTTTGCTCTCTTTATCTTTCACCCCCTGATCTCTCTCACTTTCTCAGTGTCTTCCTTAGTGTGACGAAGCTTTGCTTCATGCGGTGCACTGCTGAGGCTGCAGTGAGCTGGTGACCCTGTTAAGGACGCTTTTCCTAAGGTGCCATTTTGCCTGAGGCAGGCCCTGAACCAAATGCTAAATTCTACCATTTCTCCATCACACACTCTTATAGTCCACAAACAGTTTATCATATATTTTCATATCATGTATTTTACCTAACCTCTATGCTTTGTACTTGAAAGCTCTGTAATACAACTTTGGTTGGGGGGGGAAGCCCAACGTGATTCCGAAACATCTATTAAAATTAATGGTTATTACTAGTAGTAGTGTTTCAGTTTTGTTTTCTAAGCCCCACACACCAGATTCCTGAGCTTCTGATCTTTTACAGTTTAATCCTGCTGGATGAATTGAAATGCACTCTCCCTGCTTCCTATTTGAAACCTTGGCAAAATGGAGGGCTGTCAATGACGGGTAGCAGTCATGGTCTTGCTGAGAGCCTTTAGCCTTGTGTGACTTTGTAAATAAATAAGGACACAATGATGGATTATCCACTGTAACAATATAGAATTACATTAGTCTTTGCATAGGTTGAAGCTTAGTTCAAGCTAGCAGCAGTCACGGTGCTGCTCTAGCATTTACCGTCCTTCCTCGTTTGCCGATTTCTCCTTTCAAAGGGGTTATATACTTTTTGTTCATTTCTAAGAGGTTTCTTGAGTCCCTGAAGGACCATGTTGTTCAGCTGTTTACCCCGAAATGATGGGCAGATTCTGACATGATGCTAGAAGAGTGGAGCATTAGAGAGTATATCAGGAAAAAGCCTGCTGTCTGAGTGAGTAGTTTGCCATTAGGATCAGTGACTTGTATTCCAATGGTATTTTTCCACTTGCATTTATTGGTAGCTATTAAGGTCAGCTAAATGATCGAATAATATATCTAAAAGGGATTTAGGGAGAAAACATTATAAGAGGTTTTCTTTGAAGTTCTTTGAAATCAAAAGCTTTCCTTGTGTTAAGACCTCATTTAGCACAGGTGTTTTATCAAACTGCTGAACGCGGATACTTAATTTTTCCTAATTGTTATTGTGGAAGTAATGTATTCCTCTAAGACCAGTTTTTTTTTTTTTTGTTTTTTGTTTTTTTTTTTTTGCAGGTCCCCCAAGAACCCAAAACAAAAGATCATTAAGCGAGTAATTGCCCTTGAGGGAGACTTTATCAAGTAAGTTGAGTTTATTAATATATTCATTATTCCGAAATGTAATGTACTCACATTTGCCCTGTTTGTGGTGTTGTGTGTCACATGTGACCTGTCTAGGTTAGAGAATTTTAGCACACACGCATAGTGCAATTTCCAGTTATATCCCGAACATGCATTGGTAAATGGCTCTCATATTTTTACTGCATTTTATGTCTTTGGTATTATGTCAGACACTTCGGAGAGCAAACTACATAAAAGCTGTGATCACATGTAATAGCCCAGTCCCGACACATTCATCCTGAACCTCAAGCTCAGTGAACGTGGATTAATGGTCGCACCTCTCATTAAACTTGCCGCATTCATCTGTGTCACAGCTCAAGGTGATTGTTCGATTAGCGGCTAAAATGGCAGCCCTGATGGGTCTATGAAGTTGATTAACGTCACAATGATTAGAAGATACATAGGCGGGTTTTTATGAAATGGTCTTTAGTGTGGGCGGGGGCAGGTTCTGTGAGAGCTGAAAGGAGTAGTTTAATGACTCCTTAGACCCCATCAGTTGGAAGGAGGGTCATTTAGTATTGGCTGTGCTGTCAGTACACACTACACGCAGTGTTGCGTAATGCTTTATTTTAGGTCACAATAACAATAATAATGAGGGGCTTTTTTTTACCATGTTAACCATTTCGTAAACTTACTACACATTTTTATAAACTCATTACACATTTTACATGATAATTACAAAGCGTGTTTTAAGGGTTATAAATTAGTTGCTTGTCAACAATGACAGAATAGGATGAACTTGTTTTGAACATAATGACTTCATATCTCAGGAACTCCATACATAAAGTATATTAATTTGGCATATTGAGCAATAATTAGACATTGGTAGTTTCTGAGTGACCACAATTGAGGATCTAAATGTTCAGTGTTTGACTGTTACTTCAGACACAAAGTTTTTACATAGAATTTTAAAAATCATGGCTCTTTTGTTGTTTTTGAATATGTGTGTCTTTTGTGATTTTTGTGAGTCCTTTTTGAATGTGTGAGTCCTTGTTAATACGTGAGTCTTTTGTGAACATGTGAGTCGGGTGAATATACAAGTCCTGGGTATGTGAGTAGCGTGGCTAAACCGGGCCTTTCTTCTCCTCGTCCTGCTCCAGTCCCAGAGAACCATTACATTTATGAGACCGATATGAGACATCAGCATGTCTCAAATATGCCAAAGGAAAACAGATCACCCTTGGTTCATAGAAGTTGATCATTGATGTAAAATTTAAGTTGCGGATGAAACAGAAGTATATTGCACTTGGACCTATGTCATGTTCGACCTGTAACGTGTAAAGCTACATGTACATTCATCCATTTCAGTGTATTGTGTACGTTTGACTAATGCCAGTACTTGGGAGGCTAAAAGAACTGCATTTAACTCCAACTCTTTTGTCTGTTGTCAGGACTCTGGGCTATAAAAACCGTTATGTAAGAGTTCCAGATGGGCATCTATGGATTGAGGGAGATCATTATGGACACAGCTTTGACAGCAATACTTTTGGACCGGTAAATGAGTCATGTGTCTCACACAAAGAGGTGTATTCATTTTTAGTTGACAAAAGAATGAACTGCACTTAGAATTTTGCAAGCATAATTATTTCCTTTGTGTTAACACAGAAATGCATCTTCAGACAGCAGATGATAAGATGCACTTCATTGCCTATTGATAAATACAGAGGAAGATTGTAGCTTCCTAGAGCATTTGTGTACAGCCTTGCTGAGCTTAGCTGCCCTCCTATGGTGGTGCAGAGACCATGGGGCTAGGCGACTCTTTGGAATTGGCTCTTTGCTTTAGAGTCCTTTAAATGCATTAAAGAAGGGAACACTGCTTTATTCTTCATTTTTCTCTGTTTTAATTCTGTATACTGAAGTGGGGTGGCAGCAGTTCTTTTATCTGTCAGAAGTGTTTCTCCAGAAAACCTTTTTTGATATTCAGCTGCTTGTATTGAAGGACATCTTTTGGGTTATGACCAGCGAAATGGCTTTGAAAGACAAGCTGCCTAAATTCTTTTTCTCACCGAGGCCTTGGTTGAGTCGTTAACCACGCTGTCGCCTCAGGCTCTTGGCGAGATTGCGCTGTTTGTCCTCTGGCACTTTTTTTTTTTTTTTAAATGATGGTTCCTGACTGGAGGCAAATGAGTAAGTTTCTCACTATAGTCAACTTCTAGGGTGTCTGTTCCATGTCCTCATCCAGGACCGCTTGCTACAGCATACAGCAATGCATAAGGAGAGTTTGCAAAACCACAGCATCAGCTCATGCTCATGCTCATAATAGATGTTTCCGGTTTGTTTGTTTGTTTGTTTATCGGTGAGAAAGGGGGAAGTTGTTTCTTTTTTTCCTCAATACATAGTGTATAAATGAAACAAGCATATTTATAATTAAACCTTTAAAGACCTATTGTGTTGTACAATACTGCTTTTGTGAAATCATTGGTATCTGGTGTTATTGGATACTGTTCTGAGACCCAAGTAAGTCCAAGGCTTCAGTTTGTGCTTTTTCAGTTGGAACTCACTTGGCCTTCTCAAAAGACAAGAGCATTTCCAACATTATATATCCCAGAAGGCTTGTGGGCTCCAGCTCCAAATCTCCTGCAAGGAAGCAATTCTCTCATGTGCATAAGCATTGAGCCTTTTGATTGCATAAAGGTTGTCTGGCTGAGGCTCTGTCTAGCGACTTGACGTCAGCCAAAGCCTAGTCATGACTTACTGTGACTCCCTATAAAGCATTTAGCAGGGCTGTACTGTGGGCTTAGCTCTGACACCACTGCCCACCCCCAGCTCCTCACCAGAATCCCAGGCTTAGGCGAGACCACTCGCCTGTCCCTGGGTGCTGTGCTCAGCCCCTGGTATTAGCTCCCCTCTGATCCTCTCCATCCCAGACAGGTATTTGCAAAAAGCCTTTGAGGGGAACTATTGGAGGAGACGGTAGACTGGGAAAGTGTTCCCTGCCCTCCGGGACGGGCAGCCACCCACCAACACGGGCCTTTCATTTGCTTTCAGCTGAGAGATTGATAACTTTGTATTGAATGTGCCAGAAGGAAATGTTAAAGCCTAAAAGTGTCAAAAACTTGAAAGTGTTAAAACTTGAAAATGAAAAATGGCATATGCTTTAAAAAATCTATATTGGGTTTCTTTTTCTTTTTTTTTTTTTTGGTCTGTCTTGCGATTATGGATTGTCATAATTCATGGATCAAGAGTTTGTTTGTTTGTTTGTTTGTTTTTTTTTTAAATTAATTTCATTATTGTATATTTTATGGTCTCTATCTCATAGGGCCATTAAACAGGAAGGTCTCTCCTCAGGTGTCCCTTGGACTCATCCATGGCAGGGCATCCCACATCATCTGGCCCCCAAACCGGTGGCAGAAAATCAGGCCATTTGTCCCTGCCAACCGCAGGCCTCTGCTCAACTGGGGAGGATCAGAAGATGATGTTGACAGTGACCAGCCGTAACCTTTCAGATCACCACACAGCCGCATTCAGAACCTTTCTGGACTACAGAAAAACTAGCAGGCTAAATTGGTGTTCATAACTTTTGTTACTTATTAGGTTGTCACTTGTGCACATGTTTTTATTGTGGATTTTAAAGAGGAATGTAGAAAGGCAACATCTGGATCACTAAAATAATGCCTTTGAACCTTTGGAGGATTTCCATACCTCCAGTCTAGAAGTGAGTTTCAACTGTCCCCTTTTTTAAAAGGAATAAATGACATGCATGCAGTCAATTTCCCTGATAAGTGAGAACTTATTTTTTCTGGCTTATAGTCAAAAGATTTTTTGTTATTGGCTACTGGCCAGTGATTCATTGTTTTATTAGCTTAATTGTGTGACTGACAGGTTAATTTATCAAATTTAGAACACACACTGGACCTCATCTTTTTCATCTTAACTGAAGACAGGGATATAACCAAATTAACTCAGTCTAATTCCCAAAACAATAACAACAATTACAATAACAACCATTTAACTAATTTATATTGATGCAGCTTAACAAAGGACATGTAGTCAATCAAATGGATTTCTGCTTTTCCACCTCACAGCTGGAATGAATTCGGTTTCATATATATGTACACCTACAAAAACTAGAAGGTTGGTGTGCATTAAACAATCGAATTGAAGCAGTGGTCAGGTTTGCTATTGATCTTGTCACCTATTGCAGACGTGTCCTTAAAAGGTCCAACTATGGATTTAGGTAGAGTTGTACAGTTAAAGCCAGTCTCCTTTGGGAACTCTATCTTCGTGGTTCAGACTCGGTATGCTAGGAGCCAACCTCCGATAAGCTCAACACCTTTCCAAGCTAAGTCACCATCGGCATGCTCAGAGTTTAAACACATGGAAACAGCAAGTAGTCAGAAGCACTTGGCTGCCACAAGCCAGGGAGATGTTGAGCCTAAAAGGGTTCAGAGACACCCTAGATTCCATTCACTTTTCACAGCAGGGTGAAAGCCAGTGTTTTTACAGTTTAGCATTCCACATTGCGTACATGTTGTCTTGCACAAATGCCAAAGTATGATTTCAGTAGTCATGCATCCATTTGGGTTTTTGTTTCGTTTTAGGTTTTTTTTCCTGTATCCTCCCCACCCCTACCCACAGGACAGACCTGTCAAAGCAGTTTATTCGTATAGAAAAGTAACTCTTCAGAGGGGAAGCAATCTCTTATTGAACATGACAACCACATTACCTCCACTGCAGAAGAAATTGAATTCTAAATTGAATTTACCTAAGACAGCCAAAGAGATGCTCTGTTTCAGTGTTGGGTGGGCACTGGAGTGGAATTGTGTGTCAGTCTTTTTTCCTCTCATGGAGCTGTTCAAACACACACATTCATCAGCTCAGAGCTGAGGTCCAGTATGGCTGAAACAGCCAAGTATAGATGGATTTACAATTTGGGCAGGTCTCGCAGGGGCTTGGACTGGTATCACACCAGCGTACCCCTGCTTCGTAGGTTGCTATGCTGCATGTAAGAATACAAATGGCTTCTGGCAAATGATTATTACCTGTTTTATTTTCTGTTTCGTCATTACCACAGCATAAGCATAGCTGCATTGCAGTGTGCCAATTTAAAGCTAATGAAAATGGAAAACAAAGCACAGAGGACAATAAAATATCCTAGACAAGACATCAACAACAGAAAGACCAAAGTGTCAATTATCTGTTCAACAGAAATTATGTGGAATGAAACAATTATGTAAAAAAAACCAAACAAACAAAAACTTGTCACCTACCTAAAACTTTAAACATACAAGCCAAATAAATTAGCATTCATTATTCCAGTCACTGAAAGCATATAATTGTTTAAAACAATTTCAGATAAAACTCATTAAGTGGTTGAGCTCCAGCACACACTATCAGTATAGTGTTGACATTCTGATTGATATTGTACAGCTGTGGTCAGCAGAACTTCATGTGTTCAGTTTCTGGGACATGACCTTCAACCTCTAACTTTCAAAATATATGCATGGAATATTTATGAGCATCTTTAGTCAGTGATGATGCAGTGGGTAAAGGAGACTAACCTGCCTTTGAGTTGCTGCGTCCTGTTTGATGTTCCAAATGCTAATTTCTGAATTCTGGATGAACACTGTGCAGAATGCAAAGCGCTGCCGTTTCCTGTCGCAGACGGGCGCCCAAAGAGCAAGATAGCAAGTACAATAGAAGTGGGAAAATGGGAAAGAAATTCTAAATTTAACTGAAAGTTTCAGGAACTGTTTGTGTGCTAGCAGCCAGCTGATTTCTCCCTTGTTTCTGGCCTTGTCTTTTATTCTAGATCTCCTACCCATCTAAATACCCCCATTGTGTTTTTTTTCCTTCCTGGCATGTTGCAGAAATCTGTGGAACTAGGAAAAACCAATTAAAACCTCATTTGGGCAGTCGAACTCCAGGGGCACGGTGCTGTTGTGTGGTTTCACTTGATAAGCTGCATGTAGGAAAGCAGTACTGATATTGTTACCTGCCTGTTGTACAGTCATCCCCTGCAGCCTGCAATAACGTGCAAAAGCTACAACTGGATATTTGCGAAGGATAATAAGAAAATTCCATGAATCACTATGCAATGTGTGTGTATGCTGAATAAGTGTTGTGTGTGTCAGTGAGTGTTTCTGTCACAATCACTACCTATAGGGCATCTGAGAAAATATGTTGTATGTCTTAAATTGGAAAATGGGGATGAGATTTGATCTTAGTGGTAGCATGATGGAAAAATTGAAGATCTCATGTTTGGTTTAGTTGTGTTTTGGAATGTGATGTTGAATATGATGCAACAAAATGGTATAATACTCGATCCTTATTGTAACAATAGTGATTTATTGAGTACTCTTAAATATCAATTAATGTTGACAATTTTAAAAGCTACTGCTGGGAACTTTCAAATTGTTTTTATATCCTATTTATGGTTTAAACCCATGTTTCTTTAGGGAAGCAATATTTGCACCATGTCCTACCAAATAATATGACCCCAGTGCAGTTGGACTTGATTGTATACAAACAATAAACATCATTTTTAAATAGGTGGGTTTTTTTCCATTTATAGTTGGCTCTTCTCGTGTGGGAGAAGCACTTAGTATTTAAAATTCTGATTGAAACTTTATAAAACAGATTCTTAAAAAATAATGAAGGACAACATTAAATTTAGCCTTCAGTGCTGTACTTAAGGAATTGTATTTAGGCTGGTCAAAATAGCAGAATAGAATACAGACCATGAAGATAACCTTGCTCGCTGCTCCCATCGATGCAGACTGTTGAAATAC
Source organism: Electrophorus electricus (assembly GCF_041902795.1). Classification (NCBI taxonomy): domain Eukaryota; kingdom Metazoa; phylum Chordata; class Actinopteri; order Gymnotiformes; family Gymnotidae; genus Electrophorus; species Electrophorus electricus. The sequence goes on from NC_137512.1 coordinate 17,659,397, forward strand.
AGTGACCTCTGGTGGTTAAACTAAGCTATAGGCTGTAAAAGCATTTAAAAGAAATGCAGTGGAACGTTGAGCCATTTTGTTTTCTAGAATAAAAGGTGTAGTTACATTCCAAAATATGGTTATGCCACTAGAAAAAACAAAATACATAAAAATTGAAATTCCTATTTGGAATAAAACAATCAGATGAGGAATGTACTTTGGCAAGTGCATATACAGAACGTAGGCTGGTTTGTTGACATCTGCAATGTGTAATGACAACTTAATATATTAATTTAAAAAAAAACGACAACGGTATTTGTGTTTCAAAAAACCCTCAAAACTAATACACTATGCAAAATTCAATTTCAGTGTCCATTTACTAGCTATAATTTTATTATATTCCGTTACATGTCTAGTGTTTAGCTTCTCCGAATCACCGAGTTTCTGATCTTTACTACGCAAGGCGCAGAAAAGTATGAGCAGCCCAACTCTAACGGCATGCAGCCGAGAGGTCCAACACCATAAGCCCACAGGGACGTGGCCAGTGCATACTGCACGTTTGTGCCATTCAGCCCAGCCGCCGAGAGATTTAAATGTGCTATTATTTGACGGATTCGGTGAAAAATTATCACCGCACAATTGGTGTCATTCCTTTTCTCCGAGTAAATACTCATTATTTGTTCAACCTGAGCCTGAACACCATTTTCTTACTACGGCTGCAATCTTTATATTATTGGTCTGCTTGTTCTTGTAAGATCCGCTGTGAAACGTCGCAAGCTCCATCCTAACCAGCCACGTATGTGCAAAGCAGACAGAGAGGGACGTGTCGTGGTTTGTGAGATATGCCTCTGAACGCAGACGTTCTGTGCCGCAGGCAGACCGGCTGAACCGATCCAAGGACAGATCCCAGAGGAAACGAAAGCGGCTGATCTCAGAAAGCCTGGGGAGATGCAGGAAGCTGTGCAGACGCCTCCGGGCCCGAGTGACTGATCTTTCCAGCCGGTCGCTCCTGATCCACGGGCTCAGCGTTCAGCACTATCGCTCCGTCTATAAGGCTGTGGTGGAGCCCGCAGGCAGCAGACTGCCCGGGACATTCGCCTATAGGCACATTAGAAACATTAAGCAGAGGCTTTGGCTGGCCTGGATAAGCTCGAAGAGATCGTTCACGAGGATGGTCGAGTGGAGGTCAGGGAAACTTTTGGTGTGGCCAGAAAAATTATTCGACAGATGGCCGTGGGTCAGATTATCTGAGCCAGGACACCAAAATGTAGCTAACAAAGTAGAAGCGGAAGCTGCAGGCTTTTCTCACTGAGTAGTACAGTAGTCCAAAAAAAAAAAGTAAATTAAACTTTCATAATGTAGACATTTTTTCTTTTTTCCTAGATGCTTACATGCATTTAAAATGTTGAATCAAATGAAAGGTGTATCCAAAGATAAATTATGATAACTCTGCAGAATGCCATTAAATTAATCTTACGGTCGTCGTACCTATCCTAAGATTAAACTACACAGTTACCGAGTGACTCATTAAAATTCTCTTGGTGACGTTGAGCTGAGCACCTGTGTGAATAACGTTGTACACTCCATCACACTAGGGGGCGTCGTGAAGCTTTCCTGGTTGTTTTTGACCGGGTTGTATGCCATGAGTCAGAAAACGAAGACGTTTTGAAAACAACTGGCTAGTTGACCCAATTACTCAGGGAAGAAGCCGAAGAGTGGAATGAAAACACAGTCCTTGTGACTTGTTCCCTGTTGATCCAAACGAAAACTCAAGCGAACTGGTTTTAGGTAAAATATTTTGTAAGTGTTGGTGAAACCTGGTTTAGTCTGTCAAATAATTTGTCTTACTTTCAAAGTCTAGCAGGTGAGCTAGCTAATCTGTATGTGGCAACTATTAACTCCAGTAGCTACGCTAGCTAGATATCTTAACCTGGCTACTAATTTAGTTCTAAAGCGTGTCTTGAACTCGTCTACCTGTTCTATGAAAGCGTTGTTAAACAAAGGATGACTCCCGTAACTAACTGTAGCTCGCAATATATCAACTTCAATAAAAGGGTTGTGAAAAGTGTCAGTCCATGCAGAAGCAAACCCTAAGGTAAACAGAATCGTTCTTCTTACTTAGCCAGCTAGCTTTTGCAAATGCTTAATATCCATTTTTGCTTTACGACTGAAAATGTAATTTTAAACAATTATATTTATAGACAATTATAGGTAGAAGTATAGGCCTAGAAGGGAAACGTCTAAAAATGGGCACATGAAAACTTTTGAAAGTAAACATGACCTATAAGATAGCCTGAGGTATATGACAGGACTTGTCTTTTATCTAATTCTCAGACTGCTTCAGAGCAGAGCAGCCTCCTGCACTAGTTTTTCTGAATGAGTATGTCCTTGGCACAGAGAGTACTCCTCACCTGGATCTTCTGCCTCATCTTCCTCATTATGCTGGTCCTCAAGTTGGATGACAAGATCCAATGGAGCTGGTTTCTTGTGTTCCTTCCTGTGTGGGCTTTTGACACTATTCTCCTGCTCATGCTTATTGTTAAAATGGCTGGCCGTTGCAAGCCGGGCTTTGATCCACGCAACGGAGCAGAGAACCTCAAGAAGCGAGTGTGGTACCTTGTGGCGATTTTGTTGAAGCTCGCCTTTTGCCTGACGCTGTGTGCTAAGCTGGAACGCCTGACGGACGTCTGGCTGAGTTTTGTTTGTGTTCCGCTCTGGGCACTTCTCATTGGAGCCATGGTGGAACTTGGGTACAGTGTCTTCCACTTCCGAAGAGACTGAGCACATATAACATGAATAACTCATGAAGAACTGGATGACACTTATCTTAAAATGTGTTCTAACTTATATCCTATCTCAAAGGTTCCTAATTCTGCCAGTCTCTCAAACCTGCCCTTTTTGAATTTTAGGATGAGACAAGCAGATTTAGGAGAAATTATACTATATAACACCTCTCTATTAAAATAGCACAAAAGCTATTGCATAAGAAGTGGGGACATTCAAAACATTTGCCTAAGTGATCGAACAGAGTGGAATAATCTTTACGTTGATTGAAGGCGTGTTGGGGGTTTCAGGTCACAGGTTCTTACCATGCTTATGCTTTCTTTGTGATTCATGTTAGGTACCTATTGGGTGTTTTCTGAGTTTTGGTATGGTTGAGATTTTCATCACACTAAAAAGACTGATCTTCAGTGTAAATATGCTGTATATTGTTAACTAATCAGTGTTTAACTAATGTTAATTTTGTAATGGAGTTTATGGAGTGGGCTTGTTGCTATTCTTAATGATTCAAATTGGGTTCCCTGTAAACAGCAGATTCCAGTTCAGGTAACTTGGCATCAGATGAAATGTCATCCTGGAAGGTAACTGAGGTTACTGGCTAGTGGTGTGTCTGTTGCATTAATGATTCATGAATTGGACACTGCTTCTCTTTCTAATGCAGGCCTGCCTATAACAAATATTTTATTTTAGATGTCAGGAGTGGAATTTTCAGTCTCCCATGGGACTCGTGCACTGAGCTCTGAATGGTTCTGTTCAGGTGATATGTTATTTGTGGGAGTGAAATGAGTTGTACTTGAAATGTACTCAGTTCATCCTGGGAGAGGGTTGAAGGTCACTTTGAAGGCTGTGTTTTGTGCAGGTATGTCATGTTTGTGGTTCTTGTTGCAAGAACCAAAAACTTGTCAACTGGAGGGAGTTTTGTTTACAAAGGATCTCTAACTCAGCAAAGACTTTTTAAGTGGCTTGTTTAGATTGGTTGTGTTCTGGAATTACACACAAGTACCTTTTAACATCTAATGCATGATTTGTAAATAAAATTAAATGTTAAACCTGTGGAAAGGATATTTGCTCAGTTTCTATGTTCTACTAAAATGGGCAGTGTATATTACTGTCCCTGTAAATATCTTATAGATACTGAGAAGGTTAGCTATTTTTTTCATTATTACATCCTTTTAGTCTTGCTTTGAGACTGCCGCAGGAATGAGGATTTGATGCTGTCCAGACACAGGCTTTGATAGCTTTTTAAGTGCTAGTCGTTTAGGACAGACATGTAAACAGTTGTCTGCTCATCTTTTTTTTTCCCCACGTGTAGTGCCTTGAAAGGTATTTGGGCATAGCTTTAAGTTAAAATCTGCCATAGTGCTTCAATTTGTGAATAATTATGACAACTGAGACACTGTTTCTCCGTTTGTATACAAACCAGAACCTCACCTGAGATAAAAGGTTTCAGCCCGAACAACTTTAATTTTGCTCCCCTCATTTTGGCTAAGGCTGGTGTTTTTAAAAGCTGTATATATGAGTCTGCCTCATTGTTCAATATGCAAATTCACAGCAGGCTATCTTGGAGCTGATGTAAAATTACACATGACCATGTAGAGTGCAGAATTGATCAAGCTCATTTTAGTGCCTCATTTCCGTGATCAAACTCATTTCAGTATAACACACCATCACATATACATTGTTTTTTACAAATATATCAAACTGTCTTCTGTATATATTTTTTTTAACAGGAGCAAATGCAAATAATTTGAGAAGTTGTGCAGTGTATTCCTAGGGCAGTTCACACCTCTTTTGAAACAGGTTTAAGACCTAAATAGAACTCTTAATTGTATTAAATATCAAAAGAAAAAACAACTAAGGCTTTGTTTTGAATGTTTGATGTTGATTTTATTTGACTTGATTTTATTTTACAGCATTCCACCCTCTACCTCCTCTTCAACTTGTCTTTTTTGGTAGAAGGAAATGCTTCATATTTGGAGGTATTAATTTTAAAATATGTTCACAAATAATAAACATTCAACATATTTTGTAATTCTGGTTTGGAATGGACCAGAGGTTAACTAGAAGAAAAAATATGGGTGTAAAAATTGTAATAATGAAATATCATAAATGTCTATGCAAAGTCAAGCTAGAGCACACTAATGAAGTAAACATGGAAATGTACAAGGAAAGGAATTAACATGGAGGCACTGTATGACTGTATCAATACAGCAATATTGACAAAACAGCGGTTTATGCTACAATGTTCATGTTGCCTAACAGAAGTTCTTCATTTTTATCATTGTATTAAAAACAAGTTATGCTGTTTGTTCATGCAATTGAGTTTATATATTTAACAAAAATAATTGGATCAGAATTAAAAACAATGAATCAAAAAGCACCGTACAGTAAAACCTCTGTTTCTTTATCCAGTAGGGTTTTCTTTTCATTGTTTTTTTTTTAATTTACCACAGTCAAATTATTTAGAAATAACATGAAGAATGACTTACCTAATCCCAGCTCTGTCTCAAGGGAGGTATTTTTTAATATATATGGAGTGAAATTTTACTTTCTTCAGGTAAGGTTATCTTCTGGATGCAGGATTCTTTGGTATGACAGTGACTGTATAAATATATATTTATCAGTCATGGGGGAGAGAAAACATTTTTAAATGAACTGAATGCCGGTAAATTTTACAGCTTACCAAGTCTTAGCTACCATTAATTTGTCTAATTATTATTGATCATCAGCAGTAACATTAATAACACTGGTCAACAATGATTTTGCTTTGTGTATTTTCACACTCCGGCTCCAAATGTTTTCAGAATTTCTCTCACCCATAGTCGTTGTTGTTCAATATACATGTATCGTTATGTATAGTATGGAAAAGTGGTACCAAAGAAAGTGGAGCCCCTGTATGTTGACAGACTACTGCTGGACAGTGAACGGGGCTGTTCCTGAGGCCAAATGTAGGCAAAAATCATACATTTGTCCATATCTGAAATGTAATAACAGCCTTATGTTTGGGAAGCAAAACGAGTTAAAATTTTGTTTCCCAGTGTAATAAGGACATTGTATGTCCTTACAAAGTAACCTTAAGAGATATTTATTCTAAGTCTGATCTGGCATTCAGCATTGTAAAATGTATATGTTACAAATTCTGAAAATCCAAAGAAGCAACAAATGTCCTATATAAACGGTGACGCAGAATAGCAATAAAACATTGTTTAACAGTCCACTAGAGGAAGAAAGAATTTAATTGGAACTTATCCAAGTAGATCTACTCTATGTACAAAGTCTCTCCTGAAGAGGAAAAGAACAGCTGCCTCTGTGTTTTATTTTATTTTTAATCTTTAAACATCTAACACTGAGTTTTCTCTGGGTCTTATCATCATTCTGACAGTCTTAAAAGACTGTCTGTCGTTAGTCGGGTAGTACTCATTGGAAATATTATGCCAGGTGCCCCAAAAGATGCCATTGCGCACTCCTTTATATCTCGTCTGATAATACTTTCCATTTAGGTTGGCAGCCATGCATGCATCAAACCACCATCCAGAACTGTAATAGGCCCCACAGTTTCCTGAGGGATACTCGTCATTGTCCCTGTCTGGAGTAGAAAAGTACTTCTGGTTGTGGTTAAACCTTTTGCTGTGTTGCATAGCATTTCCAGCAGTGCCTGAGTATTCTCCTATAGTCAGCTGGTAGTTTAGGCTTTCGTTGGCCACATAAAAGTCATCATACTGGGCATATTCCTTTATCCCATCCAGGTCCTCGAGCTCCAGACGCAGTGCCATGGCTCTAGCTGCTGTCAACCAGTGGATCTTGTCGTTGCCTAGCCAGAACTCGCCTGTTAAGCTGCCAAAACCCTTCTTGTATTCATCCCAGGTGCGGTTGAAGCTGATAGTACCATCAAGACGACGCTGAATCAAAGTCCAGCCCCCATCAGAGGCCTCCATGTCACAGAAGACGTGGAACGAGGCATGCTTTGATCCTACTGGTGTCATGCTGTAAACACCATTCTTCATGTTCTTCTTGAGATCTGAACAATCTTGTTGTTTATCTGTGGGTAATAGAATACCCATTTGTTTTAAAACCTTAACATTTGTCGGAGCTTTACATAAAATTCAGTTGCATTAACATGCCACAGTAATAATCATGTTATATTTAGTTGTTACATTAATGAGGAAATGCAAGAAAACAATGTGAATTAATGATGTGTCCTTAAAAGAATACTAGAGCAGGAGTATAGAAACTTAAATGTGCATTTAAAAAGGATCGGAGAGCATGGAAACATTCTTCCAGCATTGTTTAATACCACCCATTTGTAATGGTTCAACCTGGGGTTAATTAGTGTAATCTTAGTGAAGAGGCCTTATCCTGCTGCAACAGAAAAAAACAGAAAGGGCAGCTGCTCTTTTCCATCTCCCTGCTTTCCCAGAGCCACAACATCTGCTGTTCAGATGAAAGCCTATATCAAGTTATCATCATTAGTTGATCCCTGGTATAAAAAGATGAATCCTTACAGTGTTTAGAACTGGAGCAATGTCACGGGAGAATAGCAGGGCTTGGTGGTTCTCATCATTGGGTACTTTTGTATTATGTAATGTAGATTGTTTTCATCTTAATGTTTTCATTTTTGAGAATATAAAAGTCTGCACATGAACTCTAGACCACAGACATAATCCATCTAATACCGTTGACACGCTCAAGGGCTGCAAGCTTTGTGTGAAATAACATGTATAAATCATTTTGCCATTCAACTATAAACATTTGCTGAGCTTCAGCATTTATCATCAGACTTATTACGTAATCTCAAGCGGCCAGTATATTTAACTGAAGTAGTAAGAATGCCAGTTGAAATTTCTACATATTTCAGAATGTCTTGATGCATTTAATGTGTAACTGTTCACAAACATCAACAAAGTGATTAAAATGAAAAAGTTCTATACCTCTGTCAGTTTCAAATGATCTCCGAGTGCTGAGTGTCGGCTGAAGAGTCGGTCTTTGGTCACACTGGCCCTGACAGGTGTTGAGCAGCTGGGTCTCTAAGTTATCTCTGTCTTCCACATTGATACCAGTGAATGGTCTCTTCTTATTTTCCTTACTGCTGCCCTCAGCTGTGGTTTTCTGTGCTATTATGTCTTTCATCCTTTGATTATCCCCAGTCCTGCCTACAGCCACTGGATAGGCGTTCCCGTTATTGTATGAATTATTGTTCTCTATCGATTTAGAGGTTGTAAATGAATATTTGCTGTTTTTATGGTAAATTTGTGTGCTCTCTGTAGATGGGGCTGAGCCCTTTGCCACTGTACTATCCTTGATTCTGTCCATAACAAGAGGGATCGAGCCAATTGCTCTCTTTTGGACACTGTCTGCAGTGTTGGGATGTAACATTGTCTCATCACTGGGTCCTCCAGCTTTGCCTGTACTCTGCAAATCAAGATCTGACTGTTTATCTCCTCTGTCATGATCAGATATTTTCTCAGTCAAAGTTTTGGACTCTACATCCTCACTGGAGTTTTTGAATCTGTAATGAACATGTGTGTCTGAGACCTTTACTCCAGGAGTAGTTTCAACTTTTTCCACATAATCTTGATCCATAAAATATGTTGCTGATGCGGCGGGAGTGGTGAACTGAGTCACTGGTCCTTCTTTATCTTTAGTCAATGGTTTTATAGTGTACAGCATGTCCACAGTAGTTGGATAGTTTAACTCTTTCCTCTTGCTGCCTTCTCTCTTCACTGTCAGCAAAATGTTTCCACTGGAGCTTGGTGGGGTTTCTACTTTGAAAGGTGCCTTGGCATTGTCCTGATTGGAGCCTACATTGTTGGCCATGAACGGTTTTGCTCTCTGCCTTCTGTCAGTTTCTTCAGTCTTCCCCACAACTTGCAGTGAGGCTCTTCCTCTGTTATCATCACTGTCATGGTTCACTGTGTCATGACTCAATACTGTCTCGACATTGTCATCCCTGACACCATGTGTAATTGTATCCAGCTCTCTCTTTCCTCCAGGATTTTTGGGTTTTGTTACATGAAACAGCTTTGTCTCCATGCTCTGTGAGGTGTTTTCAGTTTGGAAATATATCAATGAATGTAATGCCTCTACTGTAGGAACAGTTTTGTTATTTTGTGCATGGGCTTGGTCCACAATGGTATGCATTGCCACAGTGGGTTTGATTGACTGAGTCAAGCCATATTCCCTGCTCTTGAACTCTTGTTTGGGGCGGGATGTAGTGGGACCATCTTGAGAATAAAGATATCTGCTTCCACTCTTCATTATGCCCACCATATTCTCAGTCTCTCCACTGGTGTTTTTTGCTTCACCTGAGGTAAAAACCTTTAAAGGTGTCTGCACATTTTCATTTCCTGGCCTTCTTTCCAAAACATGTGATTTTCTCAATTTGGGGTTTTTATCTAAAATACCTCTGGTGGGGTGGGTTCTTTCTGGTCCTTCCACATGGTTTGGATTTACTCTTGTGACATTTTTCACCATTCTCAGATTGGGAGGATTCAGTTGTTTTCCTTGGCTGAAATTCATTGTATGGTTCAAATAATGTTTTGCTACTGGACTCCTCAGAGGTAGCAGGCCACTGGGCGAGGGTCTAGCCATCCTTTTCTGACCCACAACAGGTGGTCCTTGCTTACCTCTTATTGTGCTCTTATCTCTTCTATTAGTAAACGGAGCTTGCTTGACAGGATGCGTATTCAAGGGTACAGTGTTGTTGATCCTTAGCATATGTTTTCTTTCAGTTTGTGCATTGATGTGGCTTGAACTATTAATTTCTCCACTGTTTGGCATAGTGATGGAAAATTCTGGTTTTAGCAATGACCGACCTTTGGATAGATCATGATTATTGTCCAGGCTTTGTGGATTTGTATCACTTACTGATACTATGGCATCAGACAAGTCTGAGATGATTTTTCTTGTCCTCGTCAGTCCACCATCTGTCTTAACTGTGTTAACTTGTTTTGAAAGCATTTCAGTTTTACTCTCTGCATCTGTGCTGGGGTTGAATGTGCTTTTAGAGTTTCTGTCCATAATCTGTGTATTGGTATGGCTTATATTTGCTATGGGATCAGCATTCTCTGATATTACTGACATATCTAGTTCACTGTCTGTCTCAGTTCTGTTAAATCGGTTCAGATCCATTGTAGTGTAACTCTCTACATTCATGCTAAGGCTGAACGGACTTTCAGACTTACTGTCCAGAGTGTCTGGATTTGTATGACCTGCATCAATGGAATCAGCCTTGTCTGGAATATATAACTGTGACTTCTCTAGTCCACTGACTGTCTTAACTGTAACAACCGGATTTAGAACTGCTCCTGTGTCCCACTCTACATCTTTGCTGGGCTTTAATGGCTTTTGCTCAAGACCTCTAGCTCTGTGGTTATTGTTTTTCTTGCTGCCTTTATTTTCAGCAGTTGGATATTGCGCGATACTGGCATAACGTCCCACATTTACTTTATCAGCCTCATCGTGACTAAAAGTTCTTAACTGGTTTACCCCACTATCACTTACTTTTTCTTTGTTTTCATCCTGTTGCTTCATGATTGGAAAGGTTTCAGTTCTATTTAGCTCTATTTCTCTGTTATTTTGAGCATTGACACTGGTCGTTGGATTTTTTTCTCCTGAAATTTTTTTGCTGACTATTCTGAGTGGAGTTTTTATGATTACATCTGGTCTGTTTATGTCCTCATTCAATCCAGTCCAGCCACTACCAATTTTGCCTCTTCTGTCAGCTATTTGTGGTGTTTTTCCATTTAGCCTTCCATTGCCAGTCCTCAGTGGAACTCTAGCAGTACTCTGTACTGGCCTGTCCCTGACAGGTAAATACACTTTTCTCATTCCACCTGGATTTTTTAATCTGTTCTCAATATTTGGATTCAGCTGGCCTTCTTTTCTGTTGATATTCATTGGTCGAGGAAATCCATGTAATCTCTTGTTCACTTCATCCTTATTTGGTGGACTGACCTGCTTTGTTTCAGTGTCAACATTTTCTGAAACCATAGTAACTACACTGATTTCAGGGATGTTGCCTGGTGTAGTCAGGGTTCCACTGGTGTTCATTCCATGCCCTACCCTTCCTGTACTGGCTTTTTCATAGTTTGTAAGTTGTTTCTCATCTTGGTTTCCTAGCAAAGGTGATTCAGTCATTTTAGCTCTTGGAGACTCCAACTCTTTTACTATTTCTTCACCTGTAAATAAGTGGAGGTCTCTTACCTCACTCACGCTCTCGGCTGCCATCTCCACATGTGAAAGGTTAGATCTTTGTGGCCCTCCACTGCTCTCAGCCCTTTGTCCAGAGCTACTTGTCTTCATGTTCCTCTCTTGACTCATGTTCCACCCTGGTATTCCAATAACTCGATTTACCTCCCTTGTGCCACTGCTGATGAGCATAGTGTCTTCCCCTGCAGAGTTTGGCGTGGTGCTTTGGACGATCCTCACCCTCTTATGTAAGTCGTGCTGTCTCTCTCTGGTGTTGACAGTGCCCCTGGAAGCTTGAATCCTTTCTCCAGCCTTCCCTCCATCATCTGTCCTTACACTCCACTCTGGTCTCTGCCTCCCTCTGCACTCCTGACATTCTTCCCTCAGCTGGTTCACCATTAGTGTCAGGCTTTGCAGCTCTCTGGCCATCTTATCCAGGTCCCTGAAATGCTTGGGCAGCTGGATAGTGAGTGGAGGGAGGGTGATGCTGTACGGGCACATGTTCTCCCCATCTCTGCACTGCCCCAGAGGTTTTAGCCTCACCCATGAAGCAGTATCCTTGGATGTCTCCCCACAGCTCTGAGAAGCAGCGAACATTAACAGATTTCCCCACACAAAGAGCACAGACAGCCACATTCTGGTGTGTTCAGTAAGAGGATCTGGTAGGTCTGCTGAGCAGTGTGAGAGGGAGAGAGGGAGACAGTGGAGGACCACCTCCCTTTGTGCTGTGAGAGAGGCACTGCTTTAACATGCGTATGAGATTCCCATTCAGAAGTGACAGAATTATCAAAGCTTTTGAGGAATATAGTATATATCTTAAAGTTATAGAATATACATTTCTATATACGCAGAATACATTTCAAGAAGAGCACTATGTAACCACTAATCTACTATCTTCATAGTGTACATTCTGTACAGTATGCTCACCAACCCCTATCAGAAAAACTTCCAGTCTAGACATATTCCTTTACAAAGTTAATGAAAAGCACAAAATTGTGCAGATTTTTTTGTGTGTGTTCCAGGACTAGTCACAATTATTATTCAAAATTATTATTTGTTATTATTCATATCTGATTGTGTTTGGGGCATTTAGGCATTTTAACTGCTTGCCCATTTCTATCTTAAGTCACTCTTTATTGCTATTTACCATTCTTGCTGAAAAACAAACATACATGCCTACACAGAAAACTCTTAACTTTGATTTGGCACAAACCTCATCTTTCTTTGTTCCACAATGATTTAAGCAAACATGTATTTATTTAATTCATTGTTAAATCTGATTACAGATTTTTAAAATGTGCTCCTTCTAGTGGCTAATTTATAGATGTGTAATCTGATGCATCACACTTTAATCTGGACCACAGTGCACTTTGATCTTATATTACATCTGCAAGAATGCGAGCATGCATATGTGGGACATTCATCCTGGCAGGCAGATACTCTACATCCTGTCACAAAAGCAGCACTCACACGCAAAGACTGGTGGTATGCTCAGGGCTGGGCTGTCCTGTTAGATAGTAGCTAGCTGTAGCTTTATTTTGCTCCGTGTTCTCTTATTTAAGTTTGTCCTGTCTAATGTTTTGCTACTTCAGTAACCCCTCTGACTCCAGACCAGTTGCACAATGGCAAAAATATGATACCGAGCCAGCTGAACTGCGCAAGACCCCGTGGCCTCTGGGTGTGGCACTTCACTTTTACAAAGAACAAGCTGTCTATAAGAGCAATGTTGGATTTCCAGTATAAACCAGTTCTATTAAGGAGCACATTAGGCAAGTTTCGAACAATGTTTCCAATTTGGTTTGAGTTTTTTTGTTTGTTTTTATTGGTTTAAAAACATTTACATTTTGAGTACTGTGTCCAAACACCATCAGCTCCTGCCATACACAAATTCTCTGCAGAGATTGTCTAGTGTTTTTTGATGGAAGTTCTAAAGTTAATTATCCCTCTTTAGAAGAGGTAATCACAAAGACTTTACCATGTATGGCTTGGACTATTTTTGTAAGATGCCCATACAACGTCATAGCTTGAATTCCCTCTGCGATGGTTCAACTCATCAGTGTCACTAGCTATGTAAACATTGCAGTTTTCCATAAACCAGCTCACTCAAACATTTGACCAACAGTTAGTATGTAGCTTGTTAGTAGTGCATAGTCATCCAATTATAAATAAATGGTGGTAGCCTTACACATTACTATGTTGAGTAATGTTCACATTAATGTTGATGTTGAAATGTCTCTCAGGATTCATTGTATAGTGTAGCACTAATCCCCTAACAGGGTTTCAAACTTTTTTTCAACTTTTTGGTAAGGACCCTAAAGTTACCTTTTTCTGTTTTACAGTCTTACTTGCAGAATTGAAAATATTGAAGAATCATCTGGACTTGATTATCATGCATAAACAAAAGATAATGCCAGGCTCAAATGTTTGCATTTCTAAAACCTTCACTTCATTTAGTCCTTAGCTAATTGTCATAAAGATTTCTTTCTTGTGTCATTAAAATGGAACAGTTTGGAACTCATCCAACACTCCATTTCTCATGCTGCACTTACAGTCATTCTTAATAAACATCAGTTTTGGAAGGATAATTCTTATTCATCTTGAGAATGGGACAGTTAATTCATAATACAAGTATCTATGATTAATTTTCACTTGAAAACTAGTATGCAAAGAATGTGTTACATAACAGTCTCAGGCTGTTGTTGAGAAGGTAAATTGAAGTGAAACTGAAAATGCAACAGATTCCACAGCCATTGTCATTTTTTTCTCTGGTATTTCATCCAAACTTAATAAACTACAAATGCTATTACAACTTACACTTTGCAAATTCTTAGTCAATGATCCATTTTACATTTTTTGTCAAAAGGTTTTGAGGACTAGTGATCAAATTATGAGATTAAAGCTATGAGTTTCAACATAAAACATTTTAAAATTGGTTTATTATAAATCTGATATTGTAAGTTGAAGATTATATTTTTGCAATAGCTGTATATTGCTGATAAAGACAATGTACATTAAATTCCCAGGTTTCACAGTGTACGTTAGAACTACAGTAGTACAGTTAAGTCATTACCACAAATTAAGTTTAGCAGTTATGCCAATTCCCACCCGCCAATGGACTGGCTAGCTCTCCCCATCATACCATCTACCAACCATGGAGGATGTGGTGAACATGTTCTTCCTGGGAGACACACGAAGCCAGCCACCAGATCTTTCCAAGCTGCTGTGCATGCTGCGGCTCAGGGCAACTGAACACACTCGGAGGAAAGTGTTAACAGTCCTGGTCAGCAAGCATTAGCATTCAGTTGTCCGTGTTTGGCTAATGTCAGTGTGAATGATGGGGGACAGAATATTGCCATCTCTCCAACCCAGAGAGCAGCATCAGTTTTTCTCCCTTGAACTCCCAGCCACAGATGGCTGTGGCATCAACGGGGCTCAAACCAGCAAACCCAGGATGATACACATGACGGAGCAAACGATTTTCTAATATACCACTCAGGAGCCCTGTGAGTCAAGACTTTTGATAGACTTTTCAGTAGCCAGACAGTATACTTTATAAACTCTTACATAGTTCTGTTCCAGTTGCTGATAACAACTAATTTGGAAAAGTCACAGAAAACCCCATATACATTCAAGTGTTGAGTCATCTTATTTTCATACACAGCCAAGTGTTGGGTCATCTGATTCAGCTTTTTAAAAGTATAGTATGAGTATGAATAAAACCACAGAGAGTGAAAACACAGATAATACATGTTTATATACATACACATTTATACAAAGTCAGAATGCTCATACCCGTGTCTTTTTTTTTTTTTATAGTTTATCATCTTTCTTCTTTGTTTGATTTGTAACGAGAACTATTTTTTCATTACACAAAGACAATAGGCCACAAATGCAACATTAAAAAATTACTGCCATAGAGAGAGAAAGAGACTAAATGGAGTCTTTGTTTATGAGAACACATAAAGCCAGCAACGTGCCCTCATAAACTAGACCTCTAAATATGATATGATGATACTTGGATCCTATTTTGCTGTAAGAGCTCACAGAGTGGAGCTCTGTGCATCTTCTGCCTGTACAGAGAACAATAACACTTAACTGAGACCCCACAGCCACCTCACGAGGGTTGGATGACTCCGCCATGAGCACTACAAAATAGTTTCACACACATTATATGTCTATCAATTTTAGCAGCTGGAAATTAAGTGACGTGTACGGTACCTGATTTGCACCACTGACAGAATGTCGCAAGTGGTGAGGAGACCTATATCTCTTTCAACACTCATATAATACTTAAAGATATGTCAAAGTACCATCAAAGGTAGTGAACAACCAGTCAACATAGGTGTCTTGCCAGTCTGATACTAGGTGCAGCTGTCAAATTAGCGTATAACTTACAACAATTTGGCATTCAGTTTACATAGAAATTTTTACATAGCACCACCCATCAGGTTGTCAGACGTTCTTAGTCTGTAATCAACCGTGATGATATAACACAGTAATCAAAAGTATAAAATTAAAAGTGCATTCACAATTCAACATACACTGCTGAGTTTGACATCTGCACCAGTATCAAAGCCAAATGAGGCTCTTTTTCCTCTGGTCTTTTTTCGGTCTTTAATAAAATGGACACAATGTCATCTTTGATCTGCTTTTTCTAAACCTATTTAAACGTTTTCACCGTTTTCTTTTTCACATGGTCTTTTTTTATAGAAGTGTTATTTATCCACAAGTTGGTTTTGAGGTCCTTTCACAACAGCTCTTTTATTTATAGTAGGCCTGCTGACATGTACAGGTAGTATCATATGAATTGAGTAGGTTTATATCAATTGATATACAGGTTTTTTTGTTATTTCAATTAATTCACCAAAACACCTGATTTTAAAGGCCAGATTTTAGGTGACAATTTTAGGCTTAAATTTTAAGAGAAGTGGAGCGAGTAGAGAAGCGAGCAGAGAGACAGTGAGGACTGCTGGAGACAGGAGGGTCAGAGCATGGCTGCTGGCTCCTGGAGGACAGACCCAGTTGCTGCAGGTCTTAAGCAAAGTCCAGCACACAGTCCACAGTGTCAGTCTGACTCTCACCAACCCAGGCTCTGACTAAACAACGTCAAGAATCAAAGAGAAGAGTCAGCGTCAACCACAATTCATTATCTAAAAATGCTATTTTGTAAATTGATAATAAAATGTATACAATATATTAAAATAGGTCAGTGAACCAGATTTTTAATATAAGATGGATTTTACATTTACATCAGCATAATGTAACATCTTAAGCAAACCAGATCTGAAGTGATGCTTTATATCATTCTACTAACTAGGTGATAGCAAAGAAAATGTATTTTCTTTCATTTATTTGTTGTGAAGAAAATTGCTTTTGCAAGGCAAAGTGGGGCGTTACCAATAATCGCCGGTTTATAAGCACCGTCTGAGGGTCCTTGGGCTTCGATGTGGTGAGATGTGAGCAGTGCTGGTTCTACAGAAAAGAAGTGAGAGGTGAGGAGGCCTCCTCCATGGTTGTACGCTGTGGTCAGTCGGCTGATGTGAAGCTCCTGTGCCCTGTAGCTCTTCGCCCAAGTTTCATCTACATAACACACAAGCTATTATTCACACATATAAGGCAGTAATAGAGACTGAATTGGCCATATCAGAGCTAGACACTCATGCATCAGTGTAATCTAACTTTTCTAATTGTGAGAGTATTCTTTTCTGTCATTTAAAAGCAGAAAGCATGAACTGCAGATAGACATCACTACAGATCAGATCAATCAGCTTACTTATTAAAGACACAAGGCATATCGACATGCATTTGATGTTGTAACACACATGCTTTGGGAGGCATGTTTTGGGTGGTAACAACAAACTATTAAATCAGACTTTCTCAAATCCAAAGACACAATGCCATGGTTTTTTTTTTCTCTTGGATGTGTTGTTTTTGTCAGATTTCAAAACTTATCAACACTTCCAGGAGAATTAATGGTTTAGGTTAAAGCTTTTCTACATTTCTAATGAAAGCTCCCTGAATATATACAAGACCCACTTTGTCCACCCTCTGCCACCATGACAGAAACACCACCACATAATGTTTACAGCACTTACAATTTACAAGGTTACTTCAGGAGTAATATAAACTGTACATTTAATTAAAAGGGGTGAGAAAAAAATTTGTTTTGATGTGAGGTGAAGGGAGAAAGATGGCAAGCAAAGATTTCATGCAATATTAACCCACAAAAATAACAGACTGTCAAAACAAAATAAAGGTTAAGGAGATATAGAGGCCACGTTTTAGCAGTGCTAAGTTGGAACTGTGAATCACCAGCACAATATTTATTTCCAAACTACACTGGGCCTCTGAGATATTTTGGAGTGAACAGATTTGTAATGCGGTATTATCCAATTACTAATTTACTAACTGAACTGCAATGCAGTTTAAATGACCACTGCTGGGTGTTGGGTACAGCTATGACGTAGCTTCAGAATCTCCCACAGGTAGAGCCAGGCCGGCCGGACAGGCATGGGGAGGAAAAGGGCAGCTGAGACTGGCGTTCACACGTCCACCAAACAAGTGCTCACCCTTCTAAAACAACATGGCTGCCAGAGCGGCTATGCCCAAATGCCCTCCTCATCATCCTATTGGTTAAGATGCCAGGGGTTTAGCCAAATGCAGCATGGGAAAGAAGACCTGGTTAGTAAGCGAACAGATCGAGGTAGAAGTGACCGGGAAGTACAGACCTAGGCTCAGTTTTGAATGTTTTGACCTCAGAAGCTTTGTGGTATTGGCTATGAGATGAAACAGATCCTAGAGCTGTACTTAGAGGCAACGTCTACTGACATGAATAAGACCAGTAGGGTTGACGAGTCATGATTCACTGATAGATGAGACTGCATTAGAGTTGGGGTCAGTTCCATTTCATTTACAGTGGGAAAGAATCAAACTGGAAATGTAAGCTTTCATTAGGCCATTTCCAGTTGTAATTCCAACCCAAGTTCTGTAATAAACAGCAGTTAAACGAGACGGATCCCAGCTCTCATCGGGGTTCTGGTGCCCATAAAGCTTGCTTCAGATAGAACGCTTGTAGAAATGTGAATTTAAATTTTTTTATTAACATTCCATATTGAGCTATAGTAACGGGTATTATGTCATAAATATGGAAGAAAAAGAAGCTGATGGTAGTGGTAGAGAATTATGGTTAAATGGAGAGGAAGTGTCAGGCTGCTGACGTGTGACCTGGTCAGGTGACTTCGGGGGCTTGTGGTTGGTCTGGTCAGGTGTTGTTTTCAGGTGGCCATCGTCATAATTATTTGCCATGAGTTTCATCCGATTCTGTGTCTATGTTCAACAAGCAGGCACAGTTTGGGTGGGGGTGGGGGGGGGGTATGAAGAAGAAAAGATATGAGACGTATGAAAGAGAGAACAAGAGGGATAGGAGCAAAAATAGTGTATTAGGGAATATACTGACTAGTCCACATTTTCCAGTATTTTCCATGTCAACTTATGCAGAGTGATATTTTTACAGTTGAGACAGTATCTCTGTGCTCCATGGGAATTTAACTTATGATCTATGTATCGCCAACACCCTGCTCCACCTACTTTAACAGGTGAGCTGTAGGAGATTAATTGGGTAGTGCATTGCCCAGGTCACCACCTTAGGAGAAAGTCTGACTGACCTGAGCTTGTAAGAAACAACCTCATGTGAAACCGAAGCACACACGGTGGGCCAGCCTCCATCAAAGCTCTGTGGTGCAGTCACTACCTGCTGCTTGAGCTGCTGCACCAGACGGTCCTTCTCCCTGCGCAGCTGGGCCACTTCCTCCTGTGTCTTCTTCTTTTTGGAAGAGGACAGCTCCAGCAAGGCGATATTAGCATCCTTCTCACTGATGGCGGCCAGCAGAGCCTCCTGTCTATCGGGCAGAAGGGCTTTGGCTTTAAATGGCTGTAGGTCAGATGGTACCTCACTGTAACATCACTACAGCCTCAAACAAGTCCTCCTCAGCCTGGCCCCTGTCACGGTGGCCAAAGCAAACCATGGCACACGTGGGACTTCGTTTCTTTTATAACATGCCACTTCTCAGAAACATCCTAGAAATATAAACTTTACATGCACACAATGGTCAATTACTAGCATGTTTACACTCCCTTTTGTAAATATCAAAAGACTGATGGCTTCCCAGAAATAGAAACAGAAACAGATGACAAGAGTTATGTGTGGCATGATGCCTTCTCTGCTTTCATTATCTCTGCATAAACATTTAGCAGAATTAAATCCCTTGGGACACAGGTATGCAGCCTGTGCTTTTGTCAAAGTTGGAGTTTTTATCACCTTCTTTGACACACTGGATGACACCTTTTTATTCTTGGTGGCAAGAGAATTTGTTTATGTGCCAAGTTGACACAAAACAGAATATCACATCCCCGTCTTTTAACATGTTACTAATGATTTAAAGATGTGGAATGAACGTGTTTTGATCTCAAACTTGTTTGTGTGAGAAAGAAATGCATTATCTAATGCACCGTGAATGTGGCTCCACCTCAGCTAGCTGTTTGGAGCCCTTCTCCATTTACGAGCCCATCTGCTTTTAATCTTCAGCTCCTTTTTTAATCCTGGGATGTCACATGTTGACATGTGTGATGATGACATATCTAGTGATTGCAATGTGCATGATTCCACACACCAGTGTCCTTCTCATTTATAGTATTAATTTTGCCAATGTTGCTGTTAAATGGCTTTTACAGAGCAGCTTGACTCACTTTGCCGTGCATTATCCAAACATCATGGGAACTCCCTGCTTGAAGAAATTGAAACAAATGTTCAGTCTCAGGGACAAACATCAGCAATTGCATGGTGATGGGCGTAACTTACTTCATCTCCAGGACCTCCTCCAGGTGTCTCCTCCTCTCCGCTCTCAGTGTGGTCAGATGGGCTTCCTTCTCTGCTAGAGACTGCTGTGTAGATGACATTTTGGCCTTCATTGACTCAAGCTCCTGCTTCACTTTCTCCATTGCTCCAAGCAGGTCCTCCATCTGTTTAAGAGACAGTCAGATTGCTCTCTCTGGTATGGTTGCTATGTCTATGTAGCATGAACTACCCAGTAACAAATAACAAACAAAGCCTGAACCTTTTGAGTGTATATTGGTATAGGAGTTCTATTTGTGCAGACTTCAACATTTACCGGGCACTCTGTTTGAATTTGGTTAGTTAGACACTATACCCCATCTGTGTCCATCTACAATTTATATTAACCAACTTTTAGTTCATCAGTGGTTAGTTTCTGATCACAGTATTGCTGTTGACTGGATATTTTGGGTGGTGGTACCACGCTCAGCAGTAGCAATGCCACTGTGCCTGACACATACCAGCACAACACCCACTACCATATCAGTGCCTTTGCTGTGTTGAAAATTTTCCACAACCCACATAATTCTGGTCACTTCAGTTCAGTTCAGTTGAAAACATTATTTTGTTGTGTTGTAAATGTTCCACCACCCAAATATCAATCAACAGAAACTGACTGGTAATGAATGAGGTAGAGTATGGCTGAAAAATTACATGTGCCATCAGATGGGCTACATACTCTAACTGTACACTCAGCAAGTATACCCGCAAGGTAAGTATGCCTAATAAAATGCTTAGTGAATGTAGAACCAAAGTAATAGTTTCTT